>NC_134836.1:74404785-75004785 GCF_004210375.1 Tachypleus tridentatus | reverse complement strand
TTTATGCTTAGTAGCATTTTTCCTAGTGGTAGCATAAATGTTTGTCTTCTTGTTGTCCCTGCATAATTTACAATGAAATGTATTTTGTTGGGAAACATGTTCCAGCCAAGGAAACTGTGAAAACCAAGTTTCTTTAACAACTCTGTGAAAATTGCGGGTATATATTTTTTTCACACCGATCACTGCTGCAAGCTTCAGTTTCTTCAGAGCCGTCTTTTCTTTTGGAAGTGGATTTCCCACCATCAGTTGATGTTGTTGCTTCGACCTTCATTTGAAAAAAACTTGATATATCTAACTGTTTGGATGTCTTTTTATCTTATCTAGGAGTTGTCATGATCTCAAGATGGGATTTTCACTTTGATACAGACCATATGTTGGTTTGACGAAAGTGAGGTTTTCTCTGATTACTGTTTGTGTACCAAGGGCAGAATCAAACATGTAGCATAAGAAATAAAAATAAAAGAAATTATTAGCACAGCTGATTAATAATTTTTTTTTAATTTAATTTGTTAGTTGTCATATCCCTGAAATCATAAAAAGTACATATATAAAGAAAACATAGATTACAGTCAGTGGTAGTTTTTAAAGACATTTCTTGTTTCTTCAACTCGCTGGGGGGCACCTCTGGTCATTTGTCATCATTAATGGCGTGGATGGTGATAAAAACCACGAAAGCTGTTAAGACCGAAACTTGAGCAGAATAAATAAAGGAAAACCATCCAAGACCGAAAAATTATTATCTTTTGTCACTGTGGCAAAACCAACACTAGATTTTTTAGCCACAGGCTGTTTCTTTTCGCCAATGGTGATGTGGTTAATGGCTAGCAGAAGCCTAGTGAGCACTTGTGGTAAAGTGAGTTGTAGTGATTTCTTACTTGGAAATGTAAATGGTTTAACCATTTACCTCAGTCTGGAGTCAAAGAAGTCTCAGGTTTGACCCTAAGCTGTAGAGCTTACCACAGAAAAACTATGACTCAACCAGAAATAATTCTATAACTGAGAGAAAAATTAATTAGTTGTATTAATTACAGTATTTATGGCACTTTTTTTCTTTTAATGAAATTTTATGTTGAATTTGAACAACGTCCCATACCTACAAAAATCTTGGAATATAAATAGTTTTGGCAAAATGTTTGGAAAGTGGACTGGATCTGGATCACACTTTATTACTGAGTTAAGTATTAATTCAGATTAATTAAAAAGGTCAGTGAAATTAGTGTCTTTTGACACCATAGTGAAACCACTTAACAAGGAAGTTCATATATTGCCACAATTCCTTCATTTCTGGTTCTTAGTAATTCTATATTAGTTTGTCTATGTACAATCATCAAGTTTTCATCTGCTCAAGAGCAATAGGTATTAGTTTCCAAGCATCCAAGGTCATCCACCAGCCCAGTCAATTCTTTTTGCTCCAAATCACCTATAACAGCTCCTATTTTCACAGTTATCTAGCAATGCTTTCTGCTGAGCTGTCATTGTTTATAGATATAAAACTTCATATTTGTAATGCAGTACAAGTTTTCAGTTCAACCTTCTTCAGCTGGAACTGCAAATTATATTGTGAAAAAATATTTATTTCTCTAAGTAATTAAGTTAATTATATCATTTAACTATTCAAGCATGTAAAAAATGCTTTCTGTAAAGTGTAATGAATGTTTATTTTTGTAGATTGTACTACCAGTCAACAACCTTCTAATTTTCTTACAGGACCAAACAATTCAACACATGTATACAGGAAACTGTCTAACAATGGGTCAAGAACGAGATATTACAGTGTCTTTTTTGAGAGTGTGTGATGGAAACAGTAGACAGAAGTGGTTAATGGAAGGAAATTTAAAATTACAATCTTCTTAGGGCCAAATACAATATTAAACTGTTTGATGCGGGCATGTACAATTCAGGGAAAGCTTATCTAGTGGAACATCCGAGAAGACCAACAGGGTAGTTAAAGAGTACGCCAACAGATGTTATATACTAATGAGATATTTCTGTGACAATTCCTGTTACAGGATTTGTGTTTTGTAATTCTTGTCTTTACTTATTGGTGACACTTCTCAAAAATCACAGATTGTATAATATAATATTAAAGATGAATTTCACCTATGCAACATGATAACCATAGACATTTTATCAATCTGTTTTTCTAAACAAAATTAATTATAGTTTTTTGTAGTTGGTTGTAAGGGCAGTTTTCACATAGTTTTGTTAGGAGAAACTATTTTGATATATAAAAACTAAACACTTTATTAACTAAATATATCACTACTTTCTGATTATTTTATGATTCTTTATAAAGTGATTTGTTAACAAAATCTCTAGTACTAAGTGTGTCTTGATGAAATGCTTTGGTTATTGCAGTAAAAATTAAAATTACAATATTTTGTTGTAACAGCTGAAAAGCTATACCCTTTGTGAATCAGTTTCTTATTGCTTTTATAAATACATTACTTTTGGTATACAACTTTTTGTTAGTTATATAACCTTCTCAGCTGTGTTTCAAATGTATTAATAGTGCTATAAGTTCTACATATTGCTTTAATGAGCATTAAATAAAACATACTTTAACCTGTGGAATGTTACTAATGTTAAATGATTTATAATGAATACATTTATTTTACAATTTTCCTTATTAAATAGACCTGGCATGGCCAGGTGGGTAAAGGTGTTCAACTCATAATCTGAGGGTCATTGGTTTGAATCCCCTTTGTACCAAATTTGCTCACCTTTTTAGCCATGGGAGTGTTATAATGTGACGATCAATCTAACTATTTGTTGGTAAAAGAGTTGGCAGTGGGTGGTGATGACTAGCTGCCTCCCCTCTGTATTTCATGTAATACTGTACAGTCCTAGTATACAAAACATTTAAAAAGTGAAATACATAATTTCTGGAAAGTTAAACAGACCTTCTTATAAAACAGCAGAAAAGATGTTGAAACATTTTCAAAACAGACATGTAATTACAACAGCTTTGGACAATTTTCTTGTAATATTTTATTTGGTTTCTTGTGAGATGAGTTCACCAGGTAAACCCATTATATTGGGAGTTCAGTTATGAAGCTTAACCTATGATAAAATATTAGATACTGAAATGCATCACCAGTTCGAAATGGAATATGTAACTTGTCTGTCACTTAAAGTAATTATATACCACATGCTTTCAGCAAAGAATGGGTTATGTAGCTCACTTAAAAACTGAGATTTTCTGTAAATGTTGCCTTCTTGACTGAGATATTCTATTACTTTACTTGCAATACTTACCATACTAGTGGAAATGCCACCCTACAAGCAGTTGTTTGTGCCAATAATTTATTAACTGTGATATTTATACCTCATAGACAAATTTACAAGATACTAGTCCAGTAAAACACAAGTCAAGACAGGTCACATTTTAAAGACTGAAGGTCAGTTTTATATTATTAGATATGGCAACATAAGTGTTTTGAATTTTGTGCAAACTTACACAAGGGCTATCTGTGCTAGCTACCCCTATTTTAGCAGTGCAAGACTAAAGGGAAGGCAACTAGCCATCACCACCTACTGCCAAATACTGGGCTACTCTTTTACCAACAAATAGTGGGATTGACCATAACATTATATCACACCCACAATTGAAAAGACAGGCATGTTTGGTGTGATAGGGGTTTGAACCCTTGACCCTCAGGTTACAAGTCAAGCACCTTAACCATGCCATGCTGGTGACATAAGTGAATGTGCTCTACATCATTGCAATTTCTGCACTGTTAGCCAGGCATGACTGAAAAAGTCAGTATAATAAAAATAATACATATATATATAAATGTATAATGTTACATGATATAACCACTTTAGACTAAACATTCGTATTTTGTGCCACAATTTGTAGTTATTATAGAACAAAGCATAATTTATATTTCCTAATTTTTTATGTTGGTTAAAGGTTTGGTTAAATAGACCAACCCTGCATAGTAACAATTAAATAAGATTTACCAGAAAAAAAAACAGCAATTGAAATGCATTTAAAAGATTATAAAGATTACACATATGACATTTGAGGTTTTTTCGAGAAAGAATAGGTTTTTAATCATAACATGGAAATCACTTCATACTTAGACCAGTAACAAAACAGAATCGATATATTCACAAACAAATCTTAAGTAAAAAATACTTCATTAAAAAAACATAAATTTTTGTGTGAAAAAAAGATTAGGATTCATTACTAAATGTCTACCAATTTTTTGAAGGTGCATACACTGCATTAAAAGTTATAGTATAAATACTTAACATGTGCAAAAGTTTATACAAACTCACGTTTTATCCCTGGCCTGTCACAAGATTATTGAGATACAAAGCATACTTATAACTTCACTATCACTGACTTATGCTTAAGTTCACAAAATGTTGCATGCCACTTACATTAATGCTGCATCAGTGTTACTGAAAAGGGATCACCCTGCAGGCTGATAAATGCCAGGGTAAATTTGTGTAACCACAACACACTGGATCACTTCACTGCATTTAATGTACTGGGAACCGAGTGTGAAATTGACATTTGACTCGATGATAGTCTCTCTAGGAAGAATACCACTGTATATAAAAATGTAGGTGGCAGCTATTACCTTGCAACAAGGCAAATAGACAATATTTTAATTGAGAGTGAGAGAAACAAAACAGAGAAACAGATGATGGACATCAATGATGTCGAGAAAACCCACTTGTAGAGAAATATTTATGTAAAAACGGCTCATTTGGGTTGAGAAAATATTTTACGTAGAGGAGCGAATAACATTTCGACCTTCTTCGGTCATCCTCAGGTTCACAAAGAAAGAAAGAGGTAACTGACCGGAAGCTGACCACATGTTTGACAACTACACTGACAAACACCACACCAACATTATTTATAAAATACAATGTGATAACTGTCACAACTTCTATATTGGAAAAACAAGTAGAAAAATGGAAACCAGATTCAATGAACATAAAAAAGTCACCTTCACACGTTTTCGAACAATGCAAGTCAAATAAACACAACATAACCATAGAAAACACTCAAATACTAAATAAACAAACAAACATAAACAAATGCAAAATTAAAAAAGCTTTACTTATACAACAACTTAAACCAATACAAAGGAACACCTTTATATCTATATTAAAAATAATAAAATAAATAATATAAAATTATATATTCAAACATTTGACACTGCCCACTACATTCTGACACTTAGTTACACAACCCCTTTCTAACATGTGGTCAGCTTCTGGTCAGTTACCTCTTTCTTTCTTTGTAAACCTGATGAAGACCGAAGAAGGTCAAAACGTTGTTCGCTCCTCTACGTAAAATATTTTCTCAACCCAAACGAGCCGTTTTTACATATTTTTACATAAATATTTTTTTTAATCTACATTTCAGCAGAAAGGAACCTGGTTACCTTTTTACATTTTTATTTCCTTATGTTTGATATGAAATGAAAGAATGTGTGAACACTGTATAGGTCTCTGTACACAAAATGAAACTTGTTAGACTCTGCTGTTTCAAGGCTTAAGGATTGTAATAGTTGTCAACCAGGTATAACACAAATCTTGTAAGGCAGAGCAAAGCCTTTTATTACATACATATCTAAGTACAAATTTGAGAAAAACGACTTAACAACTGTCAAAATTTGGGCATTCTTATTGTGGTTTTAATCGCAATAAGTTTTGGAACCAAAGGAGCTGGTATTATTTGGCATAATCTGATGCTATGCAACTTTCCTATTTATATATATTAACACTTTTACTGTTGTACACCTTACCATGTAATGGTTGTACAGTGATGTGAAAATACGACAATCTCTGTTGACTGCTTTACAGGTATAGCCATGAAAACATATATGAAAAATTCTATTATTACTTACAAAATCATACTTAAAACACCAATTCTAATCAGTTTTATGCTCAAGGATACAGCAAACTCTTTGTAAGTGATTGAATACATTTTATAAGTAAAAGTACAGAGTAAAAGCATGCCTGGTCTTCCAAAGAATGGTGTGCTCCAACAAATTCACTTATTTTTTATTAACTTCTGTTTTTAATTCCCTCTAAGGGCTTACATAAAATGTACTTATTTGCAGACTTCTTTATCAGCATAATATTTCACTTACAAACACAGCAGCTGTGCCCATAGCTTCATCTTGTTTAGAAACAGGACAGTTATGCCCCTAGCCCCAACCTACTAATAAAATATTATGATACTTCTTAAATAATACACCTTCAACCAGATGTTTTAAGAAAGATTTCATACTTTCATTGTGAAAATATTTATGTAGCAACACTTCCAAATCTATATCCTAGTGTGTTTTATTAAACCTGTGTATATCATTACTTAATTTTATATAGTTTTTAACAGTATGTATTTACACTGAATGCAGTTTTTTTGTTCAGTAAGAGTTTGATGTACACGACCCAAGCTTGTTTTTATGTATATCATATCTATCGTCAAAAATAATTCACTCAAATAAATAAATGGCAAGGTTGTAGATATCACAAAGTTCTACAAGTTTAACAGTATAAACAACATTGAGGGATAGTCATATTCTACTGTAATAATCAAATTATCAAATTTTATTTTTTCAAATAAAGCAACTAGAAAAATACAAATAATTAAGTTTCATTATCAACTTTTCTTACAGCAATACACAATGAAAAATAATTAAAAATATCAACTGACATGTACACAATGTGTGAACTCATAAAAAGATTACTAGGTACTGGAATCCATACTTACAAATTAATCACTTAAAAACATAATAGCATTTCATTCTTTAAATAGTCATATATACATATTTTAAAACAATGCTCTAGTTTAAACTAGATGACACTTAACATTTAGGGCTTATTAATATTATAAAACCTTACTTTTCTCCAAAATAACAGTTTGTCATATATTTGACCCCAATATGTCACTATATTCTTCCCAGAACTTATCTCCAATAATGTCCACGTTTAGAGGAAGAATGGTCATCCTTTTTTTTGTATACTTTTGTGTTTCCAGAACACCATTTTGGTCAACACTTTTCTGGTGTTCTTTGTCCATTCTTGTACGTAACAGAATGGTGCCCTTACGATACAATTCTGAAAGATTATTGTAGTTCATGCCAAATTCTGAAAATAAAATTTCATTTTTATCAGATGCAACAGTACCTCTCAACCTCTCTTCAGCCTTTCTTGGGGAATAACCACCTTGCTGCACTAAGGCCCAGAATGTTGTATTATACAGGTTATTGATATGACAATCAGCTTGTCGCCAGCTCAGATAGTCACGAAGATTTTGATTAGTTGGATATAACACAACACGCCCATCAAATGCTGGTGGATACTTCAGAGACGTCTGTGGAAAAAAATCATTCCAATGATATACAAAAGATGAGGAAAACAAACTACAAATATTTGTCTCTATCTTGCTTGTTCTTCGGTTGTAGAGTTCTGAATCCTTCCTAAAGACGAAACTATACTCATCACTCTGACCATATGCCAAGCAGATTTCATTAAATTCTTCCATTACATGAACAGCGCTTTTGGTCATTAAAGCCAAAGCACGACTGTCATTTGGTTTTTCAAAGTAATGTTCACTGGATAACTTGTGAAAGCCTTTTCCATCCAACCTAACAACCAACCAGCAGTTTGGTAAACATCTGTCATCGCTTTCAAATTTCCTGACGTATTCAAATTTACTTTGGGCCATTGATGAAATATTAAAATTTTTTATGTCAGAATAATGACAAGACCGACCAATCACCCTCAAAACAATTCCAGATCTTCTCAAATTTATACTAAGCTTAAGTACTGCTGTAATAAATCGACGAGAAGTTATACTACTATCAGTCCGAGTCGTCAAAAGTAGAGACTGAGAGAAAATAGGCCTAACAACAATATTTCTTAACAAAATGTGTTTCTGCTTTTGCAACATTTAATTTCACTTTACGTTCGAAACATATTAAAAGTTGAACTGAAACTTTTTTTTAACGTCGGTAAATCGAGATCGTGCCCATTTATAATTTTAAAACATCATACTTTTATTTTTTAACCGTCTTCTCATAAATGCACTACGTACACCGACTTGAGAACAAAAAATATCGAAGACCTTCTCCTACCGACGTAATGCCCTATTTTCATTGCATTGATCAGTTTAAAATTATATTACAAATAAAGGTTGATACATTTTGGTTAAAACAAACAACACTAGCTAGATTAAAAATTCCACATTTATGATATTCCAAATTATAAGTCCAGAATATTAAAATTGCATATCAAAACAGACGAGTAGAAGAATGACATTAAATTGAATTGGCTGCATGTTTTGTTTTTTAATTTTGCGCAAAGCTACTCGAGGGCTATCTGCGCTAGCCGTCCCTAATCTAGCAGTGTAAGAATAGAGGGAAGGCAGTTAGTCATCACCACTCACCACCAACTCTTGGGCTACTCTTTTACCAACGAATAGTGAGATTTACAGTAACATTATAACGCCCCCACGCGTAGGAGGGCGAGGATGATTGGTGCGACCGGGATTCGAACCCGCAACCCTCAGATTACGAGTCGAACGCCTTAACACGCTTGGCCATGCCGGGCCGAATTGGCTGTATGAAGGTTTCATTATTTTTATATATACTGCCGTTGCATGCAAGTTTCTAACCCCAGAAAATATTAAATAAAAATTCATGTTTATCAACAGTTATATTAGTACAATTTGTAATAGCTTTAATACAATATTAACGATGTATCTTCTTGTAATACCTTTGCTTTGTGGATAGTAATGTCCGAAAATTTAATACAGAAAGTGCATCATCATTTCTGTCTTTATAAAATGCTTTAATGACTGAAATATTAGTATGGCGTGTTTAAAAACGTTCAAACAAATAAAAGAAACTAACTCAAATCAACTTTTTCAGATCATTAATCAAATAAACACTTATGAAGATGGTTGTGTATGAGGAGTATATTAGGCATATAATGCTTTATCAGTTTTAAAAAGGCAATAGTGCAGCAGGAACTACACGAAACATTCAATTTGTTTATGGTGCGGAGTCTCTCAATGAAAGTAAGTGTCGAAAGTGATATCGGAAGTTCAGATGAGGTAACTACAGCCTGAGTGATGTGCCACGTTCAGGCCGTCCAGTTGAATTTAATTATGACTTGCTGCTGGCTGCACTTAATGAAGGTTGTGCTGTAACAGTTGGAGAACTAGCACAGAGGCTTAATTCAAACCATTCAACAGTTCACTCTAATCTGCAACAGCATGGAAAGGTGTCAAAACTTGGAAAATGGGTCCCCCACGATTTGACAGAAGCCAACCTTAAAGAAAGAGTGGACATTTGCAATTCTCTGCATTCTCATGAACGTAACTCACCTTTTTTGGACAGGTTTGTGACTGAAAATGAAAAATGGATATATTATAAAAATGTTAAGCACTGCAGACAATGGCTCAGTTCAGGTAAACTGGCTAAAGCACAGCCCAAAATGGACCTCCTCCCTACGAAAGTCTTGTTTAGCATTTGTTGAGATATTGTTGGTGTGAGCCACCTTGAGTTGCTGCCACTCAATGTTACGATTACATCAGACTTCTATTGTCAACAGTTAGAGCGCTTGAATGTTGCACTGAAAGAAAAAAGGCCTGTTTTGGTAAATCGTAATGGTGTTGTGTTGACCAGGATAATGCACGGCCCCATACAGCAAGGATCACATCTGCAAATATTGAAGAGCTAGACTAGAAAACAATTCCACATCCTTCTTATTCTCCAAACCTTACCATATCTGATTATCATCTATTCCGAAGTTTGCAGAACTATCTTAATGGAAAAGAGCTTGGAACACGTGAAGATGTCAAAACTACTCTCTTTACATTATCTTTTTTTCCTCTTTTTCTGAACCTAAAATTGGACATTACTTAATGGATGACCTGATACATAATGTACGTTCAACAACCAAAACGGAGAATGAGTTAGGGATGTGATTAGTTAGTTAATTAAATGTTTAATTTTATTATTTTATCACTAATTGTATTCAGGTGTAATTCCAGAAAATTAATGATGTTTCGTTTGTTTTAACGAAAAGCCACACAACAGGTTATCTGCGCTCTTACTAATAAAGCAGTTTATCGTCATCATGAGTTATCTGCACTCTGTGTACTATGAGGAATAAAATCCCAGATTTTTATATATTTTTTGCATTGTTAAATCCACAAACGTACCGCAGGTCCATTGGGAAATGTATGATATTTTAAATAATGATTTAGAGACATATATTTCACATTAGTTTTTATTAAGTTCTGTTTGATGATCTGCTCTACTTTTTAATAAATCTGGTCCTTGTGTGGAGAGTGTTTGGTAGCATTATGTCTTGAGCTCAAGGCATTTAACGTTGCAGTCAAAAAAGCCAAGTGCTGGGTCATACCTAGTCTGATTTTAAAGGAACTTCAGTTTACAAACTTCGATGGTCAAATTATTTGAAGAACATTTGGTCTGCACAGGTATTTATATGATAAATATTACGGTTTAAGAACATATTGACAATTAATGCATACGTATATATTTAAAAAAACAGAAACAACACATTCCGTGTCTCGTACATTGTACGCTCAAATTGCTTATATAAATTATATGCAACAAATTTATCGATTTTTATAGCAGTTTACATTTTCACTGGTTTTATTTGGAGAAATTTCGGACTATTATGGTCGAGTATAAGGCAAAAGAGATCTGTCTACTCTCTGAATAATCAATATTAATAATTTTAGGTTATTGTTGTTTTTGTCTCTCCAATGCGGATATTTCAACCCTTGATTGTTAGCTTTGTAAGTATCATAAACTTACCAATGGCCTACTAGGAGTCATTATGGATGAGATACCAGGTGGTTTTTGAAGCTCTAAATGTGCACTATGTTTAAAATTCAGAATTTACTTTTGGAAATTTTGTTACACACACACACACAAAAACACTCAAAGGTTACTTTTGAATACAGTTATTCCTAATTATGAACTGATGGACGATATTTGAGGAAGGTTTAACTGACAAATAGCACCCATGACCAACTCTTGGACTGTTCCAATCACATACTGGGATTTGACTATCACTTTTACAATATCTCAGGTTCACAGGTTTGTTAGCTAACCATGAGGTTAAAACCAGTCTCTTAGATCAAGGTTAACCATTGTTGAGTGGAAAATACCTGATGCAATACAACTGCAAATAAAAATATTTTCCACAGTAGTAACACAAACCAATGAAAATGTAAAATTAAAAGTTTATAATATCATGATTAAAGTAGTTGTAGAGTCAACTGTTAAAGAGATTTTGCTTTATAAAAATAAAGATGAGTGAATTGTTGATGGAGTTACGAACACATGAACCTATATATTTAACATACCTGTGAAGAGTGCCATCACTGTTTGAAACATATTAGATGCTAGAGACTGATAACTTTGTAAGGGTTATTTTCTATATTAGTACAAGAGTCCTTGCTGCTCTGAATGAGGGTGATAAACCCTCCATAGGCCCAGCAAAGCCAGGTGGTTAAGGCACTTGACTCATAATCTGAGGATTGCAGGTTCGAATCCATGTCACACCAAACATGCTCTCCTTTTCAGCCATGGGGGCATTATAATGTTACATTCAATCTCCTATTCATTGATAAAAGAGTTGCCCAAGAGTTGGTGGTGATGACTAGCTGCCTTCCCTCTAGTCTTACGCTACTAAATTAGGGGCTAATGCAGATAGCTCTCTAGTAGCTTTGCACGAGATTCAAAACAAACAAATCAAACTCTCTGGAAGATGTGGAGACTAGTCAGTGTTTTATCCTCATAGAATACTTTATACTGCTATAAGTCAATATCTATTGAAAACATTATTTTGCTTAGATAATTTCATCACATCAAACAAGAATTCATCTGACAGTTTGTAAAGCAAGGAAAGTCACCCAGAAAAACAGAAACTCTTTGCTATCTAGTAATGTGATCTGGTGTGATGTTTCTAAAAGTGGGCTACCTTTAATTCTAAGAAACACTAGACAAGTGTCACTGTAAGTAATTCTTTGCTGGTTAAGGTTGGGTATCAACTAGGTGAGAGCTCTGGTGTCAAGAGTAGTGTTCTGGAAGACAGAAAAGTCATCTTTATCTTTGTATAAAAATAATCTACAAATTTACAGAAGTGGAAGTTTTATTAAGTGCACTTTATTGCAACATGTTGTTTGTTAAATATTTTATAAAACTAATTGAGGACTATCTGTGCTGGCTATCTTCAACTCTGCAGTTATAGTAGCTAGTCAACACCACACATTACCAACTTTTGGGCTACTCTAATCAAATAGCAGAACTTTACTGTCAATCTTTAATGCACCCATGACCCCAAAACAATTTTGGGTACAAACCACAGAACTACACCCTGGTACACTTGCCACTGGGTTGTAGAATTTTTCATTCAAACAGGTTTCATTTAGGTTAACATAAAAGTAATTACAGTTCTTAGGTGTCCATTATCTCAAATAAGGAAAGATATTTTAGGTTAATTTTATATCATTCAAGTATTCAATTCTATTAAAATTTTTAATTTTGTAAACATTACAGGAATGTAATGTTTTCCAAATGATTTTCTCACCATACTATTTTGTTATTTTAAAATAATTATCCCCACAGAGGACAAATTTTTACCTTGTTTTCAATTAATTATTCTATTTTAGAGTGAGCACACTTTTTATTTTACAAAATAAAATGAAAAGCAATTTTTATTTAACTTTTCTCAACAGAAAAAAACAACAAAAACATAAGTTTACATTTTAAATGGATGATTTGTAAAAAATAAAAAAAACATGAAATATCACTACAGTATTGGAATATGACTAGCATGACATTAAAAACTATAAATACACAAATACTATTTGCTAAAGAAACAAGGATACATAAGATATAGAAACTACAATTTTTGTGAGCACAAAAAGAACAAAAATATGTAACTTAAAGAAACAAGGATACACAAGATATAGAATCTACAATTTTTGTGAGCACAAAAACAACAAAAATATGTAACTTAAAGAAACAAGGATACACTAGATATAGAAACTACAATTTTTGTGAGCACAAAAACAACAAAAATATGTAACTTAAAGAAACAAGGATACACTAGATATAGAAACTACAATTTTTGTGAGCACAAAAACAACAAAAATATGTAACTTGAAAGGTTTCCTGACTAAAACTTAGTTCTGAAGGAATTTGGTCTACAAACACACACATGCTTCGTGTAACAAGAAACAGTATCAACAAAGTGCTACACATCATGCACACATAAATCTACCAGCTTGGAAACTAATTAACACTTACCAAAGTTATTACTTCAAAAGATGATTTTTGGAGCATAGTTAATCTGACTTAGAAAACAGGATGATGTGTACAAAAATTATGAATTACAAAATAAAATTTACTTTCATCAAACTCACATCTGTTCTAAGTGTCAGCTGTTATCAAATTAAGTAGTTCAGTATCCAAATAACAGGCAAAAACTTATAAATATTATTGAAAAAAATCTTTAAACAAGCTTAATGCACATTTGAATTAAAGTTTCATAAATCCTTATAGCATTTAAAAAGTTTTTAAACACTGTATGATTTAATGCAGATATTAAAATAAAACTTAAGTGTCTTGAGGTTAAATGCTTTTCTAAAAAATAAGTAAGCCTTAAGCCTTTTTAATTCAGGTTCCATTTGGAGTTTGAAATTTTTTTTAAATCAACTATTTAAAAGTATTAATAGAGATGGTTATGTTTAGTAACCATTAATAAATTTTTTTACAACAAAAGTAGAATATTAACCTGATAACAACACATTGAACATTTATTACCACGTCAATATTTATAACACTTCAAAATTTGAACAGGTTATGCCATATTCTGGATAAATATTTAGTGAAAACATACTACTCACAAGAGTTTAAAACAGAGCATGACCACCTCTATAACCAAGGGTCAAGTCACTTTTTTTAGAAAGTTTCTTAATCCATCAGATTTATATATATATGTATGATGTTAAAAACGTTCTTCCGATACTTTAAGAAAATAATCATTAAAAAAACGAATTTAAAGTTTTTGATTACACATCAAAAGATCAAATAAACTGAGATCTTGTACATATAATGATGTAAAAAATGCACATTTTGTATGATATAATTATGAAGTTAAAGTACAAAACTAATATTATAAAAACAATAATCAGTGACACTGAAAACACATATCAACATGGAGATACACCTAGTTAAACCTTGAACAAATACTGCTAATATTTATATTGAAACTGTCACATCTGAGGTGTGAATAAATCAGTGGTTATGTTATGGATGCATTATTAATGCAAGGTGGTGTTGGACTTTCAAATTAGTCTGTGAAAATGACAGTTAGTAAACAGCACCAAAGCTATGTTTAGTAAATGGGTCAGGGAAAGGTTCTGTACACAAAAACAAGATTAACTTGTTAGTAAATAGTACCAAAACTGTGTTTAGTAAATGAGTCAGGGAAAGGTTGTGTATACAAAAACAAGATTAACTTGTTAGTAAATAGTACCAAAACTGTGTTTAGTAAATGAGTCAAGGAAAGGTTCTGTATACAAAAACAAGATTAACTTGTTAATAAATAGTACCAAAACTGTCTTTAGTAAACGAGTCAAGGAAAAGTTCTGTATACAAAAACAAGATTAACTTGTTAGTAAATCGTACCAAAACTGTGTTTAGTAAATGAGTCAGGGAAAGGTTCTGTATACAAAAACAAGATTAACTTGTTAGTAAATAGTATCAAAGCTATGTTTAGTAAATGGGTGAGAGAAAGGTTTTTGTGTATGAAAACAAGATTAATTGAAAATAATTAATTGAAATCAGGTAGAAAGCCTACCAATACTCTGTAGATCAAACTCTAGAAAGAAACTTGTTATTTCTAGTTAGCTGGATGCAAACATACTAGCAAAGCTATCAACACTTAACTTGTAGAGTAGCTTAGATGTCGTCATAGCTATACGAAACTTATATTGTACATAGATGTAGTTACAGAAATACGAAACTTACACAGTAGCTTTGTTGTGGTGATAGCAATATCAAACACATTGAGCAGTTTAAATGTAGTTACAGCAACACAACTTATAAAACAGATTATGTGTGGTAAGAGAATACCAAACTTATAAAGTAGAGTAAATATGGTGATAGTGACACAACACTTAGTGTAATACAGATGTAATCATAGCAACATAAAACTTACAAACTAACTTAGATGTTGTTATTCATTGAAAGTTATAAATACCTTCAATTTAGCGCAAATAAACCTTTTTTTAACGTAACAGGAACAGAAACTTTGTTCTAAAAATTGAGGAATATTTTTTTGTTTCTTCTTGATAACTGATCATGATATAGAACAAAATATGATTAGACATTTTCATTTTAATAATACAGAAGTCAGACTGACAATAACAATCCACAATATTTATAACTGACACCCTGCTTCTGTACAAGATGGGAAACTGAAGGCTCAGTCATTGTAAGCACTATTACATCTCAAATTTAAGCTGCTACATGTTTTACAGGAAATGAAAACATTAAAAGATAATAAGACTTTATAATGTTTTTCTTTGCTTACAAGTACATCATTGGCTTAGAAGAAAATCAGAATTATTAATACTAATATAAAATTACAGATAATCAGATACTTATCATCATAAAATAGAAATTCATAAAAAAGTTCTTTCAATTTTGTCTCATCTTAATTAACTACTCCTGTTGCCGACAGCTTATTTACTGATTTTTAAAATAGTTTTAAAATTCATCATTCGAAAAGTACCTCTGTTGTAATACAGTTCCAATATCTGTTACAGAAAAAACCCCAAAACATTCTAAATGGCTGAAATTAGAGAATGCATTCCAATGTTCAGAAACTAGTCAAAACAGTATTAGTGGATTTGTGGTTTATACAATGAGCACAATTCACTATAGTATGTCTCAATTCTTAAGTTATCTTCAGTGAAATATGGTAACTTTCAGAGTTCTAGATGTCCAATTATACACAACTTTTAGTAGTTATTAATCTAAATAGAAATACATCTAGAATCACACAAATTAAACTAAAGAAAAATAAATAAAGATACTTTTTTAAATGTATAATAAAACTAACCTTCCTGAAATGTTGGCAAATTTTGTAGAATCATTTAAGTTTGAATTAAATATAGTTCAAACTATAGAACCAATTTTTTTCTTATAGTCAAAACCTATAGTTGTTATAGTCAACTTTTTTACAACACCAACACCATTATAGAATAATTAAAACAAAATTTGGGAAAATATGATGACAAGCTTCAGCTATTTCAAAACATAATTTTTTTTAAATTTCTAAATATAGAAAAAATATACTTTAGAAAAATAAACCTTTATTCTTTATGTATAAAAAAAAACATTAGTTGTTTATGATCTAAAGTCCATCTTAAAATCTTTTTTTTTTAAATGGAAAAATAATGTATTCTTTCTCAATACTATTAATAACAATGGTTCTGTTCATTAGAGAACTTTGAACATTTAAGATCTCGTTTGTGGCAGCCTGATTTATTCTTTAAGTGTTATCAATTTTAAAATTTAAGTCAAAACAGTAATAGTAAATTATGTGAATGATTCTGTTTTCAAGGTGTAAAATCACAGTAACAGTGTTTTATAAATACTTAAAAAAATACACCTATTTATTTATCCATAGTATGAGAAATATAATTTCTGTTACAATCTATAGAAGTAATGAGGAGTTTCTGTCAGAGCGATTTGGAAAATACTTAAATCCAGACATAAACATATGAAAATAATGGTAGTAAACTACAGATTAAATATTTTAGTTAAAAAGCATAGAAAATCAACTTCATGAACATTACAGAGAAAATTAAAGCATTGTTTCAAGCACCAGTAACTTTCCATCTTTGACAGAGTATTTACTTACGATTTAGCCAGAAAAACCTAGGCCATTCCCTCATTCCATAATAATTCAATTTCAAGAAATCTTTCCTTCTTTTTACTAAGTTTATATTAAGTAATGATACACAGACAGACATGCTTATAAGTATGGAAACCACTGTCGATACACTTAATTTTTCCAACACATAGAATTCCACAAATAGATACTTAACATCTTTAAGCTTATTGTGATACAATTTGACCATTTGGAAGAAATTAATACACAATGTGGTCTGATTACATACACTTACTGGCTTTCCATGACAAAAATGTGAACCAATGAGAATATGTCATAAACACTTGTAACAATTGATAATTGTACAACTTAATCCATTTTAAAAAAATGTTATACAGTTATATGAATTTCCTATGTAAAGGTCTCATCTGCATATTTAAAAAGATATTACTTTTATATTCCAACTTAAATATAATCAAGACATTGATCAATTTGGATGAAAATGTGATACATAGACATTCTAAACAAAGTACTATTTCTAAAGAAAATGCTATTTTGCCAAGTTCAACTACAACTGGATCACTACAAATATGCAAGAAGTGCAATCACATAGAATGCTGTACGACATATTTTTTATAGCTGTATGTAGATAACAGTCAAATATATTTTAATGAGACATTTTGTGAGCAATTTTATATTTCACTGAAATATATCCAGAACAGGAATTGTTGTGTTAAATATTGTAAATGGTGATTAAATACATTCAGTAATGTATTAGAAAATAGTCAGCTCAGATCAGGAATATGTCTAAACAAATAGTTTACACCAGTTTATCCCTTCAAATTTTGCCTGCTTTTGTACAAAGTAATTGAAATTAATAGCACTGGAAATAAACATGAGTAAACTTCTCCAGAGCAACCATTTTCCAGTTACCTTTGATGCACATATTCCCCAAATACTTTTATACAGTTGACATTTCCCAACTATCTTCATAGAAGACATTCTTGAACTATCTTTGTTGAAGACATTTCCCAAATATCTTTGGCGTAAATATTCCCAAATATCTTCATTGCAGACATTTCTTAACTATATTTGGTGTAAATATTCACAACTATATTTGGTGTAAATATTCACAACTATATTTGGTGTAAATATTCCCAACTATCTTTGGTGTAAATATTCCCAACTATCTTTGGTGTAGACATTCCCCTGCTATCTTTAAAACAGATGTTCTTTAACTACTTCCATATTCCTTAACAAAATCAAATTTATTTCAAACATTTTAATGCTGTTTAGGAATAACATTACACTGACATATTCACACATGAATTGAAGGTGGTGGTTGAACCTAGAGATACAGAAATACTCATGAAAACTAAAACAACAATATATTACTGTTATTAAGCTGACTGCACAAGACAATTCCTAAGTAAGTTCAAAGCAGATGCTTTGACAATATGTTACACACATTTGTATATGATTGACAGTGTACGATAACAAGTTCATTACAAAACTTTCAGAATATGAGATGTTGAATATCTATTCTCACAGTATTAGCTATACACTCTAGAACCAATGGGTCCTGGTGTGTTTTCCACTATATTCTTGTATCACACCTATTTTTTTCTATGTGAACTGATTATGCCAAGTCTGACTTGCTCTAAGTTGTCTTCTTGCTTAAATGCTTGCAAACCAAACTGTTCATGTTGACTCTTATTCCAACAAGATTCTTTGTACACAAACCTACAGTTCAGACACTGTCTTCTAGTGGTTCAACTCTTGTCAGTAATGACTTAAACCTGAGTATCTTTACTTATCTACATCCATAGATTCTTCATTCTGATTAGCACTGACCACTGTCCTTTGTTTTCTGTGATAAAGTTTGAAGAAAAACAATTAGTATAATTTCCCAAAATAACTTATACAATATATTTAAGAAGACAACACCTTGTAAACTTTAAAACTAAGTAATTTTAATGTAACAATATATTATTATGTAATTTATGAAATTCCTATAAATAAGAAACAGTAAAAATAAGAAGAACAAAGCATAAAAATACATATAAATATTTGTATCACTGCTTTGATTAAACACATGGTTCCATTAAATTAGTATACACATGCATCACTAATGTTTTAAGTTGTGTTTTTACATTGAGCATGCGAGTCCTGCAATGCTATTAGGTAATTTTTTTTTATAAGGTTCAGAATAATTGGACCATAAGTAGGCACAAATGATATCTCAACCACTTTTTAGGTTATATATATAGTAGTCTATAAGATCACCTACATCTAATTGTTGATTAGGAATTTTTAACAACTAGATACCAATTATCACTAACCTATCTAACCTGTAAAATAGCCACAATAAATAAGGATAAAACTAATTAGTTTCCAGGTATTAAAACAAACTACTAATTAGTTGACCTAGGTGATAGTATAGGCTAGGTTTCTCAAACTTTAATATTTCAAAGCCACATTTTTATTTGGCACAACAGTAAAAGCTTAGATATGCAATTTATGACTCATTAGTTTAGGGCATTCACATTTTTCCCAATCTGGTAGGACCCATAACTCACTGGTTAATAAGAATCACTAGTATACATAAGGAACCATGGCAGTGATTTATATCAGAATGCCTCAGCCCTACTGTAAACACAGTTGCTATACATTTCATGAAAGTTTAAGGCTTAAGTGACAACAAAATTAATTTGCTAGATAATTTTTTAAAAATCTAATGTGAATACATTACAAAATGTACAAGTAGAAACTAAGACATAGTTTGATGTAAGTTACTCACTCTTGTACAACTGTCACAGAAAACGATGTACTATTGATGGTGTCTACCAATCCAGTCTCTCTTTGCTGGATCTCTAGTAATGAACAACCAATCAAGTGTGCCTTTCGTCTGATATTAGGCCAGTGTGATACTACAGGAAACAGCAAATAATCTTTTTTTCAGATCCACCGAATCATTTTTTAACAATTATACATAAAAAGAATTAAAGCTTCAAAAAGATACCCATTTCAGAATTTTGAAATTTCTTTACAATGCAGTTGTGAATGAAACATTAACAGTAGAATTAATAACATAACCATTTATTGATTAAGAGTTATGTAAAAAAAAAAAAAGAATATAAGTAAATCCCTAGCTTTCCTTGTAACATACTATCATAATTTTAACTGTCCAATAATACAATTATATATTCCAGCTCTTTTCACTAAAGTGCTGTTTAAAAAAAAAAAAGCAAATCAATGAAACAAATGTTCAGCACTGGGGGACTGTTTGTATGGTATGATTAAATCGTTTTTTTTTGTTAAACATTAGGCTTAACAAAATTAACTAATTTAGTTACTGTTAATTGATTGTTCTATCATTTGTTTTTGGTTTGTAAAGATTTGTTTATCTCTACCTTATAACATAATTATACCATGCCCTGAATAAATATAATTCTTGTTCACGTTTCCTTCATTACAACTTGTTTAAGATAGGTAACCACATGTTTGATTAGGTCCCACTTTTATTAATCTAGCTTACTTCTAACATTTCTCTGAGAAAAGTTCCTCTTTCTTTTCCTAACAGTTTTTTATTAATTTGCAGATGAATAATTTTTCTCACCATCCTTTTGGCTTACTTGATAAGCTATATTTGTGCAATTCTTTACCTTTCCATGAGCAGCCCTACATGTAGGAAGTGCATGTTGATAAAATTCCTCATGCAAGATACTACTTTAGCTGTTATAAAGATAATCTTTTGAGATCCTGTTCTTTAGCTTTCCATACTGCTGGAGACACATCATTTCACTGTTGCTATATCATGAATTAAACTACACTTCTAAATCAAAGAGCTGTATAGTCACTTTTTGTCCTATCACCTATGGTACAGCAGTAACTTTTACTGAGGCCACCAATTTGATACACATATCAAATTAGTGGCCTCAGTAGAAGTTACTGTTGTAGGGTTAGTTCTTTGGCTGGTGACTTATTTCAAATTAGCTGGTGTAAATAGTTCAATATTCAGGCTACTTAATGAAATGAAATTAAGCTATTTCCCCTTTAAATGTTTTTATAAGTTTGAAGTTAAACAGTGCCATAAAATGTTGTAAACTATTTAGGCCTACAAACAACATTATATCTATCAAACAATGGTACTAAGACTAACATATAAGTAACCCACTCGCATAAAGTATTACAATAATTCTCTTTTACTGCAACTAACTTTGTTATTTATAAGCTATACTTGAAAGTGCCAGGCACTTTACAGCACATTTTTGTGTTTTCTAGAAGTTCTAGGCCTATCTTCAAACTTTGTTCTTTGTAACCTATGTCTGAAAGTGCTAGAACACTTTACAGCACATTCTTATTTTCTCTAGAAGTCTTGGGCCTATCTTCATTCCAAAAACTTAACATTACTATTGAAAACCTGCAACTCTCCTTAACCTTATAAATAAATTACAGCATTAAAAATATATACATCTTACAACATATTAAATTATCTTGTTAAGATACCACAGAATCAAATATATACGTTAAATGATTTGTCCAGCTAACATCAACTATTTAGTAAAATTCAGGAAAGAAATGGAACTTCCAAAACTATTTTTTTATAATATAATCAATAATTCAAATTTTGAATCAACAATAAATACCTTGCATGGATATCACACGTTTGAGTACATCCACTGCCACCTGGTGGGGATGTCGAACAATTTCTTCATCTGTCAATGAACAGCAAGTTTCACCAAGAAGTGTTGCAATGCACATTTGTGAACAATCACAGATTGCTGGTAGGTCATATCTGTTGGAATATTTTATTCTTTATGCATAAAATATTTCACGAACGTAAATTTTAAGATCGATGTTAGTGTTAAAACTGAACATGTACAAAAAAGAATTGTTGTAATTTACTTACTCAAGAAAGAACAAAATATTCTTGCTTGCCTGAATTGAAATTTATATTAAATCTAAAACAAATTAAAAACCAAAGACAGATTACAGGAATACATTTTTTCTACTATATAAAAATTAAAAGAAAACCAAGGTAAAATGTTTTCTGGAATTTTAGATACAGACCCTCCTTCCAAGGCCATTACTACTTTCCCTTTAGCTAACTGCATCAGTTGTTTAGTAAGAAATCCAAAACCTGAAACATAAGAAAAAATGCTTATATAAATTATAAAGCAAGCATAATATAAAAAACCAAACACGTTTTAGTGTAAAAAATTAAAACAATAAACAAAGAGTATGAAGTTCAAGTGACAGAGAATTAAAACCCTTACAACAGATACCTATTTTGAAAGAAAAATTTGAAATAAAGCTTGAACTTACTGTAAAATAACGATTAATATGCAAGTGGTATTTTAATCTGAATGCACATATATGTTCAAATGCACTTCAGTCTTGAGTTAATGCTAACAAGATAGACACAACCAAAAGTAAACTACAAACCAACTAATGCATAATAAAGTTTCAAAAACTATGGTTATAAATCGTTTCTACATCTTCACTTTATTACAGCTGTTATACATGAGAGAAACAATTTCACAGGAACAATGTATTCTAAATCATTAATATACTACTCTCTATAATTTTTAAATGGAGTGTGTATTCTAAACTATTACTATATTGCTCTCTATGATTTTTACAGGGACAATGTATTCTAAACTATTACTATACTGCTCCTCCACGGTTGTACAGGGACAATGTATTCTAAACTATAAATATACTGCTCCTCCATGGTTTTACAGGAACAATGTATTCTAAACCATTAATATACAGCTCTCTATGGTTTTACAGGGACAATGTATTCTAAACTATTACTATACTGCTCTCTATGATTTTTACAAGGACAGTGTATTCTAAACTATTACTATACTGCTCTATGATTTTTAGAGGGACAATGTATTCTAAACTATTACTATACTGCTCTCTATGATTTTTATATGGATAATGTATTCTAAACTATTACTATACTGCTCTCTATGATTTTTACATGGACAGTGTATTCTAAACCATTACTACAGTGTTCCCCACAGTGAGATAAAGTGTCTCTCTCAGTGGACCAAAAACATAATGTTGGCTAATTTTGAATTCACAACCATCCAACTATGAGTTCAAAGTGAGAAGTCACCGAGTCATGCCTTCCTCACAACTGGATTTTAAAGAATATTAACTTTTGACCTCTGCAATTAATCCTGCTTTAATTTTCCTGTCACTTACAAGCTGGAGAGATGTTATAGCCCCCTAGTTGTGGGGGGTGGCCTTGTGCTGCATCAAATCCTGCTGCTACAAGAACTATCTCAGGATCAAACTCTTGAGCGACTGGTATCACAATGGATCTGTCAAGATAATAAAATATGTGTTAGTCACTCTAGTGTTCAGTCTTTTTTTTATATACTCTTAATTCCATGCAGAGCTACTTTTTAAATTCACTTTAGCATAAAATTCCTATTGCTTTTTGACCCTAAGGAAGCATGTTTCAAAACATATGTTCATATAATGAGCCATGTAGAAACTTGTATACAATTTCTAAACATGTCTTCTTATTAAACTGATTCTTCCTCTAGATCAGTGATTCTTAACCTGGGTTCAATTGAACCCCAGGAGTTTGATGGAGGTCAAGACACACACACTGTGTGTGTGTCTGTTCCATTCACCCCACTTGTATGGTTCGTGATGTCATGCTCCACTTGGCCATCATTGGCTGCGGCTGATCATGTTGCATCACTTGGCCTTAATATCTGTTCTGCAGGGAACTTCGTGCGCTTAGCAGTCGACTTGTGACTGTAGTAATTGTACATCATTTGTGATTTTTTTCCTAATCTTTCAATCCCTTCATACTAACTATGTCGAGCAAAAACAGAAAGTGGTCAGACGAATACGTACAATATGGGTTCACGTGTATAACGAAACATGATGGGAGTCAGCGTTCTCAATGCATGATTTGCAATGCCAAGTTGAGAAATTCTAGTCTAGTACCAGCAAAACTAAGAGAACACTCCCTAAAGCTGCATGGAGATGGGAAATACAAAAACACAATTCTTGCTGAATTCAAGGTAAAGAGAGCCAGGTTCAATGAAAAGGCTACTTTGCTTGTTCTCGACTTTGTACTAATCGACAAACCAATCCTCACAGCATCGTACGAAGTTGCGTACTTGATTGCAAAGCAGGGCAAACCACACACTATTAGTGAAGCACTCGTAAAACCAGCTGCATTGAAGATGGTGAATATCATGCTGGGAAAAGCTGCTGAAAATAAGTTATCCCAAATTCCTCTTTCAAATGACACCATCAGCAGCAGAATAGATGACATTTTGGCTCAAGTAGTTGCAGATCTGATTTAAAGCCCAGCAACATTCAGCCTTCAACTCTTCGAGACCACCGACCTTTCCAATCTAAGCCAGCTTGTTATATTCGTGCGCTATGTGAAGAATGACGAGATAAAAGATTTTTTATTTTGTAAGCCTCTTACAACAACAACTAAGGCAGCTGACGTGAAGAAACTTGTGGATGACTTCTTCAGAGACAGCGCTCTTTTGTGGGATATGGTTTCTGCAGTTTGTTCGGACAGAGCTCCAGTCATGCTAGGATGAAACTCTGGTTTTGGTGCACTGGTGAAAGCCAATGCACCACACATCATTGTAACACACTGTGTTCTGCACAGGCGTGTGTTGGCAACAAAACCTTGCCTTCAAAACTGGCAGAAGTATTAAAAATTGTATTGGAATGTGTGAACTTTGTGCAAAATAGTGCCCTGAAGCACTGCATCTTCAAGGAGCTGTGTAATGAAATGGGCTCTGAATTAGAGGTACTTCTGTACCATTCTAACACTCAATGGTTATCCCGAGGAAAGGTGTTGAATCGTGTTTTAGCCATGTGTGTGGAATTAGCCCTGTTTTTGCAAAAGTACCAACATTGTCATGCAGATTGCTTTGAAAAATCTGAGTTCATTCTCATTTTGACTTACATGGCCAATATCTTCAATGCTCTCAATCATCTCAATCAACAGCTGCAGGGTGGTGGAGTCAACATCATTGAAGCAGAAGAAAACCTGAAGGTTTTTCAAAAAAAGCTATCGTTATGGAAAGGATGAACAGAGAATGATAACTTTGCAAACTTTGCCCTGCTGGATGATTGTGTAAGATCGAAGATGTGTCTGAAATTGGAGACATTTCAGTACCCGGGGAACTGAAGCAAGCAACTGCCATGCATTTAGATGAGCTCGCAAAGTCTCTGACGGATATGGAAACACCAGAGAGTCATATCCAGTATGGGTGAGACAGCCATTCATGTTTACTGTTGTGAAAGCAGATGTCAATGATGAATACTTTGACGAAATCATTGAACTTCAGCAGAGCCAGGTTCAACAGCAACTTTTCAGAACAACAATGCTCTCAACGTTTTGGTGTCATCAAATTGTAGTGTACCCTCTTATTACTAAGAAAGCCCTTGAGATACTCACGCTGTTTGTTGCAACGTATCTTTGCAAGCAATCTTTTTCGAGGATGGTAGACACAAAAACAAAGAAAAGGAACAGACTTTGTCACGAAAATGATATGAGAGTGGCACTTGCCAAGGTGAAGCTGCTCATTTTTGAACTTGTCTCTGAAAAACAACAGCAAAAGTCACATTGATTTGCAGTAAATATTCATTGAGTTATGTTTTTGTGTGAAATTCATGTTTTGTTGGTTTTGTTCTTTGAACACAGTGATATTGTGTGCAACTGATGCATGGTTCATTTTGTGCACTAATAAAATATCTACTTATGTTTTGGATTTGAAAAAAATCATATTTTATTTTTCCAATTATGAAGGGTTCAGTGAATGCAAGTACAAAACTTCTGGGGTTCAGTACCTCCAACAAGGTTAAGAACTACTGCTCTAGATGTTAAATCTATTTCTCAAGCATCAGAGAATAATTCACGTAAAAGTTTGAGATTATAATTTTTGGTACTGATGGCATTCCTTATATAATTTAGTACCATAAACTCATAACTATTTTGTTTATATCTTCATTTAATTTAATG
The DNA here is from genome assembly GCF_004210375.1 of Tachypleus tridentatus. Classification (NCBI taxonomy): domain Eukaryota; kingdom Metazoa; phylum Arthropoda; class Merostomata; order Xiphosura; family Limulidae; genus Tachypleus; species Tachypleus tridentatus. The sequence goes on along the minus strand of NC_134836.1, from coordinate 74,978,840 downwards.
TTTTCTTCATTTTTGGTCAAAGTGAATTTTTTACTTCCATGTGTAAACTGTTCCCATACCAGAAAGTCTTTTGATTTAATTTTGTGTTTGTGTGTGTGTGTGATTTTTCTTTTACTAATTTTTGATATTTAATTGGATAAGACTGTAAGCCTAACATTTTACTAAGATATCATGTAAAGTAGAATTTATCTCATGTATGGATAACCTACTTCAACAAGAAAATTTCCTTTGGTACAAGGATTTTTTAAAAGTGCTGTTTAACCATTACAAGTATTGTATTACTAGTGGTGTGCACTGACAATTTTCAGGTTATAAAAGGTAGAATATAGTACACATTGTGCTAGTACTACAGTTCTCTGTTTGTGAATTATTTATTTGATAAAAGAATATAAAACCTTCTTTTGAAACCTTCAGAATATATCATTAACCAGCTAGCTACTGGTGAAAACAATGAAACAACGCTATGTTCATACCATGTGTTAATGGGTATGCATTTAAAAAACAAACAGTCAATTTTGGCACATGCAAGCAGAACTTACCTGAAAGCAGCAATATACTCAGCATCTCCCATGGGAGGGTTAAGTCCTCCAGCCCAGGGTATGTTCACATTGAACCCCACACCATCACCAGTTCCCACCTGTTCCAAAAAAAAAAAAAAAAAGACAATTGTATAACAAAAGCCAAAATCAAATTAATAGAAAAACAAAGTAACAATCAAAGTGTTACAGAAGAGATTACACAGAAAATAATGACATGGAAGAAAAAACTGTGTTCAAAACAAAACAGACAGGATTACAAAATATAACAACAAGTGTACAAGATGAAAGATGTGGAAATCTAAGAAAAACAGCACACAAGATTGCTAATCTGAGTTGTTGAGAGGTGTCTTTACTAGAAGTTGCAAGTGGATTAATCCTTTAAGCTCAGATGGTAGAACACTCACTTAGAATGAGAGATCTTTGGATTGATACTGAGCAGAGAAAATAATTTAAAAAACAAAAAATTTGGAAAACTACACAAGAATGATGTGGTTGTGAAAACTAACGTACAGGAAGAATGACGTGTTATTATCAAACCAGTGTCATGGTAGAATGACATGTTATTATACAAACCAGTGTCATGAAAGAATGACATGTTATTATACAAACCAGTGTCATGGAAGAATGACATATTATTCTACAGAACATTGTCATGGAAGAATGACGTTATTCCACACAACAGTGTAATGGAAGAATGATGTGTTAGTATACAAACTAGTGTCATGGAAGAATGACATGTTGTTCCATAGAAGAGTGTAATGGAAGAATGATGTGTTATTATACAAACTAATGTCATGGAAGAATAACATGTTATTCCATAGAACAGTGTACTAGAAGAATGATGTGTTATTACACAAACCAATGTCACAAAAGAATGACATGTTATTCCATAAACAGTTTAATGGAAGAATGATGTGTTATTATACAAACCAGTGTAACTGCAGAATGATGTGTTATTACACAAACCAATGTCATGGAAGAATGATGTGTTATTATACAAACCAGTGTAACTGCAGAATCATGTGTTATTACACAAACCAATGTCATGGAAGAATGATGTGTTATTGAATAATCTAGTGCAAAGATAGAATAATGTGTTATTACAGGCTGAGAATGTTCCATTTAAACAATTCTGAATATGCAGATCAACAAGTTGCATGATAATGATAACTGATATAAAGTCACACTGGAATGGCATTTACCAAAATTACATTTTGGCATTTCTATCGATAGACAGTGTGCAATCATCAAAAAAACTTGTTGCTTTTTGATACAGTATGTCACATCCCTTTCCAACAAGATATATTCATACATTCAAATCAGAAAGATGTTTTCAGATTAGGGATTTAGAATTTAAGACAGGGACATCCTTTGTACTTAAGTATACTGGAAAACAAAAGAATATGAATCAACTTGGGGTGCCAGAACCATCCAGAAAGAGAACTGTAATAAGTTTCAGTACAGTTGCAATAAGCATAGTGAGCAGCATCTTGTAATGGGTGAAAAGCTATGAAGACAAAGTTCAGTAGTAAAAGCTGTAAACTTGACCAAAGCTATGTTATCACAAAAGGATTTTTATGTGGAAAAACAACACAATTTACATGTACACAAGTTGCTTTCACAAATATGTTAGTTTCACCATCACGCACCTCAACTAGCAGGAGAATGAAATGGATATTCACACTCTTCCAGATGAAAATATACCAGTAAAGCTCCCCAATACAATGCCTATGGGTTTCTGTGCTATTTGACTATTGAAACAGGTCATTAGAAGCCACTGTCCTTGTACAATAGCTTTCACATGGAAAGTTAGAAGGTAGGTGTTTTTCAAACATGACAACCTTATAATGAAGCCTTTTGCACTGTAGGTGATGGCAATGTCAAAGGGCTTTTTAAAGGACAGATGATTGTCAGGTGGAGCATGGATGTTTTTTGTTGTTGTTTTTTTTAAATAATTTCGTGCAAAGCTACATGAGGGCTATCTGTACTGGCCATCTCTAATTAAGCAGTGTAAGACTAGAGGGAAAGCAGATAGTCATCACTACCCACCACCAACTCTTGGGCTACTCTTTTACTAACGAATAGTGGGATTAACCATCACTTATAATACCCCCACGGCTGAAAGGGTGAGCATGTTTGGTGCAACGGGAATTCGAACCTGAGCGTGGATGGACATGACAATATGGACTTTGATGATGTGATGAGGTTACAAGTGGTTTAATATTATGTACTGTACAGGAAGAGTGACAATGAATCTTTTAAAACATAGGAAAGGACCAGAGGACACAAATATAAATTTTGGTTAGATAGGAGTCATCTTCAGCTAAGACAGTTTTATTTTTTAACAAGTTGGTTGGACTCTAGAGTGTGTTGTTTCAGACGTTGGAAAGGCAGTAAATTTGTGTGAGTTTAAGAAAGAACTTGATAAGTATATGAATGATAAGGGCTGGCTTTAAGATGTTTAAAAAAACTGTTTTATTTTATTGTTTGAGTTTAATTCAGAGAATTATGCAGCGAAGATGGACCAACAGACCTATTGTTCTTAAATATGGTAAGAATGATGATTAAAAAAAATGTTCACAAGAAGAATGATGTAGAATTCCATAAACTGGAAGGTAACACAGAAAGAACAGCAAAAAAGAACCCTGAATATCCAAAGATATAAAACAGGTAGAGAAACATACATTTAGATTGATTTAGTCATTTCAGAGAAAAGCCAAATTGGGCTAATTGCCATGCCCACCAAAGGGAATCAAACTCCAGATTTTGGCAGTGTAAGTTCATAGAGCTACTGCTGTCCCACCAAGGAATGAGAAATGTAAAAATATTATTTACAGAAAATTAATACATGAAAAATGCTAGATAGTTATGAAGTAAACAACAATTCAAACAATAATTATAATACAAAAAAAAATGCAGAATTATACAGATCAAAGTAACAACATGAATCTCAGCAATCGCAGACATAATGCAAGACATGAAACTAAAACAACCAGGTGAAATAAGTTAAACATTGGTAGTAACTTAAAAAAAATTATATTTAGTTATTGAAACACTATCCTAGAGATGGAAATAGAACATTTTGACAAAAATATCTACTAGAAAATGATCTTGTCCTAACAAAAGATAACCCTCCTTGATTCATAGATCAAATGTGAGGAAAAAATCTGGGTAAAAATATGTAGGAGATGTATTACATCATTAGTTATATCCTACAAAATTAAAACAATGGATTTCAAAAGTTCATTTGTTACTGTGTACATTTCATGATAAGAAAAGGGCACATACGAAGTTGCAAGTCAAACTAGAGAGAGCCTCAATAGCTGTTGGCTGTAATTAGATCCAAAGTTGGTAAAGAGATGGAGATACGAGATAAAAGTTTGTACTTGAAAGAAACTCAGAACCAATGTATGAACTGCCATGTCATGGCTAAAAATTACAAGTTATCAAAGGTCTATAAAACAAATAATATACATCAAATCATATGATATGAACAATACATACATTGGGGTAAACTTATAAAATAAAAAGTTTTCAGAATATCGGAATAAGGAAAACTGTTCCTTCACGAATACGAAACAAACTGAACTTACCTCTTCAAGAGCACCTGTTCCTGGAAAGAAGTTCCCATCATCATGGCGATGAAGAGAAATATAAAGAACCTGGGGATCATCATAGAAGATCTGCTGAAGTCCATTGCCATGGTGAACATCCTTTGTATTAAATTAATCAACCTCAGTATACAGAAATTAATGTCACGACAGATTTCTAAAATATAAGATATCCTACTGTGAATATACCACAACAATGATCATACTGGCAAACTTCAACACATTGCTGCTACATATATTGTAATATTTACAAAACCTATCAAAACTAAGATTTACTAAAATGAAGAAAATTGAAATCAGTGAAGATAATAGTGTTTTATTTTATAGTGAGTCCACATCCCATATCTATTACAATAGTTTAAAATGTACAACTACTCAAAGCAATACCGACAGGAAAAATGTGTCATTTGAGTGTTTAGCTTTGCTTCTGCATATTCAAAGTTTGGTGAATAAAAACTTTTATAACCTCATGTTATTAGATTTATATTTATGAACTGTCACTGACTTTCTTGGACCTTGAATAGTGTTTCACACAGTTCTTTCTTTCTCCAACAAAATACTCTACTGTTTATGATGATGTTTGACAAAATAACAAATTTTCCTTGTTACTAAACACTAATTGGAATTGTCTGGAACAGTAAAAATGTTACTGAAAGAAATACTAAGAAACAACAACAGAGAAATCATGTATATTTTGTCTCTTGTCTTATTTCATAACTCAAATTTTTACTTGAAAAGAAACATCTGGAAACTTGTGATGAGAGTTTTGAGGCTTCTTATGCAACAATGTATAAAAACAATACAAAATAACTATGTGATGATGAGAAACCCACTTCAAGTAGAAATGCATCTCAGGACAGCTGGTATAGGTATTAACATTTTTACTAATAAAGCAGAGAAGAACATTACAATCTTCTTAGGTCATCTTTGTTAGCCTGAAGAATAACCATACCAGCTGTCCTGAGATATGACGTAACTACATTTAGTGACAATATATTTTAAAAAAGTAGCATAACTAAGTAGTCAACTAATTATATCTCACAGTTTTCAAAATATATTGATCATAGGTACAGTTACAACAGAAAGTGTTCGTACCCCTGCGTTGTGAGTAGTTTTTTCCTTATAACTTAAAAAGTATCATGATTAGGATAATGAAAGTATGGTATATCATAAATACTATACTAACACACATCTACATACATTTTTATGTAAATTGAACGACAAATAAACAGTTTATAAACAAATAACCAAACATAGGAAGGGCAGAAAGTGTTCATGCATCTACTTTAATGGTCAGTTGTGTAGCCTTTCAGGTGAATTACTTGGCACAATCTCTACTCATAGCCTTCCATGATCGTTTGACAGTACTCGACTGGTATTTTCTTCCATTCATCTTTTCAGAAGGCCTCCAACTCTTGCAAGTTTTTCAGATGATGCTGATGAACCCGAGTCTTCAACTCATGCTAAACGTTTTCAATTGGGTTGAGATCGGGTGACTGTGTTAAACACTCCAGAATGTTTATATGGTTCCTCTGCAACCACAGTTGCACATATTTCAATGTGTGCTTAGGGTTATTGTCGTGCTGGAAGATCCAGTGACACCCAAGCTGCAAGTTCTGAGCATCATTCTTGATATAAGTGCCTAATATATCAACGTACTCTTCTTTTTTCATGATTTCGTTGACACGATGAAAGCTGCCTGCACCAGAAGAGCTGAAGGAATCCCATAGCATGATCGAGCCACCTCTGTGTTTAACTGTAGGGATGGTGTTCTTTGGAAGATTTCGTTCCCCTTATTATGAAAAATATTGAGAACATCATTGTGGCCAAAAAGCTCGATTTTAGTCTCATCTGACCAAGGAATACTCTTCCAATAGGTAAAAGGTTTATCTACATGTTTTCTTGCATACCTCAATCATGCTTCTAAATGAACAGGCTTTAAATATGGAGTTCTACGAGGCCGGCATGCTTTGAACCCAGAAGAGCGTAACATGCTTATAACTGTAGAGGTGCTCACTTCAACCCCAGTTTTCCTTACCAGTTTCTGTATGTCATTACATGTTAAACGAGAGTTCCTACTAACTTCTCTGAGAACCTTTCTCTTAGTTCTCTCTGGAATTTTGGTGGGGCGTCCGGAACGAGGGAGGTTAGTAATTGATCCTGTAAGCTTAAACTTGGGAATTATGCTTTGAACAGTAGATTTCGGCACATTAAGTTGTGTAGCAATACCGGAAAGAGACACAGGAGACTTGTATTTTACAATAATTCAGTTTTTTAAATCACTGGACAGTTGTTTCCTGTTCTCCATGATGACCAAGCAGATAATGATGGAGACAGCCCTAAATTGGAATGGTATAATGTAGTTTATTCGCCAAACTAAACAAAGTTTTTATAGGAATATCAGTATTATCACATGTTCTGAAATGTACGAACACTTTCTGCTCCTCCTATTTTTGGTTATTTGTTTATAAAGTTTGTTGTTTAATTTACATAAAAATGTATGTAGATGTGTGTTAGTATAATATTTATAATACATCATACATCTATTAGCCTGATTGTGGTACTTTTTAAGTTATGAGCAAAAAACTATTCGGGACGCAGGGGTACAAACACTTTCTGTCGTAAATGTATGTTGTTTTCTCATAACACAATAACTGATTCTTACCCAGTCAACTATGAGGATTTTCTCTAATTTCAACTTTTGTTGGAGTTGTCTTGCAGCAATAGCCAATGAGTTGAAAAACCAAAAACCCCTAGAAAAATACAATATAACTTCGTATGTTAAATGTTAATTAAATTATGCATAACAGTCACAATTTAATAATAACCTGTAATAAATTACAAATTTTGTTACATAGGTTTGTAGTGCCTGTTTCAAGTGGGTAAATGAACCCAGAACTTAAATTACCACAGAAATTACTATGAATATATTCCGGTATATTAATGCACTAATTTTGAATTTAAAATTACATATTAAATTATAATTTCAATACAAAGACTGATTTAGTATTCTAAGCTTCAAAATAAAACATAGACTCCTACATTGGCTTTCAACGTAATATATGTTAAATTAATAACAACACAGTAACATACTTTAAAATACAGTTTGAAAAGTCCTATATTCAAAACAAAGTACTAGAATATACATTATCCAAATTTACTTCCAATATTTTCCCTTTAAGTAAACATTATTAATGAATTAATTCTTACACCTGTAAAAGTTGTTGAAACATTCTATTACAATGCAACATTTATTACATGAAAAATGCATATTGTTTAGGAAGATAGCTTCTTGATTAAAATACTGCCAATGATCATAACTGTCAACCTACATGGCCTGCTGAGATTCGGCATGGTGACCTGGAGGTCGAACAACAGCAAAACCATTCTGCAAGGACAAGACATAAAATACATTTGGGGTAAAAATGAAAATATCAATACTTGATTAAATTGATATATTAGTTTTAATATTATAGTTTTCATAGAATGTAAAGTGAAAAAAACTGATATTTATAAATAAGTGATGAGGAAAAAGAAAAATGAAGACTCCTAAATATCATAAAATTAACTTAAAAAGTTGTTAAACTTAGGACTCTAAAATTCTGTCTTGTCTCATATTTCAAGCCAAGTTTAAGACACATTTTGTTAAGTAGAACCAATAAATTTCTGAAACACTAGCAAGCAACAAATATCTTTTAGTTAGCTTTAGAAATTAACCAACAATGAAAAGAGTACAATTATCACCATACATAGTGCAATTAATAAGTTTTTTATTCTAATTATCTTGTGGCCCACTAGCAATAAACTGATTTGTTTCAGTAATTGAGAAAAATAAAGTTCACTGTTACTCAAAAAACTATGTGAGTGTTATGAGAGAGAATACTGAAACAAAAGAAAATATCTAACATAACTGTGCTACTGGTATTACCTTTACTTCCCTGGTGGCAACCTTAAGAGACAGCTCTGTGACACACCCTGCTGCCATTCGTGCAGCACTTGCTGTGTGCAACTCATTCCAAACAGTGTCCAAGTCAACTCCTACACCACCACAGGGAAGTCTTACAAAGTTCTTTAATGGTAAATCTGAAATGACGATGATATCAAAACATATACAATTAACTTAAAACAAGTTATTTTTTTTAAGAACGTACAAAAAGTTGTAGAGCACTGCTAAGTACAGTGTCTAGAAGAGAGACAGAATTAACACCAGTATTTCACAAGAATGGACAAATATAACTAGGTATTTCTAGTATTTATGTTTATCCACTATATTCTTTGCAACACAGTAGAATATTTAACACTGTGGAAGACAATCAAACCACTTTACAAGTGAATAAAATTCACCACTAAAGGAAAGTTTCTTTAAACATTTTGATTTCTTTCAACAATATTGATCACACTGTGGTGATATAAAGAAACTAAAAGAATAAACCACTCAAAAGTTAATTTAAGGCTTTTAACACATTTTATTGAGACCAGGAGCTATAGATGTCATAGCTATAAAGTATAGATGTCTGTCATTAGGGAAGTAAAGACCAGAAGCTACAGATGTCATAGCCATAAAGTATAGACATATGTGTCATTAGGACCTAAAGACCAAGAACTATTGATGACATGGCAATAAAGTATAGATGTTTATGTTATCATGGATGTGAAAACCAGAAGCTACAGATGTCATGGCTATAAAGTATAGACATCTGTGTCATTAGGACCTAACGACCAAGAACTATTGATGACATGGCAATAAAGTATAGATGTTTGTGTTATCATAGATGTAAAAACCAGAAGCTACAGATGTCATGGCTATAAAGTATAGACATCTGTGTTGTTAGGACCTAAAGACCAAGAACTGTCTTGCTCTGTAAATTAGGTTTACATAACCAAGATTAAGGGTCTGTTTCTCGAGTGTGTATTTTTGACATCTAATTTGAGTCATTTAACTGAAATTTCTCTAAGTCAGGTTTTTAATTAAGTGTCCTAAGTGTTATCTTAAGAGACTGAACAGCTGTTACTTTGCTGCAGTTTTGTGAGGAATAAAAAAAAAACATTAAATGTTAAATGTTATTTTAAATTTACCAACAGTCTGTCCTGTGTTTTTAAACTTATACTATTTTTAAGATTAATTTTAATGAACCAGAAAGAGGTTTAATGTAATATAATTGCCTATTAACCTATGTTAAATAAAAATAATGCTTTCCTGTTGGTGTTTACTTTAATACATGGGTATCAAGCCAAATACTTTTAAAGCAATAAGATGCAAACATGACAATAGTAGGTCAAACAAATAATAATCTGCTGAGATGATGTGTTCCGAATGCCATAACATAACTTTGTACATTATATTTTCTGCCAGTTTATGTCTAATGACAACTTATTTCTTATGTATGTAATTTAAATTTTACCTATCAATCAATCTTCTGTGTCAGAGGTGATACAGCAATGGATCAACACTCACCCACCTTGATTTTTCTCTGAAGATTCAAAACAATTCAGCCTTTTAATCACAACAGTTATAATACAAGTGGAGTGCATAATTATTTTCCAAACCTGTTGCTCTGTGATAGGTCTAGTTAAATGTTAAGTTGACTATCATACACATGATACACACTCTTGAATGAAAAACTCACCTAGCTTGTTCAGGTCGAGCTTTTGTCTGTTTAAAGGATTTGTACCAAACAACATGGTGTAGGCTTCACTAGAAGAGATATGAGAAACAGGAAGTTAAAGTCTGTTCATTAGAAAGTTTGTTTTATCTTATCGGGGGTGTATTAAAGAATTTAAGATTAGCACAACATTGAATAAATGTGATTACTGGAAATACAACCAAAAAATAATTAATTATATTTTCTGCAACTTGAGAATAATTAAAGACAAACTTCTGTATACTGACTGTAGAACTATATTCGACAAATGTTTATGTGGTAATTTTATTAACCCACAATTTAATAAATAAGATAACTTCTATTAGCTTGATGTGAATATGTTTAATATTTTTGATAAAAGTGTTTCCAAGTTGGAACGACAAGGTTCTGTACATTTTTATTACAAGTATATGTCAAATGTCATTTACATCAAATGTTATCAGATTATGGGATGAAAAGTGTAAATTTCAATGACATGACACATTTTTAATATATCTCAACTTTCTGACTTTTAGAAAAATGTACTAAAAACACATAAAGGAAGAACATAATTTTATTAGATACTGTTGTAATCTGTTCCAGCAGTACCCACAGGGGGATACAGTATACACATGTACATGAACAAACTTTTCTCAATCATGCTTGAAGAACCATGACCAGTTAATAAACATTCCCAGTGTAAGTCTGTTATTGTGTCTTTATATGTCAGCTAGTGTTGCTTTATTTAAACAGTTATATTCATAGACCTAGACCTGTAGTCTATATGACAATATAAAATATGATTTCAGTTTTTCCCGAACTGACTTTTACTGTCATTTCACATATATACTGCTTATGCATAGTTCTTATGAAAACTGTTTCCAATTTTCCCTTATATATTTTGGTGTAGAAGGTATGTAATTGTGTTGTAGTTTTTACTGACACTGACTTAGAACATTACCTAGATACTCTTTCTGCACTTTTTGTCATCTTAAAACATAGTTCCGGAGTACCATCGGTTTGCAGGACTTGCCTTAACAAATTTTCATCAGGATATAAACATGAACACTTTTGTATGCAATCAATGCTCCATAAAACCACCATACTGCTCTCTTCTTAGAAAATGATTAAATCTGTAAGTGTATTTTTTTTAAGTTTAAAAGAAGTTGTGTGTAATGTTCACATGTAATTTGTACTGCATTGAAGTTGTTTGAATGGTATTTCATTAATAAACCTGTATAAAAATGTTCATACCATTTTTTGGGGTATTACTGGACAGATATTTCTGGATTATCTGATAAATAAGGGCACATGATGATAATGAAGTAATTTATTCCTTCAATAATATTTGCTACTTAGTAACTCACTACTTGTTAATTATTTCTTTGCTTGTCTTCATATTTATACTGTTTCCTTGTTTCTGTCCAAAACTACTAGCCTACTTAGCTTTCATGAACTTTCCAGATATATTGTATCATCTTCATGACTAGCTCCCTCTAGAAGAAATCTGAATTAAAACCTTTAAAATATAGCTTACAACAACATGTAACAAATATCTTGATAAGTTACAGGTTTGAAGTAAAATATTAAAGGATCTTCACACATTTAAAAACTCAGTCCAACAGAATATCAGTTTGAATTGTATTGGGCAGACGAAAATACTGTAGAATCTTAATAGGCTTAAAGAGTGAGCTCTAGGATAGACATAAGACACTTTATAATTCCCTGTTGCGACTGCAGTTAAACAGAGATCTGTTGTCATTCTTTCTCTTACCATTTAGTGCTATGAAACACATACACTGTAAAACCCATTTAGTTGTTTTAGCTTTATATTTCTTATTTTTGTTTCCATGTGTGTTGAATTTTATGCAGAACAAATTATCCCTAATTTTGAAGTTACAGACCAGAGGGAAAGCAGCTAGTCAACACCCCCAACTGCCAACGTTTGGATTATTCTTTGACTGCTGAATATTGGGATTGACTGACACATAATAATGACTCCATGGATAAAAAAACAAGTATATTCATTACAGGATATGGACCCATGATTCACATTGCGAGTCAAGTTCCCCTAACAACTAGGTCGTGCAAGACATTTCTCAGAATTAGAACAAGAGAAAAATTATAAAACTTTGAGAAAATACATACACAAAATATTAATACTTCTTGTATATTTAAGTAGAAAGAAAGTTTATTATTTACTCAAAATCTTTTGACATGAAAGATCAACGTTCTTCAAAATGATTAGTATTTCTGTGACATTAGAAATATTTTCACGATGCAGTAATAATTTCACACAAAGCTACATGAGGGCAATCTGTGCAAGTCATCCCTAATATAGCAGCAAAAGACTAGAGAGAAAGCAAATAGCCATCACCACCTACCACTAGTTCTTGAGTTACTCTTTTATCAAATTGACAATCACATTAAAATTAAATGTCCCCATGGCTGCAGGGGATTTGAGCCTGCTTCCAACAGATTGTGAGTCAAGCACCCTCATCACTTGGCCATGCCAGGACCTCCTACAAACTTTAAAAATAAGAGTCAGTTTAGAGTTTAATAAAAAAATTCTTACCTATGACAAATCTGTATTTCATTAAAACTGGCTTTTCTTGCTTTCACCCTCTGTAATAAGATAAAACAAATAAATTTGCTTATCAATTTAGCATTTAGATTTTCATAAAAAATATTAATTTTGACTGAAACATAATTCATGAAATAAAACTTAGCATTATGTTGACTCACATGTATAACAGAAAGTATATTTCAAAAACAAAATTTATTTAGTAACCAAATTAATAAAATCTTTTAATTTAATCTTTAAATGTACTCAGAGGTAATGTTAAAACAATGAGTGTGCACAACACACTTTTACTATGTAGTGGGTTTGTTACTGTACATAACAAGACACAATTTTAAGAATAAATTTTTTCTGGCCTAATATTATTTTCTGGAAAGAGTGTATATTAGCATTTGAAGAATTTTTTAATTAATTAATGTTTGTTTACAGCTAAGCTACTAAACTTATCCGCTACTGTCTTTAATTTTTAACCACTGACCAAAGAAAGAATAAATGGCCAACAGCACCCACTAATACCTCTTGGACAAATATTTACCAAAAAACAACGGGACTGACAATAAATAACATTATGACACCCCAAGGACTGAAAGGGTGTGTTCATTACCACGTTTCGATCCTGCAATCCACATGTTAGTTGAGCACCACAACCACCAGTAATTATAAAACAATTAAACAGGCAACACCATCTTGATTCAATCAAAAGCACGTACTGAAGTTTTAAAATCACCTGTTATGACAACCATGCATGAAGATGGCAAATTGAGGTTGCTGATGCATGTGCTCAATCGAAATGTCTTTTAATTTGTTCAATATGATGTCATCCTTTTTTTTTATTATTGTTTTCCTTCAATTCTAGGATGAAGTGGCTTCTTGTGTAATATCTAATAATGGATTCCAATCTATGATTTTAGGTGGTACATTCTACATGTAAACATCATCAAACACTTGTTTATTTGTTGAATCTCATGCAAAACTATTTGAGAGCTACCTAGAAGTGACAGACTAAATAGAAGGCACCTAATCAATACCATCCACCACCAACTCTTGGGCTACTTATATGGGATGAACAATCACATTATAATGCCTCCATGGCCGAGAGGGTATGCATGTTCAGTGAGTTGAATTTACAACTTAAGTGCTCTATTCACCATACCATTCCAAATAATATGAAACACTTTCTCACATAATTTTCTCTTGATAACCTCACTTTCTAAAAGTCAAGAAGATTTTCATATAACACCTAAAACAATGCATTTTAAGAGTCATGTTGACTAAAAGTCAGATAACACTTATGAAACACCTCAATTTTTTTTCTTTTTTTGAATTTCGCACAAATCTACCTGAGGGCTATCTGCACTAGCCATCCCTAATTTAGCAGTGTGAGACTAGAGAGAAGACAGCTAGTCATCACCACCCACCACAAACTTCTGGGCTACTCTTTTACCAACGAATAGTGGGATTGACCGTCACATTATAATGCCTCCACTGCTGGGAGGGCGAGCACGTTTGGTGCAACCAGGATTCGAACCTGCGACTCTCAGATTACGAGTCGAATGCCTTAACACGCTTAGCCATGCCGGGCCCAAAACACCTCAAGTGAAAGCATCTATTCAAAACATCAATCACATCTGTACTTTATTCAAATAATACTCTCTATTGACACATTTTAAGAACCATGTTAAAGCTACCTCACACCGTGCCACAAGGCCAGTCTCGTGAAGCCGAGCCCAGATACTCTGCAACCTTCCGCCATGCTCAGGATGATGAGAGTTTTCCCCACAAACACACTGATGCTTTAACATCAAGTTGTCATATACTAAGCCTAAGCACACAAAAAAACACAATTCAACATTAGAAGATTATAAGATCAATAAAAATTAAATTTAATTTTGAAATAAAAAGGTCATAAAGGATATAATAATAAACATGGAACAAGAATAGCAAATATATATTAATCTACATACACTATTTATTCATTTGGAAAAAAAAAAGTTTATAATGACTATCTCTAAATAAAAGTGTCAAAAAAGTAACAGTATTACTAGCATACACTCAAATCTAGAAAGTGTTACACAAGTTTAAGAGTTATTTTGTTACACGCCAGTACTTTTGGTGTTGAAGAACACAATTAGAAATTACCAGTACTTTATTATCAATCACCGCATTGTCTATGGTCTTCAACACCTGACGTTACCTGTAGTAAATGGATGATGAGTGGATACGAACTTCTCTTGAGAATTTCCGACAGAACTGAGATTCACCAATGGACTGGACAAAGCACGAGACAATGGGCGAGCCACGTGATTACGAGAAGCAAAAACTGGCCCTACAAACAATTTAGAGAAATTATCTTGGAATGATTATAAAAATTTAAAAATACAGGATTAAAATATAAAAACCATGGTTAATGCCTTTCAATTTTTTTTACAAAGTAAAATATGCATCCTAATTGTCTATATGTTTTACATATCTTGATTGAGTAAGGTACTATATCCTGAACAATCCACTGATTTAAACATATTTCTGCATAGTCATCATATATTTATCTAATATACCATCAGGCACTTGAAGAAAATTGTCCTTGGTGGAACAGCTGGGTCCCATATTAACTTCACCATTATCCTCCTTTAATTTGGGTTCGGTCAAGTCAATAGTTTCCACAGGGATGAGACACTTTTGATCAGAGGAAGATGAATCCTTCATCTCTTGAGCCACAGCAGCTTCTGTTTCTTCCTCAACATTTTCCACTTGATTTTTGCTGCTGGCACGTGTCAGTACTGTCTGTCGGATGTGCTAAATGAATGTAGTAAACCAATCAACACCATATAAGGCATGACATCTATCTACAGAATATTTTTAATACTGATCTGATTACTTAATAGTTGGACCACTAGGTGCTTCAGTATTCAGTCATCCAGTAATAATCTTAATAAGTATTAGTAAGGGCTGAGACAAAAAAAAAGCAACACCTCATAATTTTCAGCTCAGCTCATGAGACATATCCAACTTGATTAGTGAGGCCCCTCCCATTTTATCAATCCAGAGTACAAAATATTCCCCAATCTGGTGTAGGTTTAACAAGTTATAGCATCAAACAAAAACAAAGGTTACAGGATGACAAGTGGATGTTAAGTATGCTACTTTTAATAATTTACCTTTGTACAACTGATACACAAAGTGTCTAGCACAGAGTCCACCTTTTCATAAAGATGTTTGAAATACAATAAAATGCTTTTAAAATCATCTCAGCTTATACTGCAGTTACCCACCTGCCTCAACAGACAATGTTGTTGGTCCCAGAAGAAAGATTCACCTTGAGGGGATGAAAGAACAATCCCTTGAGACTGTAAAAGGGGATGACCAAGGGGCAAAGGAGCCGACTGAGTTCTGCCTAAAGGACGGCTGATGTTCCTGGGAGAGTAAAGACAATTAAAATTATTAAAGTTTCCCAATATTTCAATTTTTTTTCAAATACAACAATCACAGTGTATATATATACAAATAGTTGTAAAGAGTTCTTCCATGATTACCTTTGGTAAAAACAGTGGATTATGAACAAGTGTAAATGTCAGATATTTTTGATGAAACATCTGCTGAAGCAAGGTGGCCAAACTCAGATCAGAGCAAATAAATAATACAAAATTTTCTTTGTATTACAAAACCAGACCACAGTTAAGTGTCAATACATGAAAGATGAGTACCTACCGATGTAGTCTAGCCTGAGCCTCTGTAACACCACTGACAGGATAGTAAACTTCAGAGACAGCAGACATAACTTCATTTACTGAAAGGTCCTGTCTCGAAGATGAAGTCTGTTCTAGTGCTTTCATCTGATGCTGGATATAAGCAGGATTTGTCGGTGAGGAAAATTCTCCATCTATGACTACAACAAAAAAAACACAAAGTGAATTAAGGCTTTCAGTGATGTGAAGATTCTCTTGAGGATGGGGAGTACAAAATTCAAAAACTATTTTTTTTTTTTAAATACAAAGCAGTTTTATTTACATTCTTTCATATACTACCTGATTTAAAATAAAGTTGGGTAGAATTAATATATATATTTAATATCTGTTACACCTTATTCTGTATTTACACATACACACTTCACACATGACATTTAAAATACTTGAAAGAATGCCATACATTCTTCAATGAAAACCATTTTATTGGCTTAACAAAAAATAAGCATTAACTATAACCTCGATAATGAATGCCCAACATCCCAACACTCATGTCTAATATTACAACAGCTGAAAATAATATTTCTACAACTTATATAAACAATTACTAACTAAATGGACAATAATTCCCACAAGAAGGATGTACCATAAAGCAGTATTAAATATGTACCTGGTAGGGATGGGTAGAATGGAAGAGAGGAACAAAGACTGTGAGACGTCAGTGGTAACCCTAATTGTGCTGCAGCTGTGGCTCTAGCCTGGGCCTCAGACACTGCCGTTATATCCTTTGATTCCTAACACAGGTCAGAAAACTATTTGTTTTGATCCAATTCTAAACTAACATATCACCACCTTTCTATAACAAGCATCAGCAAACCAGTTCTCTTTAAAGATACAAAACTATCACAATAACTCTTTGACCTCAGCTAGTCAATTATTTTACTCACCAACTACCAAGCACTTTAATCTTTAACTACGTGAAAATTAAACCTCCCCAAAAGTTGTTATACATAATAATATAAGTGACTCTCCTGATAGTAATATATGTAAATACACGTTTATCATTAAATTCTTCTACTTCAGATAGTTGGTTTTCTAAGTCTTTAACAAGGTGTAACATTACCTAGTAGTGAACATCTTTGTGTATCAATATTATTAGTAGTTTTGGCTAAAGTACCTGAAATATCTGAGATAATTTAATCACATTCAGTTCCATTTTCTTACTTTGAAACCCAAATTCAAAACCCATACACAACAGCAAGAAAAGTCTGACTTGATGTTGTCTTTCAAGTGCACTGTACATGTTAAACCATTTATTGACTATGCATATTTCCCATAAAGAAAATTTTCATTGTGTTTGAAATGTTTTCCAGTTGGTCCAGCTAATTTGGAAAGAATGAAAACAACTGATAAGTATGAAATTAATTCTAACTGTAAAAACTTTACTACCTGCTTTTCCTATTATGTTTCAGAGAATAACGTTCACCTGTGAGTTTTGAATTAGGCTAGTTTGTGAAAAAAAAAGTATGTAATTTCCTTTAAAAACAAATTCAGGAATGACTTTTATGAAATCAATTATCTTTCTGAAACTTCTAAGTGGAAAAACCAATAATAATGATTTTTGTGTAATAATTTTGGCTCATACATTTAGTTCAAAAGTGGTTAAAAGAGAAGTAAATCATCAAACTCTGGTATAAGTTCCAGATTTATTATGGAAGTTGAAAGCTTTTCGACTAACTGAATGTCAATTCTGAAGTAAAAATTATCCAGACATTACATCACTTTCAATTATAACTTTGTAAAATACTCAGTTATCCGTCCATGATTATGTTTAATGAACTACTTGTCTAATTATTCAAATCAAATATTCTGAAATATTACAAACAAATGGTGCTCTTAATATGCAAAATGTTGCAACATACTACTGTTATTTGCATGAGAAACGACATATTATGAACCAAAATATTTGATAATACCATTTTTTATACCAAGTAAATAAACGTTAATGTTATAATATGCATTTTTCACAATTGGGGGTCACAACACAAAAGGGTGGCCATAAGATCATAGCCAATATTGCAATAATAGTCATATCAGAGTACACACAGTATTTTGCTATCAATCTGTGTGTGGATAAGGGGGTCACAGCCCAAAATATACCATTCTCATAATACACAAACATTAGACAGAATACATTACTAAAGCAATGTTGTATGCTTTAAAATGTTTTAGATAATGTTGCTTTAGTGAGAAATGTGAGGTCATTATACACCCCCCCAATTCCACAGAAGTTCACGGGGGAGGCAATAAAGGGCAAAAATTTGTTTTTCTATTTTTATCTTTTCAATGAACTTCAACTAACAAGCTACATAACAATGTTAAAGAATAAAACATACAAATATACAGAAGACCAAACTAAAACCAGTGGAACTTGAACCTTTTTCAAACCAAGTACTTTTATATTTGTCCACTACACAGGGGTAGCAAACCAAGCAAAATGTTTATGTCTAGTACAGTTACAATTGTAAATCAAACATATACATTCAGCTGCAAAGTGTATTGAGTTTGGGAACTTTCTATCTTCAATGGAAAGCGGTATCTCAATTTCAAATAATAACACTCACACAAAGATATTAACTTCATAAGTACCAGTTACAAGCTACATAGGTTAAGCCTTTTAGTTTCTCACATTTTATAATCTATAGAATGTAAAGAAAAAGAAAAACAAATCTGTCTTTAACAATTCTGTAACAATGTAAAACAAGTGAAAATCATTTTGCTATGACTGACACTCCTGGCTCATAGAAGCATGTGAAAACCTGGAAACAAAATTTAGAATTTTCATGTCAGCAGCAGTGTTGAAAAATATCACAATTATTAAGCAATAGGTAAATATTGCATCAAAAATTACTTCAAGATCTGATTATACATTTCACAACTAATTATAACATTTGCATTAATATACATTTTAATCCAGTGGGAGTGGTAAAGCTAATTAATGATAGATTAACAGTTTAATTTAACTTTGGAAGAGCATAAAAAATGGATAAACAAACTGCACCATAAACACTAGCATGAAATTCACTATGAGATGTTTGTTATCAAACTTATGATACTGCTTGAAACTACACCTCTTACATTACTGTAGTAAGGTGTTTTTTTTAAATAACATGAACCAGTCTGATATGTTTTTATACTGAAATTTGTAAAACAACAAAGTGACTTCCAAAATAGACTTAGCTGCAACATTCAACGGTCTCACATATTGAATTCCCAAGAAAGGTGAGAGTTTTAGCAAAACAATACCCCATTTATTTTTATTGTATACACTTATAATTGAGAAACTGTGTTTACAAGCCATAAATTATATAATAATAATTAAAACTGTTTCATAAACTAGTCTATTTTGAATACTTTTCCAAATAAAAACCAGGCTGGATATGAAAACAGAGGCAATAAAAGAATTCCAGCTCTTTGTTTCAGTGTCCCAGCAAGACTATTAATTTCAAACTAAAAGAAATGGAGTCTTCCCCTTTGTCCCATATTTCATCAAATTGAACGGTGAAGTGATTTGGCCATTTACAATTGTTCCACTGTAACACTTAGCTGTATCAGGCATACTAACACCAGTATTTAGGGCCAAGATACAAAGATGGACCAAGATAAAGATGCTATGTAATATTAAAGGTTTGCTTGATTACCATAACTGGAATATTTCACAGGCAACAAAAACCTATACTGACCTTTGACACTTGAGAAAGAATAAAAGAATTCATTACTAATCAATACAATAGCCCTAGTCTTGTACACTCACAACTGGAGAACACTTATATTCAACTGTTTGTTTGTTTTTAACTCAATTACACAAAGACGATCTGTCAATCCCATTATATAGCTAGATAAGGAAACACTATCAGTAAAAGTATGTTGAAAATGGAATGACTTTAGAAATTTTCAAAAGCATTAAAATTAAAGGTAAGTTATTGACTCTGAAAACTCCAGTTTGATAACTTTATAATGATGGAGTACCATCAAATCTAATTTGCCTTACTTTCTACACAAAAATAAATCCTGACATATTACAACACTCACATTGGTATTGCAGTGTGTCGGAGGACGGCCAAGAGAAATGTTTGGCATAGAAGATGAACCGAGTATCAATCCACTTGACTGACCAATGGATGCATCGTATGGATGTCTTCCAGCATCCTAGGATTCAAAAATACAAACTTTTTAAAGTTTTTTTCACAATATTTAAAATGTAAAAAAAGGGAATTTATGTGGATATTTCTGAAACAAAACATTTTGATAAGTCTTATGAATTCCTGAATTTTACATATTTTATATACTTACTTGAGGTGTTAAAAATAGTTAGAAGATAAAAACTGTCCTTTTATATTAAATGTTTGAAGAACAGCATACATAGATTCAGTTCATTCATACAGTCTAGGTAGATGTTTAGCTTGTTGCCTTCTTCCATAATTTATAACAAACATTTAAGCATTTATTGAACAACTCAAGTCAGAAATATAAGGATAAATTTTAAGAGCATTGCAATAAACGAAACACATCATATTTCTGTTGTACACTGGAGTTAGTAACTATGCTACAGACTTACAGTGGACTTAGTAACAGTTAAAGGCTTATGCTACACTCAGTAACTGAGCTACAGGCCTATGCTAAAGTTTTATGTAGAACTTATTTACAAAGCTTAAGTCTTATTTTGGAAGGCTTACGTTATACTTAGTAAGAAAGTATAAGACTTATTCTGGGTTTAGTAATTCTGTTAAACTGGAATTAGTGACTGAGTTAAAAGCCTGTGATGGACCAAGTAACTCAGATAACAGTTTGACCTGGACCAAACATATGTTTCTGTTCAGTTTTTATGGTGTGAGGAAGCATATATAGCTAATATTGGAAAATGTATAATGTTACATCTAGTCAAGTGTATTATAAAGCAGCAGAGTATCCTAGGTTAAGTGTTACATGCTACATCAGTCAATACGTGGCTAGTGTTTACTATGCTATTACTGAGTATTCTTATTTAGTTGGAATAGTTTACACATGAACTTTAAAACAATGCATTTTGTGTCAAAGTACCAACACACAATTTGATAAATGTCAGTATATATTTTCAGTTTTCTATTTGAACACTGATTAACATACAAAACTTTCTACTGAACTCATCCCAATAATGCTATTAAAGTACTTTCAGTAACTTGACTGACACACATTAATATCTTATTAATACTACTAGGTTAAAGTTCACAAACTTGTAATCAGTATGAGATAACTGAGGGCCACAACATTAAATGGAAAGAAATTACTACTCGATTCCTGGTTGCCTAAAACTATGGTGCATTAGCTGGAGGTATTTATTAATGTGGAGATTGTTATTTGTATGCAATCATTCTCAGAAATTATGAACACCACCAAACCCTTTGTGGAAGCCATATAAATAAATATATTTGATAGCCATGTTTCTTACTCATTTATGAACTTACCTGGGAAAGAGGTTTACTTATGCTTGTTGCTTGAGATACATTTGGAATTGAAGTGTACTCTTGAGGAGAACTAGGCCCAGAGTCTGATTTGTTATTTCCACTTTCTAAAATACACACAAAAAAAGGGAAATTTTCATACTCCTCTGACTAGCCATTCAAAATCATGACAATACAAAATTAAGGAGTTAGAAATTATTGGAGTACTTATTTCGTATGCAGTGAAACTATGAATATTTTGGACAAACCCTGAGAATGTGAAACTTTTCACAGTTTTACAATTTTTTTTAAACTCTAAACTGTCTCAATCAATATACTGAGTCGCTCAACCAACTCAGACCTACCTAGGATTCGAACCTCAGATACTAACATAACTGATGCACTAATAAATCATGCTTCTCAAACCTATCACACGCACATACAGAACTCCAGGTCCAATTTGAAATTCCTGGTGGGACTGATTCGAAACTCTTGACCTCCAAAAAGCCCAGCTTGACTACTGTTTTGGTTTACCAGAATCCTCAAGTTGACGTCTTAACGTTGTAAAATTTGAAAGTTCAAATTATTTTTAGATATATCAAAAGGTATTAATATAAATACCCATCAGAAATAAAATAAAACAGAAAACCTGAACGTCCTATCGATGTCATGACAACATTAGCCTCGAATAACACGTAATTATTTGAGATTTACGTGCTTATTGTGCACATTATCTAACTTGAAAATATATTTCTTTAAACGTTGTTCAATTTTATCATAGTTTTTTCACATTAGTAGTGGTTAATCTTTAGGCATGCACCATGAACAAGCTTGTGCAGGTACAGACTGCAACAAAGACAATGTCTATTTCCTACTTGTGAATGGTGATTCTCTCATCTTCAAGGGGCATTTTTCTTTACGTCTCAGAATTTGTCTATTCCGCCTTTCTGTCACCTTTTGCTTCAGCAGAGACCGAACTTTTAGGTTTGGTTCCGAGGCTAAAAGGTAAGCAAGCTACTGTGTAGCAGGATCTTATATTCCCCTAACATTTTACGTACAGTATGTATTCATGGTCTTTGCGTATAAGATATATTAGCCTCACAAACTACTCAGCACATACAAAACAGTGTGTTAGTTTGGATTTAGTAACAGCGCTAATAACAAAATGGAAAAACAACCGACGTCATAAAGTTAGTGAAAGTTAGATAACTTTGTATATTGGGCTCTAGTTTTATACGACATTAGAACAAAAAAGGTCTCTAACCTCAACAGTACTGACCATGTACCTTCACATATTTACTTTATTTGCGTGATAGAAGTTATAACAGTTCTAGAACTATTCGTTTGTTTATTTAGAATTAAGCACAAAAGCTACACAATGGGCTAACTGTGCTCTGCCCACCACAGTTATTGAAACTCGGTTCTTAGCGCTGAGTTCACAGCCATACCGCTGTACCACTAGGGGGCGTTCTAGAATAAATAGCTGTGTGTGTGTGTTTTGTTATAGCAAAGCCATATCGGGCTATCTGCAGAGTCCACCGAGGGAAATCGAACCTCTGATTTTAGCGTTGTAAATCCGTAGGAATAAATAGCTGCTCTCTAACATGATCATCTACATATTTGCAGACAAACTGATATATCTAAGCTGAAGGATTTGTTGTTTGTTTTTTTAATTTTCGCACAAAGCTACAAATTTAGCAGT
Source organism: Tachypleus tridentatus (assembly GCF_004210375.1). Classification (NCBI taxonomy): domain Eukaryota; kingdom Metazoa; phylum Arthropoda; class Merostomata; order Xiphosura; family Limulidae; genus Tachypleus; species Tachypleus tridentatus. Next base: position 74,955,626 of record NC_134836.1, on the reverse strand, counting down.
TTAAAAGTACAGGGAAGGCAGCTAGTCATCACCACCCACCGTCAACTCTTACTCTACTCTTTTATCAACAAATAATAGGATTGACTATTACATTATAACGCTCCTACGGCTGAAAGGGCGAGAATATTTGGCGTGATAGGGATTAGAACATGTGACTCTTAAACTACGAGTCGAGCGCTCTAACTACAAGCTGACTCATTCAGAGTAACGACAAAAACAAACAATAAAAAACAAGAGAATTTATCTATGAAACAAAAATTATCAGATAGTAAAAAAATAAAAAATAACTACTTTATATTTATTGTTTAGAAGAATGCACAAATCCAAGACCTTTAACACCATCGGCATAAATTGAGACAGTAGCTTATTATAACCGTAAAAACTCAGGAGAATTTTGGCATTATAATCGGCTAAAGTAAACCAATATTCAACTTTCATTAGATTAATTCAACTCTCCAAAAAGTTCGTGGAACATATTTTTAAATTTTGGTTATGTTATAGTTCAAAAATAAAGAGGTTAAAAGCAACCCCCCAAAAAACGGTGAGTCTGGAAGTTTTAGTTTGGTGGTTAGAATACTCAACTAACGATCTGAGAGTTAAGGGATCGAAACTCAGCACTGAACGTTGTCTCTCTTACAGGTGTATAGGTATTATATTGTAATAGTTAATTCCGTTATTCACTGGGAATAATAATATAGCCCAAGAGTCGCGGTTGGTGCTTCCTGTCGGTCACCTTTTCTTTGTTAGGCAGTCTAAAAGTATGGTCGATGACAGAAACATGATTATCGTAACATCGAATAATCCAACCGGAAAGTTAACAAACAGACTTGAATACAGACTGACCTTAAACTAAAAACCCTTTTTTATAATTTTCACTACCGGCGGTTTCCAGTTAATTGAAGTTGCACCATTCACTGTAAATAACTAACCATATACTTGTTGAAATTATCTAGTTTATATATATAGGGGGATCCTAAAAGAGATTAATTAGTGGAATTCATTTCAATATTTTTTATTTTATTTTTTACATTTTGATAGAGAGTCGTATGTCGTTATTATTGGGGCTGTGTAACGAACAATATTCTGGACCCATAAGCAACTTAATACATAAACTGTTTGGAAAAAAACGTCTTTTAAAAAGCCTACGATGTCAACCTGTAATCTGGGAAAGTGAAAACTAAAAGTACGTGAAAATGTGCGTCTAACGTAAGCCTATTATTAGCATTCAACTTTATATATTTTAAACAAGTGAGGCCTAAGGAGGTTTAATGGACAACAACGTGTACTACTACTTATGTAACTGACACAGACAAGCACAGAGACAGACAGTGACAGTTAGTTTAGCAGACGTTAGAAGCGATTACAGCCATTCAAAATAAGAACACAAGTTAACTATTACAACACTAGCAACATTTCCGGGGTTGGCACCATCAGCCAACACAGTAAACAAATAACACACTGGAATTTATGTATATTATTGCAAATTGTTCGCCTGGCATGGCCAAGCGCGTAAGGCATGCGACTCGTAATCCGCGGGTTCGCGCCCGCGTCGCGCTAAACATGCTCGCTCTCCCAGCCGTGGGGGCGTATAATGTGACGGTCAATCCCACTATTCGTTGGTAAAAGAGTAGGCCAAGAGTTGGCGGTGGGTGGTGATGACTAGCTGCCTTCCCTCTAGTCTTACACTGCTAAATTAGGGACGGCTAGCAGAGATAGCCCTCGAGTAGCTTTGTGCGAAATTCCAAAAAACAAAAACAAGCAAATTGTTATGAAAAATAGAAATAAAAAGTGTACGACAGTAACAAGATATTTTTATTACATTATGGTAATTAGATATAGGAAAAAAAACTGCTGTTAGATGCAAACTTTTAATTACCAGAAGCTAAATGTTAAAACCATCCATAATTAATAGGTTAGAGTTTTACTTTTGTAAAAATTATCTTTCTTTGGATACATTAGAGAAATTAAATATTCGCAACTGTAATTCCAAACCAAATATCCATAAGATAATCCTACCAAACTGTATCAGGGGCGGATCCAGACTGGGGGTTATACCCCTTTCCAATGATCTAATACAAAAACAAGTCTTTAAGAAAATGTTTCATTAAATAAAATTGTGCTAGATCTGCCCCTGAATATATAAATATAACTATATATATATATACTCAACCTAACCTACTTTTATATTTCAACAGTAGTAAACTAACTTACATAACATTCATAAAAATTTAGATTATCCGAAGATACTCCGATAAACTACACTGAATTCATAAAATAAATATTTTCTGATTCACTTTCTCCAGTCTTTTTCTCTAAATAAAAACAATATAATAAACAATAATAATTTGAAGATTTACGCACTTCAGTTGCCCCTTATATTTTATTTTGATATTTCAGTCTAAATGAAAAGAAAATATAATAAAAATAAGTTCAGAACTTGCGTTTTATTCGCCCTACTTTTTATTTTAGTATTTTTATTTGAACACTTTAAACTTAGAATGAATTGTGAATGTCATTCGCCTCCTAAAAATATAAAAGTAATAATTGGAAAATCTGCGCGATCCAGTCCCCCTTACATTTGCTTATCACCTATTATTATTATTATTTCAGCAGCTCTGGAACATTAAACAAGAAATTCAAGTATACACACAATTTATGATGATGAGAAACCCACTTGAAATAAAAATGTATTCTCGAGACGGATGGTATAGATATTAATATTTTAATTAAAGTAAAGTGCAGAACAACGTTTTGACCTTCTTAGGTCATCTTCAGGTTAATCTTGAGAATACATTTATACGCACATTCAATAAACGGAATTCCCGGGTGTGTCGCATTAAATGGTGAATTTATTATTTTAAGAGTAACACTTTAAAAACATTTTTTGGCATAATAATAAATAAAATTATACAATATAACTTATTACTGTTTAAAAAAGACGTTTTTGTAATTACTATTTTTAATACACTAGCACAACGTACTTTAATAATAATAAAGAAATTGTTATTAATACTTTACCTTACGTCATTAATATAGGGGTCACTTTATACCAATTCACCACTCGCTTCCTAGTTCACGTCATAAAGTTCCTTGAAAATATTTCACCGAAAATTTTATTTTGATTTATTCAGTCATGCTGTGGAGCTTTAGGATTTTGCATGGCTGAATGAATCAAAATGAAGTTTTTGTTTGATTTTTTTTTTCAAGAAAATCTATGACTTGAACTGGGAAAGTTTCTTTTTGCTGGGTGAGTTGGCATGGAATGACCTAAAGTTATTTTGAAACATAAACAGCTGATGAACTTGACAAAATGTGAAATCACAGACAGTATTCTAACTTGAGACTCAGTATCGGACTTACCAGTTTTACGGAGAGGATATTCTTCTTTATACTTATCCAAAATAGTATGCCTACAAATGAGATGCAAGAAAAAAAAATTAAACTGATAGCACCGTTTGCCGAAATGTATTTGTATTGTTAAGAAAACTGGTAATACAATAAAGGAAAGGGTTTGAAGCATTTAAGTGACCATGGGAGAAGAGTTAACTGGTAGAAGGTGTGTCATCATCTCTTCCAACAGGAAATTCTTGACCCAGGAACTTTTCAGGTTCTTGTTGCACCACTAACTGTTACGTAATAATAACTGAAAGAGATATAATTTGTGAAATAATTATAAATAAAATAAGTCGTCAGTTTTGTCCAGTGGCTTTCAAGTGCTTCGCGTATTTTTTTCTTTCTCTATCAGTTCCTTAAAATGAATTACTCATATATCGGCAATTAAAATTAAAATAGTGGCTAAAATAGAAGCAAGTGTTAGAAATATAAATTTATATAATTATTAACAGTTGATTATTGGACAATATCAGGTACGAGACACAATAATATAAGACCTGGACAGCGAAGCAATTCGAGGTTTAATTTGAAGGTAGGAACTGGAGCCCTAGAACTGCAGGCATTTAAAAGTTATAATCATATTTTAGGATTTAAACAGAGTAAAAACTCGAGTTATTGCGTTACTTATTTAATTTCTTTTCGTTTTTAAGAGCTCCTGGATAGCCATAACTTTCTTACAGTAAGGCTTTTTCTTACTGTGTACCTAAAGAAGTTAAGCTATCAACCCTTAACTAAACATGGGAATTATATTTTCACTCATAAGATGTTTAATTGGGTGTAATAATAAAGGCTGACGGTATTTGACTATTCCAAAATTGCCTTAGCAACCTGATAGTGTACAAAGTCGCACGTGGTTTGTTTACGTTCAGATGTTCACGTTAGTATTAACGTTATAATAATATTTATTTTATATTAGTTTTCCTGCACAATATTTTCAACGTTAAAGAGTATTTTTAAGCTGTTTCTGTGGACTTGCACCGTGATGGATGAGAAAATTAGGGCTAACTGTAGGACCCGAGATCATGTGCTTGTTGATGAAAAGCAGATACACAGCATGTAAGTTCTCACCAGATAGCGCAAATGTGCACACAGCTATGTGGTTATTTAAAGTACTGGTGTCAGACTTCGTGTGTCATTCCTTTGAGTTAGTGTTGTCAACTGTATTCTTATGGCTCCAGTTTTCTTCTGAGAAAACGCAGAATGAGATGAATAACACAGATGAAGTATCCCATCATTCAATCAAAACATGGAAATGAATAACAGTGTTCAATCTGAATTCTGCACTTTTCATTATAATGTCTTTAACAGACGACTTAACTTAGTAAACATTTGTTTTAATCTGGAAAAGCGACGACCAAAAACAGTTCGTGGTCCTTTATATAGAATACAGTTTGAAGAAACTGTTAATTAACAAGATGGTTTTGTCGTGATCTGCTATGGAGTGGTATACCAAATGTTTGTAATACTCACACACAGGACTTATATACCAATGTACGTCTTTATTATACAAATATTTGGTATTAAAATGCCTTATTCTTTTAGTTAAATCGATTAAACTATTTTAAAACATTTTAAAATTCAAAAACTGCTAAGGGGTTGTGAGAATCAGTACAACAGATGGCAGTGCCACTTTTTCCCCGTTTTGAAAAGAATATTATTTTTTGTCATTGTTGTTGTTCTATATAAATATACTTGTGTACATTGGCAGTCTACTAGTCCTCTGGCAGAACTAAAGAGTTCATCTAGGGAGCTATGCATGGGACCAAAATAAATTATTATTTTTTACTTGTTTGGTAGAAGCACAATACACGTGCAGTTTTGTTTTTCTTTACGTTTTTTTTTTGTACAAGTACATCGTGTAAATGCGAAAACGACAGCATTCTGTAGTGACGTAATTGCTGTGCAGCCACTCACATGGTCTTGTCACATTCCAAACAGTTCCTACGGGCATGTGCATCAGTAAAAGCTTATGTGGCTACCTGGTACGACCTTTCATTTCAATATATTAATTCAATTTCAAAACTTTCTTTTTGTTTCCTGCAAACAACTATCAAAGCACCTTTTGTTTTAAATAATTTGTTTTTCTTCGAAGCGTATAACAATTAGCAACTAAATGCATTACCGTTAGGAAAAGCACGTGCAGGTCCGAAAAGAAAAATTACAGAGCGTGATAAGACTGGACACTCACCAGTTTTTATTTCCAGTTGGACAGTTGTTGACACTACTTATCACCGCTTCTCGTTGCTTTTTGTTCAATACAAACTCCAGAAGACGCTGTTTAACCTCATTGGAAGCAACGGCACCTAGAGGAAGAAACATCCTTTACAATCTTTTTTTTCGTTTGAATAGTTTAATCAAAAGATACTTTAAATATCTCAATATTTATCACATACAAAACAACAATAAAAAGAAAAATATATGTAACTCTGAACTGAAGTTTATATTTCAAATATTTCTAACACTAATTACCATTCTTTACTGTGGTCTGCGTCATAGTGAGAATATCTAATTCGTTTTCTCGCACATTTCCCACATTAGCACATAAGTTGATTAGTTGCACATGTGTTACTCGCACCAGAATATCCCTAATCTAATCGAATAGTTGGATTTTTACCGTTACATTGATAATTCACTCAGTGCTCCAAAGTGCAAAGTGTTGGTTTATGGCAAAAAGACACGAATCAAGGAACCTAGTTTTACAGTTGAGAATTTTAACCAGTAGGCCACGCCCGGCTCTAACGTACTAATATATTTCTCAGATTGATTCTGTTTAGAACATATAAATTTACCTTTGAAAGAATCGCATCAACACAGCATTATAAGTAAAAAAAATTTGAACAACACAGTGTTAATAGTAAAATAAAAGAAACTTACGACACAGTTTTATAAGTAAAATAAGAAATCAACAACACAGCTTTACAAGTAAAATAAGAGAAAACTACAAGACTAACGCCACCTACTTTGTTCACGTTTTTCTTTTTTCTTTATTGTGTCAATAATTTCCTTTTCGGTTCTTTCTCTTTCACGTTTTTGTTGCTCCTCCAATGTCTGTTGATGTAAATATACCTGGAAGAAGGAACAATGCACCATGAAAAAGAAACACATGAATGCATCTATATGTGGGGCTTCAGATCCACCCCACCGATTTTTAAATAAATAAAATTATAAAAAAAATCAATACCTGTTACTAATTTTAATAACTTGTACATGTATGTTTTTTAGTCAAAAAGTCATCGAAATTTATAGTTTGTTAAAAGTGTGTATTCAAAACCTTTAGACTCACCAATCAACTTAACCGACTGACAAGATTGATTGCAAAATCTCCACAACTCAAAATGCAAAACGTTTCCAGTAGCATATTGCATGTCGGACCTTGGACCTTATGATCCATAACCGTGTATTTGAACTACTTGACCATGCCTGGCCATTGAGAGGAAATACGTTCACGAAAATAAAGAGTTTTAAACTAGATAGATTGCCTACTAGTGCGAATACCTACATGATTTTGGCCTTTAATTCAAGGTTAAAATATTATCATGTAAGATTTGATCGCACTTTGCCTCTTTGTTCCGATTACTGAAAACATTTTTAATATCTTGTAACACCGTTAACATGATTCATACGTGCGAACAAAAACAGCACGTGTGATTTATAATGATTGACGTTTTCCATGAAACGAATGCCTAATCGATAGCCCCTCCACCCGACCCCAGTAGCTCAGCAGTATATCTGCGGACTTACTCCACTAGAAACCGGGTTTTGATGCTCCATGGTGGGCAGAACACAGATGGCCCATTGTGAGCTTTGCGCTTAACTACTAACAAACCTAATCGACAAATTTCTAAGTTTTTTTTATCGCATACACAGTAGGAAAAAAATGTTACTAACACTTCTTAATTACCTCTTTTTTCAGTCAGTACAGTAAAATATTCTGGACATCAAAACTGAAGAAATATTAGCAAATACAAAGCTTTATAACTAGAGAAAGCGTACATGTTTACTTACTAACCAGTCATTCAGCTTTCACTGTCACACACTGATTTGTAGATCAATCTTTTTTTTGTTACAGTTATAACACCTCACAAAAACTGCATGCACCAGGAAACAGTTACCTTAAAACTGTCCTGTAGCTGTTTCTCATGTTGCTGGACAAGTTGTTGCTGTTGCTGCTGAAAGTGTTGGATCAAAAGATGTTGTTGTAGTTGCTGCTGTTGTTTCAAATGAAACAGTTGTTGCTGAAACTTCATCTGTTGTTCTCGGAGTGCAGGGGTGAGAGTGTTGTTCATACTGGCCAAGGCAGAATCGGAACCATTCAAACATACTGGAGTTAAGATGTTAAAATTAGTAATGTTACCGATACATTTATTATCTACGATGATTTGTTTGTTGGTTTCGAATTTAGTACAAAGCTACACGAGGGCTATCTGCACTAGCCGTCCATAATTTAGCACTGTAAGACTAGAGGGAAGGCAGCTAGTCACCGCCAACTCTTGAGCTACTCGTTTACCAACGATCGTTCCATCGTAACGCCCCCACAGCTGAAAGGGCGAACATGTTTGGTGTGACGGGGATTCGAATCCGCGCCCCTCAGATTACGAGTCGAGTGCCTTAACCGCCTGGCCATGTCGGGCCTATCTAAAATGAAACTAGAAGAGATCTCGACGTGACATAACCAAGTAAATGTGTACAAACATGTCTTCTGACATCACAGACAGGATAACTGAAGAATGCTGAATAAAAACCTAAATGATGCGATGGATATGTTTTCTTCGAAGAAGATGTTAAAACAAATATTAATTAGTTATTGATTAGATTCGAAGAGCTTTTTCATAGCCGTTTAGAACAAAAATGGTTCCTCCTACACAAGTTTATTCAAATGCGGAGAAATGTTGCTCAGCGGTAAGATTGAGAGCTTATAACGTTAAAAATAGTGGTTCGAAACTCGCGATGAGCACAATAAATTTAGCACCTAAATACAATATATAAATATTTGTTTAGGTATCAGAATTAGTATAAACAAATAATAATCATAACCCTTTTTTAAAAGAAGAGATTTTTGTTGTCAAGCGTACAGCTATATAACGAGCTATCTGTAATGTACTCACCACGAGTACCTAAGCTCGAGTTCTGGAGTAACAAACCCATAGACTTACCACTGAGCCACCAAAAGGCTTTTCAGGGAGGAGTTCTTTATTTACGTGATGACAGATGGGTAGCAGGCGATATTAAACAACATTATACCTTTGGATTACTAAAAAGAAAAAACAAAAAACAGTGAATCTTTGGAAGTAGCAATCGGGTAGGATTATTTATTATTAGAGATCTTTCATAGCAAACGAAGAAAAACAAATTGTAGTTAAGCACAAAGCCACAGCATAAGCTGTTTGTATTGTTCCAATCACATATATGAAAACTCGGTTTTTAGCGCTATAAGCCTATAGACTAACACCACTGAATCACTGGGACGTCCCCTCCTAAAAATCACATTTCGAAACTCACAAATAAAATAAATCTTTTTCACATACACATACCCCAAGTACACACAGCCAATTGCGTAGCTTCGTGCTTAAAACAAAAAACAAGTTTTACACATTCAATCCACTTTCAAGCACAAAACGCAACTATCAATATTAGAGATACCTGGTGAGGCAAAACATATCGTCACAACTGAAAATCACAATTCACCTGTTTTCTAACATTTTTAATGTGGTTGAAAATGTTTAACATAATGTCTGAGAGAATTCGAAACGTAGCATATGTGAAAAGTCGTTAAAATGTGTTTTTATTACGTATTTCTTGAACTGATGCCGACATACAACATGATGTAGAATCAAGTTGATCCTATCAACGACAAGTTGTTATTGTAGTCATTTAGTTTAATAGCTATGTATATAAGATTTATGGGAATTACGTATTAATATTTCTTGATGGGTTAGGTTTCCCTTATAGTATATTAGGTTCAAATTCCCTGATGAGTTATGACTTATATGATTATCTTTAATGTTTTAGATTCAAATTTCCAGGTGAACTAAGGTTGTACATGTAAGTAAATATTTAATTAAAACAGATATTAGTACGAATGAGATGACTTTATGATCTTATATTTTAAAGACATTCAAATTTTGTGTCATGTTTTGTTTATTATTTAGCATGATTTACATATTTTGTCCATGTTGCTTTCCGTAAGACTCTCGAACCAGTCCAGTAACCCTACTTTGTTATTCTTTCGAGGTAGACAGCCTCAAAACGTTTCAACCATAAAACTTTAATGTGATGTTACAAAATAAACAAAGCGAAATATAATAGGTCTTGTCGTTATTTAAAACAGTTTTTTTTTTTTACAAAAGAGAGGTCCTCTTGCTGCTATAAAACTGTTTGTTTAACAGAGAATTCACCTTGCTGCTGTAAAACTGTTTTTAACAGAGGGGTCACCTAGATTTCGTAAAACACTTTACAACAGAAAGTTCCCTTGCCGCTAAACTGTTTTTTTTTTAACAGAAAGGTCACCTTGCTGCTGTAAAACGTTTTTTAACAAAGGGGTCAACTGGCTGCTATAAAACTGTTTTTAACAGAGGGGGTCACCTACATTCCGTAAAACACTTTACAACAGAGAGGTCCCCTTGCTGCTGTAAAACCTTTTTTTAACAGAGGGGTTACCTTGCTGCTGTAAGACTGTTTTTAACAGAGAGGCCCCTTTGCTGCTGTAAAACGGTTTTACAACAGATGGGTCACCTAGCTGCTGTAAAACAGTTTCACAACAGAGAGGTCACCTTGCCGCTGTAAAATTGTTTTTTACCAGAGAGGTCATTTTACTGCCATGAAACAGGTTTTAAAGATACATTTAACAATTAAATAAAAAGTAAGCACTCTACACGGAAACAAACAAAATAGAAAATTTGCTAGTTTTCTATTTACAATAAGAATCCACTCATAATTATGCATATTAACTTCATATGTATAGTTCAATGAATCATGTTCTTGAAATAAGAGGACTGTCGTGTTACATCACTTCTAACTAGATTTGATTGTGTAGGACTGAATATACTACGTCCTTATAGTACAGTTCTTACGCGTCACGTTCTAATAACCAGATAAAACTTACGATCTGATACAATGTTTATGTGACATTACTTCCAAGAAATTAGGGCGTCATCATGATCTCATACAGTTTTGATTGGTTTGGTTTGTTTTTAATTTCGCGCAAAGCTATATACGGCTGTCTGCGCTAGTCGTCCCTAATTTAGCAGTGTAAGACTAGAGGGAAGACAACTAGTCATCACTACCCATCGCTAATGCTTTGGCTACTCTTTTACTAACGAATAGTGAGATTGATCGTTATATTATAACGCACCCACTGCTAAAAGGGCGAGTATGTTTGGTGTCAAGGAGATTTGAACCCGCGATTTGCAGATTTCGAGTCGAGTACTTCTAACCATCTGTGCATGTCGGGCCTATTCAGTCTTCATGTGACATCACTCACCAATGTTTCGTATGAACATGCAAGTTAGTTTATTACGGCTTATAAACATATGGTCCCAATGCAACATAGTCCTAATATTACAGTGTTTAACGATAATTCGTTGCACATGGCCCTAATGATACAGTGTTTACTCACTGTAAAGTCCATAACATGTTCCTAATGTTACATTGCTTACTCACTGTAGAGTCGGCCCGGCATGGGCAAGCGTGTTAAGGCGTGCGACTCGTAATCTGAGGGTTGCGGGTTTGCATCCCCGTCGCGTCAAACATTCTTGCCCTTTCAGCCGTGGGGGCGTTATAATGTGACGGTCAATCCCACTATTCGTTGGTAAAAGTGTAGCCCAAGAGTTGGCGGTGGGTGGTGATGACTAGCTGCCTTCCCTCTAGTCTTACACTACTAAATTAGGGACGGCTAGCACAGATAGCTCTCGAGTAGCTTTGTGCGAAATTTCAAAAACAAACAAACAAACAAACACTGTAGAGTCCATCGTTCCAATAAAGTTAAGATTAAACACATTTCTTATGACTACAGATTTTATTACTTCAGTGACTCACAGTAAGTACGAAAGCTTAATATCACTTAAAAACAATTTCGATATCCGTGGTGGGTATAGCACAAATAGCTCATTGGGCAGCTTTGTGCTTGACAAGAAGAACAAAACGTTTTAGTAATCACCTCATGGATAGAAAATTTGAATTCAATTAATTTGTCCTGCGTTTAGAAAACTGAGTGATTTAAAGTATACAGGAAAAACGTACTAGATTACCTTTTTGATTTATTAGCATGCATTTCTGTACTATATTTCAATGATGTTATGGGATTACTAATCTTTTGGTGCATTTGACGTTTTTTACATACAGAATTTCCAGCGCCTGTGTCAGAAAGAGTAGTTTTATTACTATTCGAGTGTCCCCGTCGTGCCAAACATGCTCGCCCTTTCAGCCGTGGGGGCGTTATAATGTGACGGTCAATCCCACTATTCGTTGGTAAAAGAGTAGCCCAAGAGTTGGCGGTGGGTGGTGATGACTAGCTGCCTTCCCTCTAGTCTTACACTGCTAAATTAGGGACGGCTAGCACAGATAGCCCTCGAGTAGCTTTGTGCGAAATTCAAAATTCAAAAAGCAAACAAACTATTCGAGTGATTGCCCCGGGACTCAAATGATATATTTATAGTCAGGGAAATGAAACATGAAAGTTCTTTAAACTAATAAAAGAAGAATATGAAACTATCAGTCAGAGCTTTAACAACATAGACTTCATCAGTAAAACTCTATTAGTCAGAGCTTTAACAACATAAGACTTCATCAGTAAAACCATTTTCAGTTTACATTAATTATAGAGGCAGTAGCGACCGGCACAAAGTTACCCACTTGTGTACGTGACAGATATTTGTACGTATATACGAGTAACGATTATACAAAAATATGTAATTTTCATTAATCCATTGGTTAAGGTTTTCGTAATGGCATCGAATAATGGCGCCCACGCTTTTTGTTTTTCGTACGTGCAACAACAAATATGTTGTGACTCCACATGTTATGCACGTGAGAAGAGAAGCCTGAACTATTAGACAGCGCTGTTACTCCTTTAGTTAAAGAAAATCCCTACACGCCATGAAAATCCAGGAATTAATTATGAAAGCTGCCTTATTAAATTAAATGTTATACCAAATATCCCAGCAGAAAAAAGAAGCGCGTGTTTACGTAATTGCGCTAAGTTAACAAACTAAACACCAACTACGTTTGAATCATTAGAGTAGAAGGCGAACAAAATTAGGCGAATATTTCTGGGGAGTTTCAAAATATCTTCAATGTTATTTAGACCACATATCCCCTAAAATAACAACGCTTGATTCAATACATGGATGCATGAGTTTAGTTCATCTCATTTTATAATTTTAAACTGTGCAGTGTGCCCATTATTAGGCTCCGACATGGCCAGGTGGTTATGGCGTTTGACTCGCAATATGAGGGTCGCGGGTTCGAATCTTTATCCATTAAACATTCTCGCCCATTCGGCTGTGAGAATTTTATAAGGTGACGGTCAATTTTATCAAATTGGCGGTGGGAGTTGATGACTACCTGCCTTCCCTCTTATTTTATTATAAAATTAAGGACGTCTATAAAGCGTGCCCCCCCGCTAGTACAGCGGTAAGTCTACGGATTTACAACGCTTAAATCAGCGGTTCGATTCCCCTCGGTGGGTTCAGCAGATGGCCCGATGTGGCTTTGCTATAAAAAAAACACACATACACACTATGAGACAGCAATCGTGTAGCTTTGCGCGAAATTCAACCCAAACCAAACCCCCATTGTTGAGGTCAGTTTGAAATGTCAGGTTTATTCAGCCTGACCAACTGGAAACGACTACGACATTATGTCAATATTTATTAAAGTTTAAACACTGACGACGGTTTATTCGGAAGTGACTTATTGAACTGAACTTCCTATTGAGAGCTTACGTCATCACAGCTTACAATAAACAATATTATCTCGGTTTTGAAGAGAATTAAAACGAGTGATTTTCCTTGAGTATGTGAGATAGTCGGTATCTTTTGATTGGCTCATCCATTCTTTTCATTTATTTATGAGTCAAGCTTGTATATAATATTCACTTACTCTTCAACGGATTGATATTCACAGTGGGTAAACTGAAGTGGACAACAACTGCCTGTTGTAGAAACACAAGTGTCAAGGACGACGTTTTGAAGGTCTTCCATCTTTGGGGTCAGCGAGTATAAGATGTTGCAGGTGTTTACAGTATCCTGGTGGAATGTGAAAGGCGTGTTCTGATTGGTTTGTTTATCCCTACTTCTGATTGGTAGCCGTAGATTGCTAACCTCTAACCCCGAATCTCTGTTTAGTGAAGGTTGTAATATGTTATTGTAGAAATGTTCTTTAATTTCTCTTGTTTTCCAAAATGTCTCTGTCAATGATTGAAGTTTTTATCCCAGTTTATTTTGTATCCATTTCACATGGTGTGAGGCCCGGCATGGCCCAGATAGGTTAAGGCACTCGACTCGTAATCCGAGGGTTGCGGGTTCGAATTCCTTTCGCACCAAACATGCTCGCCCTTTCAGCCGTGGGAGCGTTATAACGTGACGGTCAATCCACTATTCGTTGGTAAAAGGGTAATCCAAGAGTTGGCGGTGGGTGGTGATGACTAGCTGCCTTCCCTCTAGTCTTACACTGCTAAATTAGGGTCGGCTAGCGCAGATAGCCCTCGAGTAGCTTTGCGCAAAATTGAAAAAACAAAGAAACAAATACACAGTGTGTTCTTCAATGGCTGAATTTTGTGTTTTCATGAGTGTTGTGCGTGTTCTTGTAGTATTGTCTTCTTCCCCTTTCCCTAACCTATGTGCTCCCCTCCAAACTGAGATCCTATATAGCCCATGGTGTAGTTTTCCTCTTAAGTACAAACAGGTAATAAAAAAAGACTACGTTAAAATTTACGACGGGAAATACATGACGAGTATCCTTGTTCAATATGTACCAAACTATAACAAAACACAAAACCTGTTTGTCCTACAACCAACAACTACCCTGCACCTTAAGACGTCTGGTATGGGTATTAAAACTTTTATTACAACTCTCTCTCTGTTAACCTGAATATGACCTAAGAAGGTCGAAACGTTGTTCTGTACTTTATCTTAATAAAAGTTTTAATACCTAGACCAGACGTCTTGAGATACGTTTTTACTTCAAGTGGGTTTCTCGTTATCTCGACAATTACTGTGTGGTAAATAAATGTAAATTAGACACAACTGAAGAAAAAAACTATATTATCACCAACCTAGTAATAAACATTGGATCTAAGAAACTGATGATTTCCTCTGAAGCCAAAACCGTAAGAAAGCACATGCTGTTCATTTTCGACACAAACAGTTATTTAAACTATAAAGCTGTTTTATAACACTATAAAATATTGTTTTAAATTTTAAAACATATAAATCTTCTTTTGAATAAATGATTTAACAATACACTCAAAAAAGGCAGTTCTTTCCCTAAAGAAATCAAATCTTTATTTGGAAAACGAGATGATGTAATTGGCAATTCTTCGATTTCTCCAAAGTAAGGCAGAAAAAAAGGAAAAAAAGGAGTGGGAAGTGGAAATGGTTATTAAAGACGACAGTCGTCTTTCACAGAACTTTCTACGTTCGGAAATAGCTCTCGGTCATTGTCTATAAAGTGTTAGGTTCTGAACTTGATGCCTTAAAGTAGTGGTGTTGCGTGTTACAGTGACGCCATGAAAAAAATGACGCACAAACCACGGTAAACTACTGAACTCTTGTATGTATCAACGGTTAACAAAGTATAAATATTTTCAGAACAAGTATCAATGTTACAAAGCTCCCAGTGTCTCTATCTTCTCTCTATTCAGAGATTACCATTTATTCTTCAAGTATCAATGTTTTAAACTTCCCACTGTTTTTATCTTTTCTTTGTTCAGAGCTTCCCATTTATTCTCCACATATCAATGTTTCAAACTTCCTACTGTTTCTATCTTCTCTCTATTTAGAGATTACCATTTATTCTCCATGTATCAATGTTTCAAACTTCCCACTGTTTCTATCTTTTCTCTATTCAAAACTGATCATTTATTCTCCACGTATCAATGTTTCATACTTCCCACTGTCTTTATCTTCTCTCTATTCAAAGCTGATCATTTACTCTCCAAGTATAAATGTTTCAAACTTCCCACTGTCTTTATCTTCTCTCTATTCAAAGCTGATCATTTATTCTCCACGTATCAATGTTTCATACTTCCTACTGTCTTTATCTTCTCCTTATTAAAAGATTATCAATCCAATCATACAGGTCATTCATTTTGGTTTAATATCTCGCAAGCCCCTTCGAGGCTTGCGAGACAACTAGGGTCGCTTAGAAACATTTGTTTCTCTTTAGCTCCGCGCGTGATATTGATGTTATGTGTTATCGACATAAAGTTAGGCCTCAGCTTGACGGTTCGGTGGTGTGTCGCTTGGATAGTAAAGTATGAGCCATGAGCGTCGGGAGAATCCGCGATGGAGATGTGGAGAAACCACATCGATTGACGATAGTCGAAGGTTGAGCAGGGAAATGTTGGACTCAGCGTTTCTGGAGACGTTGGGGCAAGAAACAAAATAAAAGAGGGAAGATAGAGAGAGAAAAAGGAGGAGTAGAGAAAGAGAAATAAAGGATTATGAAAATAAAGCGAAATAATAATAACAGTAAGTGAGAAACAGAGTAAAAGAGATACTTAGAGAGCCACAGTGCTGGGGATCTATAACTCTTTAAGAGAGTCATTAGTTACTCTCGCCGATTACCCGAGCTTGGTTGATTTTCTTCACTTTGACATTCGGATCACTGGGCAGAAATCACATTGCGTCAGCATTGTCCAACAGTCACTGCAATGTTTTGTTTTAACTAGATAGTCGGATCCTCTGCTCAGTGCCAGTTGTGAGTCGGTTGTTAGTTGCTGGCCGAAACGGTCCCAGGCTATATTAGTGACATGTCCACAATTTTGGTTTGTACAACTGCTCTGTTGGTGATAAGTAAAGAGACTGAGATTGAGAGCTTAACATGTATTCTCAAAGTATTAATGTTTCGAACTTCCCACTGTATCTATCTTCTCCTTTTTAAGAGCTTACCACATAATCTCCAATTATAACTATTTCAAACTTCCCAATGTCTCTATCTTCTTTCCATTGAAAGCCTACCATTTAGTCTCAAAGTATCAATGTTTCAAATTTCCACTGTCTCTGTCTTCTCTCTATTGAGAGATTATCCTTTTGTCTCCAACGTTTATGCTTCAAACTTTCCATGAATGATTTAGATATCAGTGATCAAGACGTAAATAAACAATGTCTGTTCATCTGCAACTCTCAAGTTTGTGCTGACGTCAAGCTTTAATCAGTATTGTTTAAAATAACATCGTTATCACACATGTATTTTTAATGTACTCTTGTACTGACACTTCGCAAGCTTTTAAATAAACACAGTACTTGTGAAATTAGAAATCCGCAGTGGAAAAGTTTTATCTCGAGGACTGGTATGCATGAAAAAAAAAATTATTATCTGTGTTATTTTAGATGTTTTTTTTAAACAATTGTTTCTTTATTAATAAGTTATTTTTCAGAAATTTGTTTTTAATATAAGTTTCCAAATAAGTATAGCTTATAAAACTTCTATTATATTTGAATAATAAAACTGAATTCTACCTTTCTCTTGAAGGTAGGTGTAACAAGGGTTCATCTCCATGTCCGAGGTAAGCCTAACGTTCTCTGAAACAAATAAAGCACTCTATGAAAAATTACACATTTTTCCGTCGCAGTATTTAAATAAATGAATATTAAGGACTAAAAACACTGCAGTTAAAAAATAACGATTGGAGGGTTCCAAAACCTCGAAAAGACGAACATAGGTAATCAGATTTGTCAAAAATTAAAAATTTTGTTTGTTGCCAAGTTCAATTAAATAGAACCGGATAAGTAAAATGAACATGCTAAGGTATACCCCTTAGCAATAACACTTTTATGTGAAAATATTAAAATTAAATAAAATGGTCAGGTTCTCTAGAAAATGTGTGTATGTGTTTTCTTATAGTCATCTGCTGAGCCCACCGGGGGGAATCGAACCCCTAATTTTAGCATTGTAAATCTGGAGACATACCGCTGTAATAGCATGGGGCTTTCTAGAAAATAATAAAAAACACCACGTTTCTGAAAAGAAATAAAGAAAGGTTAAAAATTAGTGGTGTAGCTCAGAATAAATGCCTATGTGTTGTCAGCCATTAATACATGGTATATGTTGTTAGCCATTAAGATCCGATGTAACTAGACATTTAAATGAAATAAAATGCTGATGTATTAAAGATTTATAAAATTCTTTCTAAATAAATAAATAAATATATATATATAATACACACACATATTAGCCATTCATTGTCATGGCTAAAGTATTGATAATTTATGGAATTTATTCTCAGTATATATATATCTATATATAAACCAACGTTTCATTGTCGTGGCTAATGTGTTGGCACTTTATTCAATAACTTTATAAAAGTATATTTCGCTATGTTTCATAATTAAATAGCACTGATTGTAAGAATAAGCTTAATTATTTTCCAACATATGGCTCTTTAATAGGTAAATTTCCATAAAAAAACATAAGTTTTTATAATCTTATTATTAAGGGTAATGTGTCTAATTCTCAACCACAGCCACTTAAACCTAGATCTAGAAGTTACGTTTTACAAACCACTGAAGAAAAATTGTAGAATCATTTTATTACAATGTATACCTTCCGCCATCTTTATAAAGCTTAGTGGTTGATATAATTAGTAGATTAGCCTAAATGTAGTTGTCTGAGAGAATAACGAACAATTATTGACATGTTATGAATACGATAGATTATTTTATTTTCCGAGAAATTGAGATTGGCTATAAATTTTCACTCTCGATGACAACAAATGATTTGTTACCAAAATTAACATTCAATAATTGATTCATTATACCATCACCATAATTGATTCATTTTCCTCTCACCATAACTCTTTTATTATACCCACATCATAATTGTTTCATTATACTCTTATCATAACTGTTTTATCATACCCACACCATAATTTTTTACTTATACCCTCACCACAATTGTTTCATTATATCTCCCACCATAATTGTTTCGTTATACCCTCACCATAATATTTTCATTATACCCTCACCATAATTGTTTCATTATACCCTCAACATAACTGTTTCATTATATCTCCCACCATAATTGTTTCATTATACCCTCACCATAATATTTTCATTATACCCTCACCATAATTGTTTCATTATACCCTCAACATAACTGTTTCATTATATCTCCCACCATAATTGTTTTATTATATCCCTACCATAATTGTTACATTATACCCTCATCATAACTGTTTTATTATATTCCCCTGTTAACAATGTTATTTAAGCTATATCAGTGGCGGCCAAACCGTGGCTCGCGAGCCACATGCGGCTCTTTCACGTATAATGTGCAGCTTGCAGATATATGTCGGCTGAGCTCCTTTTTGCATCACAATTAATGTAAAAGGTAAATAAAAAATTTTCAAGCTTTATAATTATTTACCGGGTATAAACTGAGAGTCCGCTGGATTAAAACGTACGTTTAATGTTCATGGTGAGTAAATATATTTAAGAATTTAAATCCTAATTTTAATGCTAGATTTTAGTTAGGGATTAAATAAATTTCGGATCAGCAAGGATTACAAAGGAATTGTGCTGGAGAATCAGTGATCGTACAAGCCAGTGCTGACAATATCAGTTTTAGTGGGCGTGGCTTGTGATAGCGTGATTGTGGTTTGTGTGGCTGTATTGCGGGCAATGAAGTTAGCGGGGTGTTAGTGTGATACTGGACGCTGTAGATTTTGGTTGCATTGTACGTGTTGGAGCTTATTGTTTCTTTTCACTTTAATTTTTCGGAAGTGTCTGTGAAATGTTTGTGAAGAAAGATGGCGTCATCAAATTGTAAGGAGCAAAAGTATGAAGATGAAAACAGAAATTTTTAGACAAAGTGGGAGGAATATTTTGCATTCACCATTAAAAGAGGTAACCTTTGTGTCTTAACTGCAATGTGTTACTCAGTCATTACAAAACCAGTAATTTGAAATGCCACTATGAAACAAATCGCAAAAACTTTTCGTCTGATTACCCACTTAAATAAGAATTATGGGAAAACAAGTTAACTGTGTTAAAATCATCACTAAACAGCCAGCAGACACTGTTGACAACGTTTAGTAAGAAAGCTCATACAATGACTGAAGCTAGTTTTGTTATATCATGGAATATTGCTCGTGCTAAACGCCCATATTCTGATGGTGAATTTGTCAAGAAGAATATAGCTGAAGTTCTTGCAGTGTTAGATCCAAATAACACAAAACTTCAGCGACTAATAGCACAAACACCAACTTCACACCACACTACAGAGAGACGTATCTCCCAGATAAGTGATGACGTTGCAGGCAAAATGCAAAATGAGTTAAAGAATTCCTTTGCACTCAGCCTAGCCCTTGACGAATCTACAAACAAACAAGACAACCCACAACTGGAGGTATTTGTTCGTTATGTTTCCTCTGATGTACCTGTGAAGGAAGAGATGTTGGACTTAGTGGCATTAAAAGAAACAACTCGTGGTGTTGACATTAAAAATACGCTTGACAGAGCCTTAAAAAATGCTGATATTCTACTGTATAAAGTCGCCAGTGTTGCAACAGATGAAGCAACTGAAATGGTGGGGAAAAATGGAGGATTAATTGCACTTATGAAATGTGATCCCAGCTTTCCAGAGTTTCTCCCTGTTCATTGCATTATTCATCATGAACACATGGCAGCCAGATACTTTAAGTATGAAGATGTTATGAAATTTGATTTTGAAGTTGTCAATTTCATACGCTTAAACGGAAAGACCCGCCGACAGTTCAAAAATTTTATTGAAGAACTTGAAGATAAATCCAGTGATGTCTCTTTCTACTGCACTGTGAGGTGGCTGTCAACCAGCAATGTCTTAAATAGGTTTGTGGATCTGTTGGAGCCTATTATTACTTTTCTTGAAGAAAAGAAAAAAAATTCTATCCTCAACTGGGAAATGATGAATGGATACAAGATTTAACGTTTCTTACTGATATAATGAATCATGTACAAACTCTCAAGTTGGCACTCCATGGGAAGGCTAAGATTGTTTCTGTTCTTACTCAGCCAATTTTTAGCTTTCAGAATAAAATAAGACTTTTTCAAAGAGACATATTGTCAAGAAACTTCAGTTACTTTCCAAGTTTCAAAACAAGAGTAAATACATTCCCTGATATTGAAATAAAATACCACAAACTGTAATAATACAAAGATAAAATACAAGGGCTGCTTAATAATTTCCTAGACAGGTTTGAGGATTTGCAGAAGCTGAAGCCTTGATTTGCCTTTCTTGTAAATTCATTCATAGTTAATGTCATCAATGAATGGAACTAATAAAACTACAGGAGGACCTGGGCCTGAAGATGACCCATAAATCCCAATCTACAATTGAGTTCTAGAAGCAAGTTCAAGAAATAAAATATCCTGAATTGAAGAAAACTAGTGTGCGACTAGTTTCAATTTTCAGCACATCATACTGCTGTGGATCACTGTAATCTGTAATGAAATTACAAATCAATACTTGTAATCCTTACAAATCAATACGGAGCTGATTCATACAGCCTTGACAACATATCAGTCAGAATTTCAACGACTCACAATCAAGATAGAAACTCACAAGACCTCTACAAGCAGTAAATAGCCTCATAATTCTATAAATGTCTGTTTATGTAAAAAAAAAGGTAAGACTAAACTTTTCTAAGGCGGTATCTGATTAGAATATCTCTAGTTTTATTGTTTTACATATTTTCCTCCATGTTTAGATCAGATATTTTCTGAGACAAATAAATATCATTAAAAATATCCGTTTTTACCCCTTTTATTTTTATTTTTGTCAGTCTCGTTTGACGTTAATGAAATGCAAATTTGCATATTTTTCTTAGATGTTTCTGTAGTTCACTACCATATTAAATACACTCAATGTAGTTAAAACAATAAATCAGCCAGGATTTTGAAAATATTTGGTATATATATATATGTGTACTTTGTGATTATCAAAACTAATACAAATTAACAGTTTAAAAATTACATACATTAATAAATATTATTACATACATATGTTCCTTAATATTTACATAAAATTTATGTAACAAAATGTGCAGATAATAACAAAAACGTGTAATATTTGTTCGTGTCTTGCGGCTTTCAAATATCCGAAGTTGTGATGATACTTGTTTGCTTGTTTTTGAATTTTGCGCAAAGCTACACAAGAGCTATCTGCGCTAGCTGTCCCTAATTTAGCAGTGTAAGTTTATAAAAAGTAGCCCAAGAGTTGAAGATGAGTTGTGTTGACTTTCCATCTGGTCTATCACTTCAGAATTAGGAGGCTAGTTTTGTGCGTAATTTTACTGACAAATAATATCATAGTTTTACATAGTCCAACCAGTTTCTTGATTATTTCATCATCATTAGCATGATAGTACATCACAATCACGATTAGTAGACCCTCTGTCAAACAACTAAATTATAACCTCGAAAATACAGTTTGCTAAAATAGAAAATGGTGACTTCACCTGATGTTGTTTTTCAGTTCTTTACAATAGGTGTTGTAAGAAATATACACAATATGGTACAGCATGTGACCCTAGTGAACTATAGAAAAATAAATAAGTAATGTGAGTATTCCTCTTACTTATATGAAACTTGGATTACACGTTTCACATGGCTAGACTTCATCATTAACTCCTATGTTTTCTGTGGAACAGTTAGCTATTTTGAACTGTGTAAAAGGATGCTGGGATATATTAAAAATTAATACTCACGTGAGGCCTCTTTTATAAAAAATGATCCACAGTTATAACATTCAATTATATTACACTAAGAATAATACGAGAGCTTGGTGATTGGTTTATCTTAGACTCAAAAAAAAAAAAAGGTTTAGTTATTTTGGTTTAAAGAACGTGAGAGCGAGATACAATTCTTGGCTTAAACAGTGGGGTGGAGTAAATACTACAACCACCACTAACCTTTTATATATGTCACCTACGATCAGTTTCGATTTTAATCAAAATTGTTTTTACCGGAGAATTAATAATACCTGAGACAAGTGTTTCAGGTAAAACCTTCAAACGCCGAAAGAACCATCGACGGAAACTTTTTTAAATATAAAATATGTATGTGAACAAAGTTGTACTTTTAACATGATTTCATTTTACGACCCAAATTATAATAATAATAACATAAAAAGAAGTTTCTTACAGATAATGGAGAGTGTCATAGTGGTTGGCGCCGGTCTGAGGATCTGAGGGCGCAATGTTCGCGTCCCACTACCCCATATTCACGCTTCGCATTTTGAATCCATTGGTGAGCCCTAAGAATGAAGGTCGAATCTCATCATTTGAATAGAGTAACCAAAGAGTTGGCGGCGGGTGTTATTGACTGGATGCTTGATTTAAATCTATCAAATGAGAATTAGGGGCAGTTAACGTAGCTTTATGTTAATATCTGAAACAAACTAGTTTAAAGTGAGTATATATATTTTTAAAACTTAGATAATTTGTCAGGTTATCTGGATGAAATAAGTTGTTTTTGTCTATTAAGATACACTGCTTGCCAAAATCTCAAGGACAATGAACATAAACAACAAATATGCATTTTGCGTTGTTAGACTCAACCACTTATTTGAGTAGAGTTTCGAAAGATGAAAATAAGAAAAGGGAAAATAAAAAAAATTAGCATTTAATAGGGAAAATGTGAACACTATGTAATCAGCCTAAATACTAGCTGGTCAAAAGTTTAAGACCATACTGAGACGAAGCGTTAACCGGTAAACACGTAACGAAATTAAGTCATTTGTGTTCAAGCAATAGCGTTGTCAACATCAACCACTGACATCTGCTGTGTTACATCGGGTAAAAACATGGCAAAGGCTAAAAAGTTGAAAGAGCTTGAACGTGGAAGAATTGTCGAGGTGCAAAAGCAAGGTCTCTCTCAACGTGCCATCTCTGGTGAGATTGGGCATAGTAAAACTACCGTTGCAAATTGCTTAAAAGAACCTAAGGGATACGGAACGAGAATTTCAAATGGTCGGCTCTAGAAAATTTTGCCGGCGTTGAGCAGGAGGATGCGACGGGTTGTCCGGCAAGACACCAGCCGATCGTCGAACCAGATTGAGGCCCTTAGCGACGCAGAATGCAGTTCAAGAACAATAAGACGTCATGTACGAGAGAAAGGCTTTAAAAACCGCGTAAATGTGTTCAAATGCCACGCCTCCTTCCAGATCACGAAACAGCTCGGTTAAACTTTGCTGAGAAGCATCAAACATGAGACGTAGAAAATTGGAAAAAGGTTTTGTTTTCTGATGAGACAAAATGTAACCTGGATGGTCCAGATGGCTTCCAACGTTACTGGCACGATAAGGATATCCCACCGCAGACATTTTCTACACGACACAATGGAGGAGGTTTCATCATGATCTGGGGTGCTTTCTCTTTCCATGGAACAATGGAGTTTCAGGTTATACAGGGGCGTCAAACAGTAGCTAGCTACATTGGCATGTTAGAGAGAGCATCCTTATTGACTGAAGGTCCTCGCTTATGTGGAAATGACTGGATCTTTCAGCAGGACAACGCTGCAATCCACAATGCCCGCAGGACAAAGGACTTTTTTCATGGTGAATAACGTGATTCTTTTGGACCATCCAACGTGTTCGCCCGAACTGAACCCCCATTGAAAATGTTGGGGGTGGATGGCAAGGGAAGTCTAGAGAAATGGACGTCAATTCCAAACAGTGCATGATCTTTGTGAAGCCATCTTTAGCACTTGAAATAACATTCCAGCCAGCCTTCTGCAAACGCTTATATCGACCATGCCAAAGCGAATGTTTGCAGTTTAGGACTGCGTTTTGGTATAGTCTTAAACTTTTGACCAGCTAGTATTTAGGCTAATTTCATAGTGTTTACATTTTCCCTATTAAATGCTAAAAAGGTTTTTATTTTTATTTTCCCTTTTCTTATTTTCATCTTTCGAAGCTCTACTCAAATAAGTGGTTGAGTCTAACAACGCAAAATGCATATTTGTTGTTTATGTTCATTGGCCTTAAGATTTTGGCCAGCAGTGTACATGGCTAAAATGTGGAGACACAGTTTGCTTTAATATGTATTTCAGCCAAATTTTCAGGATAGCCTCATTAACCCGTTCTTTCAAGGCTTGTATCGCTTTTCTAAAGTTGAAACTTTGGAAGCTTATACATAGCAGAGATTATGAGTAAAACACGAAAATAGAACAACCTATTCATGGAATTCTAAATGAAAAGCGGGAAGTGAGTCAGGGTTAACTGAATCCAAGGACTTAACCTTGATTAACGGAGGCTACGTTGCAGCTACATGACTTCTCGCGTAATACACCTGGTTCAGAGTTTAAGACCGTACTATCCGGCTAAAAATTTGGAGCCAATATCCCCCCCCAGTGACCTCTTACTAATTCGTCGGTTTTTCAGTTTTTGTTTGCAAGTCATGACTTTGGTTGTTTTAGAGGCCGTGACTTGAAATACTGTATATTTAGGCCTACTATTTTTAGCCCCCACGGCGTGTGTAAAAATGAACAAGACCTTTTATTTGGTTTGGCAGTTGTTCAAAAACTATAACGCCAGGAAGAAAACATAAACGCAAAAGTTATAGACTGAACAGAATTTCTCCACGCTAGAAACGTTTTTTTGTTGTTGTTGGGTTTTTTTTTCTGACTTGCAAAAACAATTACATAATTTTAAAAATATGCTTTATCGAAAGTGGTTTTAAGTGCGACAAAATTAGTTACTGCTACATGTCGTGGAATAAATTTAAGTATTATTATATTCAACTTTCCGAATGAAATTTGTGTCGCGTATCTAATGAAAGATAGCGTTGCGTGTATTTATTGTGTTAAAATTAATCTGGTTATATGATATTTGTGTTGTAGCAAACCGGATTAAAAGAGGCTTTAAACAAGTTAAATAATCTGGTTTTGCTTCGTTTTCAATTTTGAGCAAAGCTAAACGAGAGCTGTCTGCACCAACCGTCCATAATTTAGCAGTGATAGACTAGAAGGAAGGCAACTAGTCAACACCATCCTCCGCCATCTGTTAGGCTACTATTTTACCAATGAATAGTGAGATTGACTGTTATATTATAACGCTCTCAAGACTGAAAGGGCAAGTATATTCTGTTTATATTCTGCGAGTCCCGCGCCTCTAGCCACCAAGTTATAAATGAGCGAAGTAATCATTACAATCAGTAAACTGAAATGTTGTAAAACTACAAATAGCAACCAGAACTTCGAAGTTCAACTAGTGACGAAATATATACAGAATACGTATAGTAAAGACGTGATTCTCCCCAAGAAATAACCTGTTAAGGCTAAAGCTTTTAATAAATATAACTCTAAAAAACTATTGGGATTAGAATATGTATGGAGGTAAACCAACAGAGAGGCAATAAAAACTGAATTAAAAAAAATAACTCGAACGGTATCTTATGCGCACGTGTGCTGAAGACCAGGTCAGAGATCGTTAATGCTCAGGTATAGCTCATACCTAATTTTGAACTCAAGAGAGAAAGTAAAGAACAGTATGTGTCAACGACGCTGTATCTATCATATCCGATGACGAAGATGCCTTTCGTATACCATGGCTCTTCCGACCTGGTGGGATATGGTAGACTTAAGAAAAGCTGAGACATTATTTACGTTAGAAAAAGATTTCTAGCTGCGGTAAACGCCAGTGGATTTCCGGTTCTTTGAAGCAATTAACAAAATAAACATTCACTATTATAACGCACTCACACCTGAAAGTGCGGAGCATGTTCAGCGGTATCACCTGTTGAGCTTTGAATCTTTGGATCCACAGCCCGGTATGATTTTACGCCCGTATCATACAGATAAAAAAATACTAAAACAAAAATAATGTGTTGAGATAATGCAGAAAGCATAAATTCACTGTGTGACCCTGCTGGTACAGCGGTAAGTCTACGGATTCACAACGCTAAAATCAGGGGTTCGATTCCCCTCGGAGGACACAACAGATAGCTGATATGGCTTTGCTGTAAGAAAACAGACTTTGTGAATTCAAAGTGCTATATCTGAAAGTGTAGGATCCATGTCGAAATTGCCCCTTCCCCCAGTGGCAGAGCGGTATGTCTCTAGAATTAAAACGTCAGAAAGTGGGTTTCGATACTCTTGGTAGGCAGAGCAGAAATAGCCCATTGTGTTGTGTTGTGCTAACCTGCAAGCAAACAATCCGTATCAAAATTTGTCAGATGTGTAACATCGCTATATTCAAAACCTAACTTCTATTTATTAACATCAATTTTAAACTTAATAAATTGGATGAGTACAAGTTAACAAGAGAAAACACGCAATTAAACTTCCTACAAGCTAGGCACCATGGAACAAAAGACAACTGATTACCATTTGTACAACGCTTTTAGTCTTTTTCAACTACAGTTTAGTTACCACAGTCTGCAAACAGTATTAACAGTTTCAACTTTTATATATGCAAAAACATCACTGAGTTTTGACTTTTATAATGTTATGTGCACTTTCTGTCCTGCTAACATGAATAAGTTAAATAAAGCAACTTTCGTTACATATTGTAAAAATAATGAGTATGTTTTAAACCCATGGCACAATTGTAAAATTATTTGTAATGTTTGAGTACCATATTCTTAATATTTCTTAATAAACATGTAGTATGTACGAAAAACACTTTAACTTTCTAAAACTAGCACTTAAGTTGAAACAGTTACACTGTGCCTGACGCCAGCTCCTGAGGGAGTGTGATAGAGTGTGCTGTAATGTCTGAAAGAGTTTTACGAGTGGCCACGGGGAATAAAAACTATTCAGGGTGTCCTCTGACACTCTAGGAGTTTGATTATGTTGGTTGAGTTAAAAATTAAATAACTGCTCTGCCTGTACAAGGCACAAAGAACCGGTGTTTTGAACTCTGGTTTCATGTAGCACAAGCTGATGAGAATGGTTACCCTATTTCCTTAACCTGGATGGGATATCAGTCCGTCGCAAGTTAACTCCACGACAACAGCACTACACCCCTGAATATAATTTATATAATGTATAAAGATATTTAAAGTAAAAAATAAATAACAGTGGAAGAAAACATGACACTGAAGGTAAAAAGGTCATACCAAATTAAATGTTCAAAATTCAGTGTTATAGCGCACCAATAGGACTAAAGTGTGGAGTGCAGTTTCTAGCGGCAGATGGGCGTGAACCCTGAATCCGCCGATTCACAATCTTAGCAGCACGCTAGCCATTGGGCTTCATTCAGCCCTAAATATACCACGAAAAGCTTAAGCATATTTGTGTGTACGCGAAGATGGGGTGTTGAATAAATATAGCATTAATTACACCAAAGTTGTAAAAATATTGAAGTTAGAGGTGAAATTAAGAATAACGTTCATAATGAAGTGAAGAAAAGAAGTCGTTTTAATAAATGAAGTGAATAATGCAGAAAAATACTAACTTGATGAAAAGGTAAAAATAGAAAAAAAGCATGCGTAAAATATAACACTATGTAAAACAAATTTTGTTCCTGGATAGTATGTGTTATTTCTTAATTGTTTACGTTGTAAAAGTACAGAAAATGGCCATTATTCCATTCAAACTTTGCTTTTGTGACCTGGATAATGAAATTTCGAAATTAACCTATTTTCTGTGTAAAAACTGGCAAATTTGCACATTTTCATTAACATAAGGTCTGAATAAAACAACATATGAATTAGGATTTACATGTATTTACACTAAAGTTATACAAAAATGTTTAGAAGTGAGTAGTTTTTCGAGATTTGCGACTGTAATGTAAAACACTCTCACGTATCAGCCTCCAAATATAGTATCCCATCATGTTTTCGTTATATGCTCCTTGGTAGCGGCGTTCAAAGTCCAGTATATCTTGGTGAAAGCGCTCGCCTTGCGCCCCTGAGTATGCTCCCACGTTCTCTTTGAAATTATCAAGATGAGCGTCAAGGATATGGACTTTCAAGGACATCCTGCAGCCCCTTTTGCTGTAGTTCTCCACCAGAGCCTCAACCAGTTCCACATAATTTTCGGCCATGTGGTTGCCCAAGAAGCCCCAAACCACTGCGACAAAGCTGCCCCAAGCTTTCTTCCCCTTCCTACTGAGCTTCTTGGGGAATTCTGTGCACTCCAGGATCTTCTTTATTTGTGGTCCAACGAAGACACCAGCTTTGACCTTTGCCTCAGACAGTTTAGGGAAGAAGTCTCAAAGGTACTTGAAGGCTGTAGACTCCTTATCAAGAGCTGTGATAAATTGTTTCAAAAGACCCAATTTTATGTGCAATGGTGGGAACAACACCTTCTGGAGGTCCACTAGTGGATCACACTTGACCAAGTTCTTTGTGGCCAATGCTTCCTGTTGTAGTGCACTGTGGTGTCCCTGCTGTCCCAAAGGCAAAGATAACAGGGAAGCATGGTAAAGCCTCCTTGGAGACCCATCAGGAATGCCACCATCTTGAAGTCTCCAATAACCTCCCAGCCATACTCATCATACTTCAAGACAGATGCTATCACAGAGTACTTTTTAGATTGTCTTAATAAATTGGCCACATACATAGCAGAATGCATCTGGAGAATGCTTGCAGCTTCTTGATGCCAACTCTGATAAAATCAGATAGGTATATGTGTTCACTTAGGCAGCTAGAACTAAACTGAAGTGGTGAACAGTGAGCTCCTGTATATATATTACTATGGAAAGTTCTACAGCATTCTAGAAAGTTCTTGAAAATTCTTGTAGGTTCGAGAAAATTCTCTGTCAGCTACTCAGCACTGAATCTACCTGGAATGTTCTGGAAAATGGGTAAATTTGAAAATTTCATTACCCAGGTCACAAAAGCAATGTTTGAAGAGAAAAATAAGTCTTTTCCATTTACTTAAGGCACAAGCAATTTGGAAAAAAAAAAAAACATACTGTCCAGGAACAAGAAAAAATAAAAACTGTGTTTTATAGTATAATATAGTCATAATCTATGAGAAAGATTTTCATTTTAAATTAAGCACAAAGTTACACAATGGAATACTTGTGCTCTGTTCCTCAAGGGTATTAGAACCCTGATGTTAGAGTTACCAGCGTTCACACTTACCGTTGAGCTACTGGATAAGATAAAGGGAAGTGGAGGAGGCAAAGGAAGGAATAAATGCGAAGGAATAGACAAAACACAAGTAATAAAAATTTTTAGTGTTGTAACAAAAAAACATTATAACCATCTAGATATAACGACGCGCACGTGTTTCAGCTATGTAGTATACACCTACTTTGGTCCGCTTCGAACTGAAATGGTAGAGTTATTTTTAACCAATAAAGAGCATTGATATATATATATATATAATGATTGTAAAGTTACTTCGCTCCATGAATTTAAGGATTGGTTTACAAAATGTCCCTTATGTAGCAACGTCTGTTTTTACCTAGCAAACCTGAGTCATTGACATCTTTTTATCGAGTCTTCTCGTATTGAACTTTGAAACAGTGACCTCAATCGACGCAATATTGAGCTTTATTTAAAGTGAGCTACCAGTTGTTAAATGGGGCCAGGACCTTCTTTTCATTCAGGCCATTAACGATCCTGATCCTCTAATTGATGGGGAGAGAAATAAAGAGCAACACATATAGAACCATTTTATAGAGCAACTGATACTAAACTGTATTGCAGAACAACTGTTAGAGAATTATTATATAAAACAACTAATACAGAACAATTGCATAGAGTAACTAATACAGAGCAATTATATAGAGTAACTAATATAGAACAATTATACAGATTAACTAATATATATAAACTATATAGAGTAACTAATATAGAACAATTATACAGATTAACTAATATATATAAACTATATAGAGTAACTAATATAGAACAATTATACAGATTAACTAATATATATAAACTATATAGAGTAACTAATATAGAACAATTATACAGATTAAATAATATATATAAACCATATAGAGTAATTAATATGGAACAATTATACAGATTAAATAATATATACCATAGAGATTAACTAATGTAGAACAATTATACAGATTAACTAATATAGAAAAACTATATAGAGTAACTAATAGAGAATAATTATATAGAGCAACTAATATGGAACAATTATATAGAGCAATTATTATGGAACAATTATATGGAGCAAGTGATATATAAAAATTATAGAGCAGAATTAAGTCAGTTAACAATTGTTACATTTCACACAAACATATTTATGTCAATTAACAATCGTTTCATTCCATACAAACAGATTTATGTTAATAAACTACTACGTTTCACACACAGATTTATATTAATTTGTGTTTCACACACAAAGAGTCTTGAATAATAAAGTTTCTACATTTCATACAAACATATTTGTATTACTAAAAGTTTTCACATTTCACACAAACAGATTTTTAATACGTTACACTAATCCCAACATTTTCTTTCTGTTAGGTTACAGTTACGATCTGAATGGTATGTATTATAAGGTTCAATACACTATTCGTAAAATCTCGCAGGTCATAAATAATAAAGTTGGAAAAGTTGCTACCATAGTGATGTTCCTTCTTTCTAACTTTGAAAACAAAATGACAACTTTCTCACCGATTCATTGGTCGAAAGTGCATCTATCCAACTCTAGAATTATTGGATATTAGCTGGAGTGCCCATCCTCTGGACGAAAGTTATGTAAATTTATGTTTAAGAGAATGCTATCTTAGGATAAGGAAAACTGCTTCCCTTATATGTAATTGTAAAAAAAACGGCTATAAAAAACTACCAAACATAAAATTTGAAACCGCATGGACCCAATAAATCCGCATGCCAAATCTGGTGAAGACCCATAAACAGGGAGCGTAGTAGTGGCAAAAAACGCAAAATGCAAAACTGAAAAGTTGTATGTACCCCCGTATGAACCTATTGAACCTACATACTAATTTGGGTGAGGATCCATCCACCCTGCGAAGTAGTTACATGGATACACAACAGACAGTACTATTATATTTATATAGAGAGGTATTTACATGGACACACAACAGACAGTACTATTATAGTTATATAGAGGGGTATTTACATGGACACACAACAGACAGTACTATTATATTTATATAGAGAGGTAGTTACATGGACACACAACAGACAGTACTATTATATTTATATAGAGGGGTATTTACATGGACACACAACAGACAGTACTATTATATTTATATAGAGAGGTAGTTACATGGACACACAACAGACAGTACTATTATAGTTATATAGAGAGGTAGTTACATGGACACACAACAGACGGTACTATTATATTTATATAGAGAGGTAGTTACATGGACACACAATAGACAGTACTATTATAGTTATATAGAGAGGTAGTTACATGGACACACAACAGACGGTACTATTATATTTATATAGAGGGGTATTTACATGGACACACAACAGACGGTACTATTATATTTATATAGAGGGGTATTTACATGGACACACAACAGACGGTACTATTATATTTATAGAGAGAGGTAGTTACATGGACACACAACAGACAGTACTATTATATTTATATAGAGAGGTAGTTACATGGACACACAACAGACAGTACTATTATATTTATATAGATTTAACAATGCAATGTTTGAAGTCTTCAGTGCGTAATTTTATATATGTTGTACATAAAATATGTTATATGATCATATAAAGTATATTATATGTTTAAGGTATGTTATACTTCCAGGTGGTTTACTGAAAGTGAAAGCTTTAGGTTTCGATCTTTGTTTCTTTGATGGCAGAACTCTTATCAAAATAGATTCGTTTTAGGTTGGTTCTAATTCCGCACGAAGAATCATCAACGCTAACCGTCTTTAATTTAGCAGTGATAGCCAAGAGGGAAGGAAGCTTGTTAACACCACCCACCGAAAACTCTTGGGCTACTCCTTTACCATCTAATAGTGGGACTGACCATCACGTTATAATGTCCAAATGCTAAAAGGGCAAGCATGTTCGGTAATGGAAATTTGAACCCGCGATCCGCACATTGCGAATCAAGCACCCTAACCGCCAGGCCATGCCATGACCCTTGGATACATAACAGAGTAATATAAACTGATTTTCACACAAGGTTTATTTCTTTCGTTGTAATTAGAGCACAAAGCTACACAGTGGGATATCTGTGCTATGCCAACTACGGGTATCGAAACAAGGCATTTTCGATAAACAGCAAGTTCATTACTCTAGGAATCCCAGTGTTACTATAACGAAAATACGCCAATATGGTGACAATCTCCAGAACTACAGGTTTCGTTTCCTGTGTGACCAATGAAAAAAAACACGTAATAATAGGAACTATTCGAGACGTCACTGAACTTATCACATCGAAATGATACAGCACAAACAGGAAACAAGTGACACCCAAACTATTAACGAAAAGATCAAATATATGCATCTGATATACAGTTCAGGATTTTTGAATTTCCGCCCTTTTCTCCAATCTAGATCTCGAACTGCACAGCTTATATTATCAATTTTCGAGCACTCAGTAGGAGATTTCTTTATATTTAAAAGTACCGATTGGAGCCAAAAAAATAGATTCTTTCGTTTCATCTAAAAATATCTTTATAAATTATTTATGTACGTAAAGTCTGTTGGACCATCAAGTTTGTTCGTTATAAAAGCACTAAAACTTTCTGTATAACACAAAGAAATTTTAACAAATAAACCATCACCACTGGAATCAATCCTACATACGCAGTTAAATATCCCGGTGTATTTTACATTACACGTGGAGCTCCAGTCGCCAGTTGTACGATATCATTTTGTAAATTCTGTGATTAGACAGTTACGGATCCAGCCACGCCGTAAACACTTTGATCAGATGGTTATAGATCTAGCCAGGCTGTAAACGATATGATCAGATAGTACGGCCCTTGCCAGACTGTTAGCACTGTGATTAAATAGTTACGGTCCCAGCCAGGTTGTAAACACCGATCAGATGGTTGTGGAACTAGCCAGGCTGTAAACACTTTGATTAGGCGATTACGGCCCCAGCCAGGATGTAAACACTGCTATTAGACAATTACAGATCTAGCCAAGCTGTAAACACTGTAATCAGGTGGTTATAGATGTAGCCAAACTGTAAAAAATGTGATTAAATGGTTACGACGCCTGCCAGGATGTACACACTGTAAACAGATGGTTACGGATCTAGCTAGGCTGTAAAAACTGATGAGACAGTTACAGATCTAGCCAGGCTGTAAACATTTTCATCAGAAAGTTACAGCCCCAGCCAGGCTGTAAATACGGTGATCAGATGGTTGCAGATCTAGCCAAGCTGTAAACAATATGATCAGATAGTTACAGCCCCTGCCAGGCTGTAAGCAGCACTGTGATTAAATAGTTACGGTCCCAGCCAGGCTGTAAACACTGTGAACAGATGTTTACGGATCTAGCCATGCTGTAAACACTGTGATGAGACAGCTACGGATCTAGCCAGGCTGTAAACACTATGATGAGACAGTTACGGATCCAGCCAGGCTGTAAACACTGTGATGAGACAGTTACGGATCTAGTATGGTTACAAACACTGTGATCAGATAGTTACGCTCCCAGCCAGGCTGTAAACATTGTGATCAAATAGTTACGGTCCCAGCCAGGCTGTAAAATTGGTTACAATTTTTGAATTAATGATAATTTGAGTATGTAAAAATTCAGTATTGCATCCTTTATAAAGTATCATATACTTCGATTGGGACTTTTATAAAGCAAACTCCGCCTCTACTGTAACCTTTATACAGTAGAATCCACCTCTACTGTAACCTTTATATGGCAGAATTCTCCTTTATTGTAATCTTTATGCGGCAAAATCCACATCTATAGTAATCTTTACACAGTAGAATCCGCCTCTATTGTAACCTTTATTAAAGTATAAATCATTATTATTGAAACCATTACAAAGAATAATTTACCTTTTTACCGTTTTACCAGCAGAATCCACCTTTATTCAAAAGTACCTCTTTTAAAAACTTTATACAGTAGAATTGGTATGTGTTAAACACTACATTAGTAGAATTGGTATGTGTTAAACACTACAGTATAGCACGGACATTAGTTGAACCATTGTTAAAATATAACCCACATGTTTTAAAACCGTTACCAAACAGAATGCACATGTATTAAAACTGTTATAAAGGAGAATATACATTTAAACTGCTATTATTTCTACAGAACTTATACCACTATAGCAATGTCGTTAGAAATCATGACTATTTATCTTACTGGATAAAACACATGATACGTCAACAGTGATATCTGTAGCTTAGTCCAGCAACTATAATAAATATTAGTGTAAACTATATGTGTATTAACCTATCGCCCATGGGTTTCAAGTAACGTTTTGACGTAAAACTGTCATTTTTAGAACCACTGATATCATCTGATACTTTCAGTGTGTCACAAAATATGATCCAATTAATGTTGAAGTAGAGGTTGTTTGTGTTGTTTTTTTTAATGTAGTCAATCACGTTATAATCTTCAGAAATAATTGGTGTATGTACTACCTATATATTCACGTAGATTTTTCTTTTTAACAGTAATTGTATAAGATAATATTAAACATTTGGCAGATATACGTCACTATTGCTCCTACTTTATTATTAACAGCTAAATGACGTTAGTATAGCTGATACAGGTTGGTCCTCTGTCCGACGTCGGTGGAGATCAGGGAAAGAGTTGCGGGCCTTTTCCGGGTCCCATCCCTCTCGGCGGATACCATCCTGTATCACGTGCCGGTCCCTGTTCCCAGCCACCTGGCCTTTACCTTTCAGTACACAATTACCATCTTTAAGTACGTCATTTGGATTGCTCGGAACAACTTGGTCTTCAAGCAGGCTCCGGTGTCGTACTTTTCGATACTGGGTAGGGCCAGGTATCAGCTGTTACTCCGCCTTGAGGCAGACTACCAGCGCCTGGGTTCCCGGACGTTTTACCAGCTCTGGCGGCCGGACGTCTCGCCCCTTTCTGCGTTGGTGGGGGTTCGGGTTGAGATCGGCTTTTGAGCCGCCCAGCCTCCACTCTCGCTTTTAGTGTTTATTGTGTTTTTTCGCTTATGTTTATTTCCTTTTCTTTTTCTTTCTATATATTTATTGTTGTATATATTTATTTTTTCCTATGTCTTTAATGTTGTATATATTCATGTTTTCTTTGCTTTGTATATATTTACTGTTGTATATATATATATATTTTGTATTGTATATATTTACTGTTGTATATATAAATATATTTTGTATTGTATATATTTAATGTTGTATATGTTCATGTTTTCTTTGCTTTGTATATATTTACTGTTGTATATATATATATATATATTGTATTGTATATATTTAATGTTGTATATATTTCCGTTTTTTTGCATTGTATGTATTTAATGTTGTATATATTCATGTTTTTTTGCTTTGTATGTATTTAATGTTGTATATATTTCCTGTTTTTTTCATTTGTACATATTCGAATTTTTTCGATTGTCCACTTTTACTGTCATGCATTCTGTAGTGTTTTCCTTGTTGCAAATAAATTTCGAATTTCTTTCTCCGGCTGTCGCGCCTTTCGTGTCGTTCTCCGTGTTCGGGCCGTCAAGTGTGGAGTGGTCCCTACCGTCTGTGGCGTTGGGACTGTGATTGCTTGTACCGGCATATCGTGTGTATCGTGTCCAGTACCGTGTTACGTATCTTTCGTGGCCCTTGTTCGGGTGTCGCCTCTGTGCTGTGTTGGTGTCTGGGTTTTCGTGTGTGTGTGTGTGTGTGTGTGTAGGTCGGTATAGCTACGGCCATCCAACCATACTTTGCTCGGCCGCGGCCCATCCGCCTAGTAGTGCCCGCGGCCTCACTACCATCCACCGTGATTGACGCTCTGAATGCCGCTGTCGAGGGTAGCCACGTTGAGTGCCTCCAACACCTTGGCGACGGGCGTTATGTGGATGCTGGAGTTGGCCGCTCACACCCGTCGCCTGCTGGACCAGGAGGACTTTCCCTTGGGGGACCAGCGTGTGCCCGTGGACCCGGCCAGCCTGAACGTAAAGTGGATCACCCTCAGATCGGTTCCCTATGAACTGTCTCATGACGTCGTCAAGGACGTGTTGACGGCGTACGGAACGGTGTGCAAAATAGCGCAACAGACACGGCAGACCGTGTGTACGGGGAACCGTCGTGTGTCTTTGTTTGCTCATGAAGATGCCGGTTCTGAACTTCGTGTCCATTAACAGGTTCCAGGTAATGTGTCATTCCCGGGTAACCGGGAATGCAACGGATGTGTCGCCGCTGTGGCCTCGTGGGCCACATATTGGCAGAGTGCCAGACCCCACGGTGCAGGATATGTCTGGCGTATGGACTTGTAGACGCCTCGTGTACTGTCTCATGTAGTATTTGTTCGGACATCGCGAGGGCGTGTGGCGACGTATGCCTCGGTGGCTGTGGCTGCGGGGCCGCTGACAGTTTCGCGGCCCAAAAAGACCAGGGCTAAGAAGGCGGGGTCGGTCGTTCGTCTTCGCGCGTCGTCCGTGGTTGGGGTCCCCGAGGGGGCACCTGTCCCGGCGCCTAACATGTCAGGGGAGGGGGAGCCTTGGTCCTCTGAGAGGGGCAATGTCTCGCCCACCTAGATGGTGGAGGCTGTGCCCTCTGAGGTGGAGGGTAGCACTTCGTGTGCTGTTCGGGTGGAGGGGGTCTCTGTGAAGGCTTCGGCCCATCCTTCGGGCCCGGGTGGCTCTGAGGCATCCCCTGTCTCTATGGAGGTTCAGGCCTCCCTGTCGGGTGGTGTGGGGGTTGGGGACTGTGTGGACGCCCACGATCCTGCCACCCCTGTACGTGATAGGGAGGGTCCTGTCCCCCATCAATGTTGGGGTGGATCCCTCTGAGGAGGGTCCTGCCTCCCTGTTTGGATTGGGTCAATGGGGTTGTTAGGGACTCCAATGATACCTTGGCTTTCCCTGCTTATGCTGCAGAGGCTGGGGATTTCGAGGGACCCTCGGCACTAGCCATAGGGTTGTTGGCCGACCCTGGACTCTGGACGAGCTGCCGTCTCCCAGCTCGTTTGCAAGTTTTTTAGACTTCCCCAGTCTTCCTTGTTTATCTGAACTGAGTAAGGACAGTGGGGAGGTGCAAGGGCCTTGCAGCCCTGTCCTGTTGCTGGACTTTGGTCCAAATATTCCTGTAGTGCAGCGGCGGTGGTCGGATGTTGACGGCCGCTGCTGCAAAGAGGGGGTGGGTTCGGGTAGCCTCAAGAGGCCACATGCTCCCCTGTCTCTGTCAACTTTGTCGAAGCTGCAGCGTCACTGAGTCCTCCCCTCTGATTGGTTGATGTATTTTTCCTGCCTTACTCTTAACTCTTACACAGCGTTGCTAAGCAATTCTACGCATTCTCCCTGATCAACCGCTTTGTTGATCCTATTTTTTTGCAGGAGACCCATTTTGCTTCTCGGAGGGACCATTTTTCATTTTCTTCCTGTTACCCTGTCCGTGCTTTCTGGTCGTTTGGCACTGCACGTTCGGGTGTGGTGGGGATCCTATTCCACCCGCATTTTAATGGGACCATCCTCGCATCACATAGTGATGCTGAGGGGCGGGTGGTGTACGTTGATGTTGTCATTGGGGTCATAAAATTCGGCTTGTCAATGTCTATGTGCCTGTCCAGACCAGGGAGCAGGAGGCCTTCTTTTCAGACTTGGACAGGCTCATGGTAACACAGGCCGATATAATCCTTGGTGGCGACTTCAACTGTATTTTGGATCCTCACCTCCACAAGATTGGGGGTGATCAGTGTATATAATCTCTGTGTGCAGTGCTGTCAGATTTCGACTTTTCTTATGTCTGGCGTGCACTGCATGGGTCTGCTTTTGTGGCTACCTGGACTAATCAGGGCATTTCTTGTCGCTTTGAAAGGTTCTATGTGACACTTGGCCTTCGGCAGAGCCTCGGCGGGGCTGCTGTTCATCGGGTTGGAGATGTCTCGTTTTACGTGTCTGACCATCGGGCGTTTCTCACCACATTCCGGGAACTTGTCTCCGTTTTTCGGGGCCCTGGTGTGTGGCAGCTCAACGTCTCCCTCCTTGCCAAGGATGAGGTTGGAGACACTTTGCTTGCCCTTCTTTGGGAGCTCTGTTCTGACGAGTCTGTCACTGGGTCTTGGTGGGCGGTTCTCAAGGAGGCCTGTGTCTCTTTACTGAGGCAAGCTAACATGCGGCTTTCGCGGGCCCGCCGTCTGGCCTTGCAGGGCAAGCAGAACATCTTGGCTTTCTTGCTTCATGGTGGACAGACTGATTTCTGGGTCTTCTCAAACATTGAGACACTCCATAGGGAAATAGATTTGGACTATTTCAACCTGTTCTGTGCAGTGAGTGTTTCTAGTCTGATCGAGTCGCTCGATCCCAGAACTGCCACCAGGGTTCGCTGTGCAAGGCATGGGAGATGGCTAAGACCAGACATTTCTCCAGTCTGATGTTGGAGAATGGTCGATCGTCATCTGACATCTCCGACATTCTGAACGCTTGCCTTGGCTACTATCGCCGTTTATTTTCGGCTTCACCCATGGACGATGGGTTGTGGGACGACATTACTTGGTTTTTGCTCTCCTTCGACACTTCCTTTCATGAACAGCTGGTGAAATCAGTCTCCATGGATGAGCGTTGGTCGGCCATTAGGTCCATGCCGTTCGGTAAGTGTCCTGGGCCGGATGGGCTGCTAGTGGAATTTTACAGCCACGTGTGGCATGTCGTCAGACCCTCCTTCGTCCGACTTTTTAACGACATCGTTACTCTCGGGCCAGCGCCGCCCAGCTAAATGTCCCCAAGTCTCATGCGCGGGGCTTTAGCAAGTGGGCTTCGTCTGCCGACTCCCCGTGTGGTTTGGATTGACCCCCTCCCCGATCACCTGCTTCAGGGTTCGTTTTATCATGGGCCCTGGGGCTGCATGGGAGGGGGTGGTTCAGTGTGGTGGTTCAATGGTGTACGATTACCACTACTGCCCTGTCAACCTGTTCGACAGGACAGAGGTTGTGCAGAGGAGGATCCTCCCCTTGGTCTGGTACCTGGGGCTATCCTTCCTCTGGATGACTGTACTGCACGAGCCATCAAACACCATGTCTTTGCCTTCCTGTGGGGCAGCAAGCCAGAGGCAGTGTCTCGGCTCTCCTTGAAGCTGCCGCCTTGTGGAGTGGTCTGGGCATCCCACGTGTCCGGACCCAGTGTCTTTCCCTTCTTCTGTCTGTTACCTTTTGCTGTCTGTTTTGGAGGGTCACCCCTGTTGCTACCTGATGAGAATCTTGGTTGGCACGGGGTGTAGGCTCTTTGGTATTCCTTTGAGCCTGCAGACACCTATGTATTTTGACCCTCCTTCCTGGTACGTCGGCGCTGCTGCTGCGATTCGGCGGTGTCGTACTATGTCTGCTGATGTACCGACGGACCCCATTCTCTCTACCGCCTGCTGGTCCCCACAGGATCGAGCGATGCCACCCTGCTCTGCCGTGGGACGTGGTTTGAGGCCGAGTTGCACTACACCATGTTGATCGCTACCTCCAGGCTTTCAACTGGCGTGTGGTGCATAACATCCTGCCGGTGAGGGAGTGTACCTACCTGTGGAACTCATGTACAACTGAGTTTTGTCCCGTGTGTCACACCCAGGTGGAGTCTGTCTTGCACAGGTTGGTCCTCTGTCTGACGTCGGCAGAGATCCTGGAAAGGGTTACGGGCCTTTTCCGGGTCCCGCCACTCTCGGCAGAGACCTTCCTGTATCACGTACTGGTCCCTGTTCCCAGCCACCTGGCCTTTTCCTTTCAGTATACACTTATCATCTTTAAGTACGTCATCTGGCTTGCTCAAAACGACTTGCTATTCGAGCAAGCTCCAGTGTCGTACTTTTCGATACTTGGTAGGGCAAGGTACCGGCGATTACTCTGACTTGAGGCGGACTACCAGCGCCTGGGTTCTTGGACGTTTTACCATCTATGGCGGTCGGACGTCTCGCCTCTTTGTGCGTTGGTGGGGGTTCGGGTGGAGATCGGCTTCTGAGCTGCCCTGCCTCCACTGTAGCTTCTTGTGTTTTTTTGTTTGCATGTTTTTTTCCATTTGCAAATATTCATGTTTGTATATATTTCATGTTTTTTCCCATTTGCTATATTCATTTTTGTATATATTTCTTGGTTGTTTTTTCATTTGCAAATATTCATGTTTGTATATATTTCTTTTTTTTTTTCCATTTGCAAATATTCATGTTTGTATATATTTCTTGTTTTTTTTTTCCATTTGCAAATATTCATGTTTTTTCGCTTGTTTATATTTCACGTCTTGCCTTTTTGTCCTGTTTTCTTTGTTGTAAATAAATTCAAAATGAGAGCAAAAGAGCTGTGTGAGGCCTTCAGAATCAAAATTGTAGCAGCTTATGAGTCTGGTAAGGGATTTAAAAAGATCCCAAAAGATTTTGAAATCAGCCATTCCACTGTCCGGAAAATAGTCAACAAATGGAAGGCTTTCAAAACAACTGCTAACATGCCCAGGTCTGGCCGTCCAAGCAAGTTTACCCCGAGAGCAGACCGCAAGATGCTAAAAGAGGTCTCCAAACACCCTAACATGTCATGACGGGACCTACAGCAGGCTCTGGCTACTAGTGATGTGAAAGTTCATGCCTCTA
Source organism: Tachypleus tridentatus (assembly GCF_004210375.1). NCBI lineage: Eukaryota > Metazoa > Arthropoda > Merostomata > Xiphosura > Limulidae > Tachypleus > Tachypleus tridentatus. Next base: position 74,914,448 of record NC_134836.1, on the reverse strand, counting down.
CAATCAGAAAGAGACTGCACAAGTTTAACTTGTATAAGAGGTGTGCAAGGAGGAAACCTTTGCTCTCTAAGAGAAACATCTGTACAAAAATTAAAGCTGAAGCGGAACTGGACTCTGCAACACGACAATGACCCAAAACATACCAGTAAATTCACCGAAGACTTGCTGAAAACTAAGAAATGGAGAGTCCTGGAATGACCGAGTCAAAGCCCAGATCTTAATCCCATTGAGATGCTGTTGGGTGACTTGAAATGGGCTGTACATGCAAGAAACCCCTCAAACATCTCACAGTTGAAAGAATTCTGCATTGAAAAGTTGGGAAAACTTTCTTCAGACTGATTTCAGAGAATGGTGGATGGCTACAAGAAGCGTATCACCGCAGTTATTTCAGCCAAAGGGAGTTACACTAGCTATTAGGGGGTAGGGTGTCCTAACTTTTTCCTCAGTTAGAATATGCATTTTTGTAGAATTACATTTACAGAATATCTTGAAAAGTCTTTTCTTCAGTTTTAATTGTTTAGTTATATTCCTATAATCTCTCAGTATTGTTAAAATTGAGATTAAATATCTATATATTCAAAAATGTTACAAAAACACACAGGCTTTCATAGGGTGTCCTAACTTTTTCACATGACTGTATACTCCAGCATTTAAACCCGAACCTCTCACGTCATCCTCCATGGGCTGAATGGGTGTGTCAACTTGAGTTTCTTATTCACACAATCGTTGCAAAAATAGGATGCTCAACGTTTCGTTTTTCTTACGCATCAACATTTTACAAACGCGTGTATCGTAAAGTATACTTTACTAACTCTGTTGTGATACACGCGTACATTGTTTTTTGCAGGAAACAAGGAACAGTTTTCAGGTTAGGTTATGTACTGTAAAATTATATTACATACATATGTATAAGGAACTAAAACGGAAATGTTATCTTAGAGCGCCTGCACATTGTTTACCTCAGAAAATTCCGGTTATTTGACACTATTTTGTATTGCCTACTACTAAGGGAAATAAAGACGAAGAACAAAAACAGACCACAAAAAATAAAAAAATATATATATATATTTCATTATCTTCAGAATATAAAGTGTTCCAAACCTCTAGCGAGTTCGTATTTACTAGATTTGATATTCTGTCAAATCTTCGTCATTTACCGTTTATAAAACCGTTAATTAAATTGAAGCAGAACTTGGCATTGTGTTCTGTTACTATTTTAGCACAAAGAGGTAAACATGTGAGCCACCTGGCTCGTTACGTATATATTTAGAGCTACAATACCAAGACTACAAGAGCTATTTTTACAGATCTTTCCCACGTTTCCTGGATATAATTCGACGAAGTAATAATTTTTTTAATAGGTTAGTATCCTGCAAACTCAGGTCCTATCATATTACACGTCAGTGAAGTACTTTAAGAAAAAGCTGTTTTAATTAACGAAACGTTAATTTAAACAATTCTTCTTTTCTCCTTCTGGAAATAGTCTCTCCACCTACCACCATGCGATGACCGATTCTTTGGCCTATTCTTAAGGATGCCAACCCTTGCAGACAACTTATGTCCTTAAGGCAGTTATACGATTGTTCATTTCAACGTTTAAAGCAAAACTACTCGATTGTTATATGCACTCGTCGCACCCAATTTTGAAGTGATAGACAAATAATCAATACTGCTCATTGCCATATTTTGGGCTAGCCTTTACCAACGAATGGTGAGATCGATCGTTAAATTATAACGCCTCCATGGCTGAAAGTGTGAGCATTTTGTGGAACGGGATTTGAACCAACGACCCTCAGGTTACGAGTCAAGAACCTTAACTAGCTAACTGTATGCATTTGATCTGATAACACTACACTTGGATTTTATTCAACTGCCGCTGAGATGATTATCATGCAACAATAAAAGAAATGTATTTATCATGTTGAAAATTACAGACATTAATACAACTAATGTCCACCTACTGGCTGTAACATGGAAGAAATTAGCTAAAATAAAATCACCTTTATTTCTGCATACCCCTTACCACAACATTCAGGGTACAGTGGTTCGCAGAAAGAACCAAAACAGGAAGAAAGAAGACGAAACCCAATAAAACTTTATTTCGCATTCACGGATGTGACAAACGTCACTTAATATGTAAACAACACCATTTCTGCTTTCAAAACGCCTCCTCATATTTCCGTTTCTCTATACATAACAGACAAAATCACTCCCTTAAAAGGGCAGCGTTTACAAAATTGGTAAGGTTAGTTAACTTGTATGGCAGATATCAAGCAAGACTTAAACATCATACGTATATTTCAGTACATGGTGACTATTATTTATAGACGGTATCACGTGGAATCAAACTCAAAAAACTTTTCATAATATATTAGTCCTAAAAATTTACGTCAGTTGGCAATGGGACGAGACTAACTTGGCTCAGAGTTTAATGAACCGGGCTACGGATCGAAGGTCGAGGTGCAATGCTGCTGAAAATGCATCACAGTTTTAGTTGTCAACTTACAGAATGCGACAGTCAATTCTGTTTTAAATTTGTAAAAGCCAGGCAAAGCCCTCAAGACGGAGGTGCTTCTCGCCGTTTTCCTCATGGTTAACAATTCAAAATTATGGACGGCTACATCTAAAACTCTGACTTGATAGTTTAGCCCACGTGCGTAAGTGTGACGTACGGGTTTAAGATTGCAAATTAAATCAGCGGGTCTCAAACAGTAACCGTTAATGTTTGGTAACCTGAATAGTTTATTACTAAATATACTTCCGCGGGGTCACCGAAAATATTCTGTTTCAAGAGTAAATAATACCAAAATTAAGAGTAACAAATACTTTTTCTTGCTTTTGAAGTTCCTACGTCATGCTGTGTTGTAGCCTACACAGTGTATAATTCTTCTCGTGATTAAAGGCATGCAGACATTTTACTGACGTTAAGACAGTACAAATTGCAAAGTTAAGCGTCACTTATGTGACGTCATTTTAGTGTCTACTGACTGACTTACTGATGGTGCGAGTGGTTAAAACTGGTGACCTTTCCAGATGGCCTTTGGAACCCTTTGTTGAAATGTGTCACAACATTCAAACAAAACTCCTGTTACGAACATTTTTATAACAGTCGTCCGCACGTGCAGTGGAACTAAGCAGATTAAGAGCAAAGTCATACTTGATTGTAGGTATAATTTACTGTGAGTATAATTCTGCATAAATAAATACTTTCAGAAAAAACATTTATTTTCACAACGAAATTAGGTATTTTATACAAGATAAATATAAAAGTGCTGTCGCCAAAATAATACACCTTTTCGTATAAGATCCTAGTTGTTATACCATAGACACTTAAAAACAATACGTTTTGTATATTGAAAATTGTGACTTTTGCGGCAAGTGTTCATATAGAAGGACTGAATCAACTATCATACAAAACAAGTATTAATGTTGGCGTAGAAGGATCACACCAACTAACATACTATACAGGTATTAGTGTTGGTGTAGAACAACTGAATCAACTAACATACTATTCAAGTATTAGTGTTGGTGTAGAATGATTAAATCAACCAACATGCTATACAAGTATTAGTGTTGGTGTAGAATGACTGAATCAACCAACATGCTATACAAGTATTAGTGTTGAGGTAGAAGGATTAAACCAACTAACATACTACAGAGGTATTAGTGTGACTAAAGCAATTAACACACGTCATCGTAAGTGTTTGTATCAATGAATATTAACGCACCGATCTGCGAATTTTAGTTACCAAAAAGTTAACGTAACCAAACCAATGATTAAAGAACTTGTAGGCCCGGCATGGCCAGCTGGGTAGGAAGTTATACTCGCAATCTGAGGGCTGCAGGTTCGAATCCCTGTCACACTAAACACGCTCGCCCTTTCAGCCGTGGGGGCGTTATAATATGACGGCCAGTCCCACTATTCGTTGGTAAAAATGTAGCCCAAAAGTCGACGATGGGTGGTGATAACTAATCTCCTTCTCTCTAGTCTTACACTGTTAAATTAGGTACAGCTAGCGCAGATAGCCCTCGTGTAGCTTTGTGCAAAATTCGAAACAAACAAAAGAATCCAGTGTTTTTTATGTTTTTTTTCTACAACCAATATAAGAAATTATTGTACGAAGCCAAGTTATTTTTCTAAGAAAAAAAATGTTTCAATAGTACTTTTAAAACCGAGGTATATTTAACAGTAAGAACTTTCTAGATTCATATACTTATATTGTCACAAACTTTAAAACTATAATGTTTTATATAAAGTCTGGAGCTGGTAACAACAACTTTAACAATGAAAAAAAAATCTAATCCATTGTTAAATTTGCACTCTATTAGATTACACTAGTCTCTTACCTTTTTTGAAGTGTATGCGATCCAATTTCTTGTGCAAGTTAATATATATAAATCAGATTACTTTAGAATCCAATAATACGTTTTTCGTGAAAGGAAGGGATTACGTTGATACTTTTGATGTTGATCCAAGGAAGAGATAAAGAGTTATGCTTCAAGCAACATTGTAACGAAAATACACCATATAGAGTACCATCGTATTGGTTGGACTGGTGCTGGAGTAACACAGTTACACCATCGTATTGGTTGGACTAGTGCCAGAATAACGCAGTTACACCACCATACTGTTTGGACTGGTACCAGAGTAACACGGTTACACCATCTCCTATATCCACTTCGATCAGTCACCTCTTCTGTCTAAGGCTCTAAGCCCTCAATCCCCAACCTGGTGGTTCAGCAGTATGTTCGAGGACCTATTACGCTAACAATTGACAGTAGAGATGAACACAGCACAGATAGCACGCTGTGCCTTTCTGAGCCGCAAACAAAACGCTCTGTTGCCCCACTTCCCTCATAGTTTTGTAGAAATTACAACGCTAAACTCCGGAGTTCGAAACTCCTTGGTGGGCAGGTTGTGGACATAGCATTGTTTACCGTTGTGCTAAAATAGAACAAACGAACTTTTATCTTTTTCACGCTGAGAGGGCACAGCCATTTGCTAGACCCGGCAGTTTCCTTACTGGGTGGAACTGGACTGAAATGTCACAAATCATTTTGAAGTAGTACAACGGATTGGTAAGATCACATGTACTAGTTTCGTTATTAGAGCTCACTTTTTCTTACGTAACAACAGCCTAAAGATATACATTTGTTGTTATCATTACAACCACAAAATAAAATAATAAACATTTTACTGCTGATTCAAAAGTCGGGTATTCACGAACTGCTCATCTAAGTGTATGATTTTTATGTCGTCTGGGGTGGTGGTAGTAAAGCTTGTGTGTTACTTGTAAAAAGTGAGCAAGATAACAAGTCAACCGCTACACTGTAGAATATATCACACTTGACATCGACTTAACTTTAACAGTTTTAGGAAACCAAACTATTGCCTTGACAACGTTTTATGGATCATTTTCATTCAGTATGTATTCAGTATATTCTTTTAAAGTGCGTTAACTCTCGCAATGAGTTTTTACGGGTAGTTTTATGTTCGTAAACTTTCGCTGTGAGAATTTCTATCTGTAGTTTTTGTTCGTAAAATCTTGCTGTGAGATTTTATGTACGTAAACTATAGTTATGAGGGTTTTATGTGTAGTTTCATGTACGTAAAATCTTGCTGTGAGATTTTATGTACGTAAACTATAGTTATGAGGGTTTTATGTGTAGTTTCATGTACGTAAAATCTAGCTGTAAGTTTTGTGGGTACATTATGTCAAAGGGATTTTTTTGTGTATTTTTATGTTAGCAAATCTTGCTCTAAGAATTTTATGTAAGGAAACCCGCTATGATAGTTTTTATGTATATTTCATGTTTGTATACTCTTGTTTGAAATTTCTTTGAACAGATTTATACGCTTTAAGATTTAATTGGTGATAGGTTTATGTTACTATACTCTCGGCGTCACATTTGACTGTGGACAGTTGACGTATGTTTGTTTATTCATGGCAATGCTACCAGGGTTATCTGCCGCCGTCCATAATTTTGAACTGTCGACCATTGGAAAGCAATCGGTTGGCAGTACAAACCGACAACTTTTGGGTCACTATTTACCAACGAACTGAGCGTCACATTATAAAGCTGAGGGACAATATTCGGCGCCAGGTTTTGATCCTGCGAACCGCAGATCGCGGGTCGAGTACCCTAACTTCTAGGCCTTACCAAACACTTGGTGAAGTAAACTATACGGTATTTTCTATTGGGTGTTGTTTGTAGTGTATTTTTCACTTACTAATTAGCAGTTTTTACGAAAAGAAGGATTTGTTACATTAAGCTTCAGTCAGAACTCTTTATGAGGTACTAAATTTTCATTACCAAACATTCTTGGATGAGGTTGTTTGTTTGTTTTTCTTGAAAACTGTGGAAGAGGTGGTTTAAAATGTCAGTTATCGGCTACATTCCACGACTTCCGTTACTACAACCCCCTTCCCATTCACACCCTCCCTCTGTGCGCAACTCAACCTCATTTTCCTCTGACGATTCACGGTTAAAAATACTTTCGGATTTCTTTATGACCTTGTTTTGTGTAAATTCGTGTAGTAATTTCAGCAGCATAAATTCATCTTCTTGCTACACCTCAAAATAGTAGTTCACACTTAAGGATGCGATAATTCAGATGAACACATTCATTTCGTAGTGTCACTTTAAGACAGTGTGTAGCATGATAAATATAAAATCCATGTAATTACACGAATGTAATGAACGTCACATCCGATTATACACTGTTTTCATGTGACGCCATCAAAACGGAAGCCAGCCATATTGGGGATATCGATTTTTTATTTGTTTATGATTCGTGAGATAACCTGTGTAGCCTTTAATATTTAAATACTAGTAACAATGATCGCTATTATGTTGCGTGATTGGATGTCATCTAAAAAAACTAAGTGTCTAAGAATACTGGAGTGTCCTCAGCTCATTATTTCAGGTAAGAAATATTTTTGTAATATGATAATAGATATATTTCTATTCATAATTACTTCGTGAGTAAATATGTATTACTGAGCAACGGTTTGTGAAAACAGCAGTAGACATATAGCACCTATTATCAGTGAGTTCCAGTGATTATTGGCAATCTTTATCTATATATTGTTTTGTATAGTAACATGGAACGTTTTGTTCTTAATACAATTCTCATCTGTCTTAAACAACCAACTGTTTTACAAACAAAACGGAAAGAAGCGTGGCTTTAAATATTCTAGTCTTCCTTGTCTTGGAAATGGGCGTAGTTTGGAACATTTTATAGTCTTCTTTGGTTTAAAAATGGGCATAGCTTTGAATATTTTAAGTCTTCCTTGTCTTGAAATGGGCGTAGTTTGGAACATTTTATAGACTTCTTTGGTTTAAAAATGGGCATAGCTTTGAATATTTTAAGTCTTCCTTGTCTTGGAAATGGGCGTTGTTTGGAACATTTTATAGACTTCTTTGGTTTAAAAATGGGCATAGCTTTGAATATTTTAAGTCTTCCTTGTCTTGGAAATGGGCGTTGTTTGGAACATTTTATAGTCTTCTTTGGTTTAAAAATGGGCATAGCTTTGAATATTTTAAGTCTTCCTTGTCTTGGAAATGGGCGTAGTTTGGAACATTTTATAGTCTTCGTTGGTTTAAAAATGGGCATAGCTTTGAATATTTTAGTCTTCCTTGGCTTGGAAACAAACTATCAGACTGTTAAATATGAAATGTTGGGTTTTCATGTGCAAATTTGAAAGACAATTTTTAGTGGCCGAACGAGAAGCATTATCGTAAAATTATCATAATAATATAGTATATTGTCTGGTTCATTTCAAGTTAACTTTATTTTTATTATTCCAGAAACTAACTCATACTTATATTGGTTTTCATCACCATGAATAAATTGATATTCGTGTAATTTTCTTCTACGAGTTCAATGTGGTGACAGCAGCTTATAATATCAATCATGCATTTGATGATGGCACAGCCAATAAATGCACAGCACAGTATTGGTTTAGGAGATTTCGCTCCGGTGGCACAAGCCTTGAAAATGAATCTCGGAGCCACACTCAGGCAGTCACTAAGGAGGAAGAGTTGAAAGACTTAGTTGAATTAGACACTCTTCAAACCATGAGAGAACATTATATTCATTATTCAACAGTTTCCCAGCATCTTGAAGCAAGTGGTAAGACGAAAAAGCTTGATAAACTGGTATCTCAGAAATTGACTGGAAACCATCAAACAAGACAAGTTGAAATTTGTTCCTCATTCCATACTTTCAACAAAAATGACCCATTTCTCCACAGAATTGTAACCTGTGATGAAAATGAATTATTTATGACAATCGACGACAATCTGGACAATGGGTTGACTGTGAAGAAGTACCAAAACATATTACAAAACCAGTTCTTCACCCTAAGAAGCTTATGGTCAGTGTTTGGTTGTCATCAGCAGGTGCGATCCATGAAATCCAAGAGAAACAATAATAGCAGAAAAATAGTGCTGTGAACTTGAAATCATACATCAAAAGTTGTCACAAAAACATCTAGAAATAATTAATCACAGTGAACTCACAGTGCTTCATGACAATGCTCAACCTCGTGTCCCACACATTACAGTCCAAAAACTAAATGACCTTCAATATGAAAGTTTACCTCATCCGCCATATTCATCAGATCTTTCCCCTACAGATTATGATTTTTTTTAAACATTTGAACACTTTTTAAAAGAAAAAATGTTTGCAAGCCAAAAGTCAATTGAAAGTGCCTTCAAAGACTTCACTGCATCAAAGGATGTTCAGTTCTTTAAAGATGACATTTATAAACTTACAACTTGTTAGCAGAAGTGTATCGAGTCTGAAGAAGCTTATTTTGATCAAATAAATTAAACAACAAATAGATGTATTTGTTTCAAACTTTCCTTTAAAAATCGAATATTTCATATGCAACAGCCTGAAAAAAATTAAGCTCCTATTTTCTCCAAACATTATTCAAGTCTCCGACCTCAACCATCCTTGTATGGTCTTAATCTGCAGGTATTTGTCTGCTTTTGTAATGTAGTAATTTATTGTTTATTTTTATACACATGTAAAATGAGAAAAAATACTATACGAATTCTAGTCAAAACTAAAGTACACCGATTAGAAAATGGCTAGTACTGAACATTGTACCTTTATACGTATACAGTTGTCTGAATCTTCAATTACATCATGTAACACAAACTTTCTTCCTGGATAGTATGTGTTATTTCTTAATTGCTTATGTTGTAAAAGTACAGAAAATGACCATTATTTCCTTCAAACTTTGCTTCTGTGACCTGGATAATGAAATTTCGAAATTAATCTATTTTCTATGTAAAAACGGGCAAATTTGCATATTTTCATGTACATAAGGTCTGAATAAAACAACATATGAATCAAGATTTACATGTATTTACACTAACGTTATACAAAAATGTTTAGAAGTGAGTAGTTTTTCGACATTTGCGATTGTAATGTAAATCACTTTCGCGTATCAGCCCCCAAATATAGTCTCCCATCGTGTTTTTGTTATACGCTCCCAGGTCACAAAAGCAAAGTTTGAAGAGAAAAATAGGTCTTTTCCATTTACTTTAGGCATAAGCAATTGGGAAATAACACTTTTTGTTCAGGAACAAGAGAAAGTAAAAAATTTGTTACACAGTGTAATTTAATTATTTTTAGGACCTTTACTGGAAAAATAACCCATACTGGGTCCTTCCTGTCAACATGATACCACAGCTACAAAAACTAGAGAGAAAATTCTATTGTCATCAGATGTCTCACGATTTAACCATAGAGAAAGAAGAACTGAAAACAAGAAAAACACGGATTTGGTCCAATCATTGTTTTTATCACAAAAAATAGGACAGGAAGCATTTGAAGAACAGGTGGGAACAGAAACTGAAACCCACATGGATTTGAATGGGGAATTATTGACATACATGATAAATTAATGGTAAAAATTAATGATTGAAAACATTTAAGTTAGTTCGCAGTTGAAACACGTAACTCAAAAGAACGATGTTGCATACGTTGGCGGTAAACATGAACAACTATTTTCTGCATTGACTTGCTATCTTACCAAAAGTTATCTCTTTTCTTTACTTATTTAGAAACATTTTTGCCACTAAAAATTATATGAGTAAGTATCAAATGTTAATACTTAAACTTATAAAATTAGGATTAGTGCCACTTTCTTGTCATGTGAATTCCAGGTTTTTATTGCAACAATGTCTATAGTTATTTTTGATATGATGTACGCACGTGGCCTCTTGTTGTATTGTTTGTTTGTTTTTGAATTTCGCTCAAAGCTAAACGAGGGCTATCTGTGCTAGCCGTCCCTAATTTAGCAGTGTAAGACTGTAGGGAAGGCAGCTAGTCATCACCACCCACCGCCAACTCTTGGGCTACTTTTTTTACCAACGAATAGTGGGATTGACTGTCACACTATAACGCTCCCATGGCTGAAAGGGCGAGAATGTTTGGTATGGCAAAGATTCGTACCCGCGACCCTAAGATTACGAGTCGGATTCCTTTACTACCTGGCCATGTTTTGAGCTACATGTATGAATATAGATTTGTTTTTATATGTTTATTGACAAACCATCTAATTGTAGCCCGCATGTGGTACAGCGGTATGTCTGCGGACTCGCACCGCTAGAAATCGGGTTTCGATACCCCCGGTGGGCAGAGCACCGACATACTATTGTGTAGCTTCGTGCTTAATTGCAAACAAACATTTAATTTCAAGGCCGGAGCTGAAACATTGTCTTTCTATAAGTACTACAATACTGTCAAGTTTGTGACTGGTGTTACACCGAAAAACATATCATTTATATCGAGACCATGAGTTGACAGATTAAGTGACAAACACACAACAGAAAATAGTGAATTTCTCAATAATATTGTGCCCAGTGACTTAATCTTTGCTTAGAGCGGGTTCAATGTTGAAGCTAGCGTGGGTACTGTGATGGCAGGTTTAAAAATACCTGCCCTTAAACGAGGAAAAAGCCAGCTGGCATCAATTGAAGTAGAAACAACCAAAAACATTACACATGTGAGAATTCATATGGATAGAATAACTAGAACTATATACTATATTAGGAGGACTATTACCCGTCGATTTTCTTATGTGTAAAGCAAACTAAAACTTAACACTGATTAACAGAATTGGTGTTGTCTGTCGTACATGTGTAAATATGTTGTCTATTTTAACTAAGTAAGGAAAATTTTATCTAAAAACTTTGATTTTGTGATATTTTAAAGTTCTGTGTTTCATGAATAATATGTCACAGCATATACCAAAAGTAAAAATGTTACTATGTTTTTTTAATTACTGTTTTTCATACTTGGACATGCACAGTTCAGCTTAAATTTACATTTACAAGCTTCAACTTACCCTCATATTTTTTGTTTATCAATATTATCTCAATACTTAAAAGCAAATTCGTGCAATTTTTCTGTAGCTTTAATCGATTTTGCATTTGATTTATATCGAATACTGTCTGTCTTTGTGGTGGTCCAGCGCTCAGTTTACTTTTTGACACCTCCAATATGGCCGGTAATCTTGGTCAATGAGTTAATTGTGACATATATGCAAATACACTATAGTTTACTATGTATACCCAACAACGCATCTGATTATAATTTATCGGGTAAACTGACAAGGTACGAAGTAGATTTAAGTATTAAATTACCTGATAATTTATAACTTTTGATTAAATATAACCTACCTATAAAAATCAGAACTAAAAAGTGATTGACGAGAAACCCACTTGAAGTGAAAATGTGTCTCAAGATGGCTGGTATGGGTATTAAAATACAGAACAACGTTTCGGTATTCTTAGGTCCTCTTCAGGTTAACAAAATGTTGTTCTCTGTTTTATTTTAATAAAAGTTTTAATACCCATACCAGCCGTCTTCAGATACATAAAAAGTATAACAAACTGACAAAAAATACATATTACAAATCAACACAAAAAGAAAACTGAAACTTATAATGATAAGAACTACATCAGTTAGTTATCCACGATATTAAATACTTTTTGGCCGTAAATCCAATAATATCTCAGAATGTTCGGTCAGTTTATGAGATTTAGTTAATTCTAAATTATGTATTAAGATAATAATGTGGAATAACCTACATAAATATAACAATAATAATAATATTAAAATTATTATAACTAATAAAACGAACGAAACCAAACCTAGATGACGAGTGTCAATATTTACTTCGCGACTAATTATAGATTCTTTTACTGAAAATGCTTTAAAATCTGCTGTCTGTATCTGTGTCGTATTATTGTTCCACTAGAAGATGGCATTAAAAGGTCTTAATCACTAAAGTCTACATAAACACGTGGTAGGCAAAAACTATTAGTCAAATTCTATTATAAAACCCAACACAGTACAAGTAAGTTGAGAACATAAAACATTTGACAATGTCCAATAACAAACCATCGGATCTAGACCCGGAAAACTAATTACGTTACGTTTCTATAAAGGGTTAGTTACCTTTTATAATAACTTGCTTGTTTTGTGTTAAACAAAAAGCTACAATGGGTTATATGTACTGTGCCTACTACGAGTATTGAAACCCTATTTTTTGCGTTATAGGTCCGTGATTTATCCATGAGTTGAGCCAACAGAAGAGTTCCTTATGATAACTCTGTGCTTATCCAATCACCTTGTCCCTACAACCATCACCAAAAATGTCGTCTACCAGGAAACGTCTCATTTATTTTAGCTTATCAATAGTGGGGAAAATTAAAAACTCCCAAAAGGAACCAAAATCAAAACATCACCATGAATTCCTATTAGGATCTAGTGCTTAACCGAAGCATTAACTTTGTTACAGATTTTTTTTAATCTGTGGTAACATAACGTGACCAAGTAAAATGTAACTATTACATATGTTTATTGATATGAAGCATGTATTGTTTTGTTTTATTAAGGGAATTCACGATATTACAGTGTGTCTCTGCAAAATTTTACCAATGTATATATTTATTGATACAAAAGACATTAATTTTTTATAACAATAACCCATAGTAACACAGTGTGTCCCAATAAAATTTTACTAAATGTGTTTATTAATTGAAACGGTGTATTTATTGTTAATACTTATTTACTGAGATAACTCATGATTATATTGTATAGCATAACATTTTACCAGTTTACGTATAAAATAGAAGATAGCAGTTTACGAAGGCTTTTGCACGTGTTTGGTTCCCGTTTTGCTTTTCATGTTGACACGTGGAATAAAAACGACGCTTTTTCAGGGTGATTAATTGTTATTGTTACTTTCGTAACATACTGTTGTCCAAGTTCTTTCAACACGGATCTCATAAAGTTGAAAGAGTTTGTTTTTTAGAGCCAAGCCACATTGGGCTTTGTCCACCAGAGGACTCGACCCCCGATTAAAGCGCTTTAAGTCCGCAAACGTACCGCTGTTCCGCAGGGGGACAGCACTGAGAGTAGCTGGAGCATTATCCAAGGGCGTAACCTACAAAATGACCCAGCATGGCCCACTGTTTAGAACATTCTTTTAGCAATCTGAAGGTCGCGGGTTTGAATCTCTGTCCCACCAAACATACTCGCCCTTTCAGCCGTGGAGGTGTTATAATGTAACAGTCAATCCCACTATTCGTTGGTAAAGGAGTAGCCCAAGACTTGCCGTGGGTGGTTATGACTCTCTTCCCTCTAGTCTTACACTGCTAAATTAGGGACTGTCCTCGTGTAGCTTTGCGCGAAATTCAAAGCAAACTAGACCATAAGAATGTGTTTTTGGTCGTTAGAAAATAAGCGATACTTTTAATTTATAATCTTGTCAGCAGTTAAAGAACAGAAACTGTGTACTTTTCTTCATCTTGTAGATGATAATATATCGGTCAATTCTCTGAAACCTCTTAATATAAAGAAACAATTCAAATTATATCTTGTTCTATCTACGCGAAATTCAAGCCAAACTGTGAGTTATGAAATCAACAAAAGTAAACATTAAGTAGTACAAAACATTTTACTTTATAAACTACTGTAAGACGCAACAAATGACCGCAGAATTCTCTCCGAATGCTTCTGGGTTAGAACTAATATCAAAGCTCAAAGGTTAAGTAACAATAAACATCATGAGAGCTCTCTGACACGCCACCAGTAAAATAGTAACATCGTATGTTACTCTAAATAAATGTATTTGAATATTAGTTAAAGACAGAAAATACTTGTTAGCCTCATTGTTAATCGCGAAAATACACAGTAGGATATTTATCTACCGCGCGTTATCGAACCCCTGGTTTTAGAATTATTCCCTCACAAGATACTACCACGAAATCGTTTCTGTCCAATATCCCCTTCCACACATCAAATTACTAATTCTGATGACGAACCCCCGACAGGGTTCTTATGATTAAACTAATTCGCCCATAATTCAATGGACATGATTCTGGTATTAATAACATCGTTAATAATAAGAATGAAGACCTATTTCGAAGCAAAAAGAAACAAAGTAGACATGCGATACCTAACTACTTCAACTAGAACAAGATGTCATTTTTAGCGGAAATCTTAAATAGAAAGTAGTAAGGTATGTGAAAATAGACGATTCAAATACATAACCAACGGTTGTTGTTGTTTTGAATTTAAGCACAAAGCTACACAATGGGCTATCTGTGCTCTGCCCACCACGGGTATCGAAACCCGGTTTTTAGTGTTGTATGTCCGCAGACATACCGCTGAGCCACTGGGGGGGCCATAACCAACGGATTGAACGTAGAACGAACTTGTATAGAAAGGTCTTAATTATCTTTAAAATAATTCATTATTAATTAACACTCTCAAGCTATGGAAGACAAACTGTTAAATACCTCAGAAACAAATAAAAACTAACAGAACACAAACTAAAAACAAGTAATACTTTTGAACTTAAGAATATTTAAAATCTGAATTTCAGAAAAAATCAGTAACGTTGTTCGCCAACTAAGCCTAAACAAATATTCTCACTGGTGTGACGTTAAGTACTTGGGTTTTAGGATCTCAGTAAATTATTTTACTTTAAATTTTCAAACCATTTTACTGGCAATATGTGTGTGTGAGCGTCCTTTTTTTTTTCCAGTTTTGTTTGTATATATAGAATGATTCAGTATAGACATTCATATATATAGCATAAAGACTCCCAGCACAGTAGTTTAACGGACTGAACACATGTTTATCTAGACGAGGGTGTCAGACATTACGGTCTCAACATGACCATATGTGTGGATATGTAATACAGTGTTTGTATAATAAATGACTAAATATAGCCTGTGCAACCAGTTTTTTTCTTCTCGGAATGAGTTAAAAAAAGAAAACGGAAAAGTAGTGCATTATCTTTCACAGCCCTGGGCAAAAGCTACTACGCTATCTGACCTTTTTTTGTCTATTACCTTTTTATCAGCATGTCTTTATGAGGGTAAACGATGTCCTGATAAGAACTAAAATACCTGTATTTATTTATGCGTACCTCCCGCTGGAACAGCAGCAAGTCTATGGATTTATAACGCAAAATTGGGGGGTTCGATTCTCTTCAGTGGACTCAGCAGATAGCCCGATGTGGTGTTGCTATAAGGAAAACATAAACATACATTTCTTTATGGTGGACCGATAGCAGCATTGCGAGATTTAACGGTACGATGCACGTGTTTTACCTCAGTAGAATACACCCTGCTCGTCTTCGTTTGATTGTAGTTAAACACAAAGTTATACAATGAACCATCTGTGCTGTACCGACCACGGGTATCGAAGCCTAAGTTTAGCATTATAAGTTCGCAGGTTTACCGCGATGCGACTACGGGTCTGATAACCTGATTTCACAATAGTCGTATATATGGATTTTATTTATTTTGTTAATCTTATTTCATAAGATTATGTCTTAATTCACAATAGTAGTGTATTAAGACTTATTGTTTTGTACGTCTACTTTCATAATTATTAATCGTATGTATCAGAATTTAATTTTCGTTTGTCTTATTTTAATTTAATTGTATGTTGGTTGTTAAGCGCAAGCCTACACAATGGGTTATTTGTGTTGTGACCACTATGAGTGTCGCCACGTTGTGGTGCTTTGTAGGTTAAAACTAAGTAGATAGTATCATAAGTTAAGTGATATAGAAAACTAGAGATCGTCAGCTGCATTTTTATAACCTACCCTGAGCCTTAAAGAGAAGAACGCGATTTCTTTAGGAGATGGGGTGACGGAACGTGCACCATAGACCTACAGTCAGGCTCACAGAACCACTGGACCACTCTAAGTGAAAACCAGCATTTTAAATCACAATTCGGTTATCCTGATATATGTGTAGCTTTGGGTGAGGGCGGATATACACATCTCGTTATTAAAAAATAAATAACATATTTCACTGGAAACAACCTAACTGATTTGAAATTTTATCAATTATTGAAAGGCAGATCGTCCATTAATTTAATTTATAATGGCTATGTTTGTTAAGTGTTTGTCTGTTTGTAGTTAGGCACAAAGCTACACAATGGGTTATCTGCGCTCTGTCCATCACAAGTATCGGAACCCATGTTTTTGGAGTGTAAGTCCGCAGACATTCCGTTATGCTACTGAGAGGTGTTTGTTAAGTATCTAAGGTATCAGGACCATTGTTAACTGATCTAATGATTCAGTAACATAAAGTTCACTTCTTCTTGTTTCCTTCGTTGATACTTTGCCCTCTTCACCACCGGTACACCAGCAGCGAGTCCGAGAACGCGTAACGATAAAAATCGGGTTTCGATACTCGAGGTGGACAGTATTTCATCATGTAGTTTGCACTTAACAACAAACAAACAAAATACGGCATTCTGCTACTCAATAGATAAAGCGGTTAGATAACTAGATTATTACCTTAATAATCTTAGCTTTTACCACTTGACAAGATAATCAGACAAAACAGTTAGACTGGGCTTCTTATAGTGTAAACAACATGTGACGTGTTTTAAGGTTCTTGTACCCAGCCAACTCAGTGAACTTATATAGGAATTAAAAACTACGTAGCATTCATGCCACTAACATATTATCTCGGAATTATTCAGTTGTTTAAACCACCGAAAATAAATATGAACCCATGTTAGGTGTCGATAGAAGTTCATCCTACAAGTAACAGGGATGTCAGGTGTAGATGCATGTTTAGCCTACAAGTAATAGGGATGTTAGGTGTTAATAAAAGTTCAGTCTACAAGTAACAGGGATATCAGGTGTCGATGCATGTTCAGCCTACAAACAACAGGGATGTTAGGTGTAGATGCATGTTTAGCCTACAAGTAACAGGGATGTTAGGTGTCGACAACACAAGAGTAAGAGAAGACGAACTCCTCGAAACCAAAATATCAATCAGTGTCAAGAGGTGAAACGAACGATAAGTTGGGAATCATATTTATATGAAGAGTTTCTTCATTCGATGCTTAATCAACTATTAGCAGATTATGTGTATTAGTAGTTTCTTAATCTAATCTTTTATCCACTGATAAAAGGCTAAGCGGATTAATAACTTAATTATCTGATCCTACTTACTCTTATTCAGTCTTCGAAATGCATTTTTTGTAATTAGGTTTTTAAAATAACACACTCAGGCAATTTGGGTTATCGATTTCAAAAGGCATTATGTAGTTTAATAAACAAATCCTCTGTTTGTTTGAATTTAAGCACAAAACTACACAATGAACTATATGTGCTCTGCCTACCATGGGTATCGAAACCCGGTTTATAATGTTGTAAGTCCGCAGACATACTACTGTATTACTGGAAGGCTGCATTTAAAAAAAAAAGTGAAACTGTTTGCTTATTTTAGGGCATACCCTCATTGGGCTATAAACAATATCTATCAGGGGAGTAGAACTGTGATGGGCCCAACATGGCCAGGTGGTTGAGGTGCTTGACTTTGCCCATAGGGGAGTAGAACTGTGATGGGCCCAACATGGCCAGGTGGTTGAGGTGCTTGACTTTGCCCATAGGGGGAGTAGAACTGTGATGGGCCCAACATGGCCAGGTGGTTGAGGTGCTTGACTTGCAATCTGAAAAGTCGCGGGTTCAAAATCCCATCACACCAAACATGCTCATTCTTTCAGTCGTGGAGGCATTATAAAGTGACGGTCAATCCCACTATTCGTCAGTAAAAGAGTAGCCCAAGAGTTAGTGGTGGGTGGTGATGACTAGCTCTCTTCTCCCTAGTCGTACACTACTAAATTAGGGACGGGTAGCGCAGATAGGCCTTGTGTAGCTTTGCGCGAAATTCAAAAACAAACAAGATCTACGAGTCAAGAAACAAAAGGAAATGTTTTCTACGAAATAAAACATTTTAATAATTTCTAGAACAGGTCACATTCTTCACAGCTTATAATTTCGCTCCAATATATTTTCCTATAATCTAAAGAACCAATCCACGCACTTAAAACAAATAAACAAACAAAAACTTCTTAATTTGCGAAATAAATAAAATGATTATGATATTTAAGCATCTGGTTTTAAAAATATATCTTTATATCAATGAATACGTTAATCCGGGAATTTTAACCGGATTACGAGTCGAGTGCCTTAACCACCTGGCTATGCCGGGCCTGTTAAGGGAAGATAACCCTTGTGTAGCTTTGCGGAAATTTCAATATTAACTTCATTTGAGGGACTTTTTCATCAACTTTTTCATTCAAAATTTATAAAACAAAATAGCTCACGTTTACTGTCAAAGAGTTTCCAGTTGCTAGACCAAAACTTATAACAACCAAACCAGCCACACTATTAACATATATACACACATAATGCATCATATTTATAACACGATTATCACTAATGGTAAGAATTTTTTTTTCTAATTCTCAGCAATTTTTACACACCTTTGATGAACCGTGAATTTAATAAAACTAGTTGGTTGCATCAGAAGTAGCAATTTTCCATTAGTTTTAAGTTAAAAACTACGTAAGGTAATTTCTTTAATTCTAAAAAAAACAGCATAAAAACCGTAATTTTTGTTTATAATAAACGATCAGATTTAGTTTACGAAAATGTATATTTTATTTCTACGTAAAATAGACCGTTGAATAATTCTGCCATTTTATTAATATCGTAAAATGATAATTATGACTTGTAGTATTATCACTTGAAGTAATTATTTTGAAACGTTTTCTACTATCTTTTAATTTTTTATGAGGTGTTATCAATTGAGAAATTCCTTATTCAGATTTAAAATATGTTCATAATGTTTAAAATGCTTTTATAGAAATATTTTTACCAAACTTTCATTTGACACTCGCAACAAATATTTTTCAGAGACAGAATTTTACCCAATAAGCTGAAAGATTTTTCACAATATTACGTATATTAATAGCTACAAACACTAAACTTATCGTGTATCTACTCATCCGAAGAACAGGTTAGAATTTACTGTTACGAGATAATAGTACTTGGCATCTGTTTGTACGTAGGAGTTGCCTAAAGCAAGGTTATTTGAAGATCTTCCCACACATTAAAACAACAGTACAGAAGATTTCACGAAATTATTTTGTTACTCGAATGTGGTTACAGTTCTCTAAATCAAAGCTACTTATTATTAGTGAGTCTGTGTTGTGAATAAATAAATAAAATAAATATGCCATTTACAAGTAGCAGGGATTTTAAGTGTCCACAGACGTTTAGCCTACAAGTAATAGGAATGTCAAGTGTAGATAGAAGTTTAGCCTACAACTAACAGGGATTTCAAGTGTAGATGCATGTTTAGCACAAGTAATAGGTATGTAAGGTGTTGACAGAAGTTTAGCCTGAAAGTAATAGTGATTTTCGGTGTCGATAGAAGTTTAGCCTGCACGTAACAGAGATGTTAGGTGTCGATAGAAGTTTATCCTACAAGTAACAGGGATGTCAGGTGTAGATGCATATTTGGCCTACAAGTAATAGGGATGTTAGATGTCGATAGAAGCTTAGGCTACAATTAATAGGGATATTAGGTGTAGATGCGTGTTTCGCCTACAAGAAGCAAACAAATTCTCCTCACTTCCTACTGAGTTTGTCTCAGAACCATTTTTTACGATATAAAACTAAACAGTAAGCTATCGCGTACTAACACGTAATAACGCATCTAAATTATTTTACAACCATAAAGACCAGCAAGTCTCTTTGTTTCATTCATTTTAAAGCTGAGTAATTTTCTTTTCCGTAATAGTAATGACCCTCAATCAGGTGAACGTTTTACGTCTTTGTTTATTTTTATAACAGAGAAAAAAAAATGGTAATTTTGGGCATAAGGGCAGGGGCTCAAGCCCTTTTCACTGCACATATTCGAGCAATAACTCTTTTAAGTGTCAATACAACTATACAATATATCTCACAAAAGTTTAGGTATCTTAAAAATATAAAACTTTTATTTAATATTTGTGTAGAAAACTGGTGTTTTCGTAACAACTATTGTAGGTGTTCTTGAGTTAGGCTCAATAATAATAAACTATTTGATATTCATTTACAACACTTAAATTTAGTTTGTGGGTAATGGAAATCATGTCACATAATAACAATTAACATTAACGTATGCTATTTCTAAAACAGTTGTCATCACGAACGCCTGTATATATGTTACTTCTCTAAATTAAAATTGTACCTCAACATCCTCAATATTATAAATTCATACCACATTTTCTCCTTATTTTTATATATTGTTTTTTTAATCTGAATATTTACTGTGCATAACGAACGATGTTCGTTATCTTCAATTATTGTACGTTTGTATTAAGGAACGTAAATTCGTCACCTGTTCATACGTGGTGAAAGACATAAACAGTGAGACACTGAATGGATAGAAGGCAGAAAAGTAATATATTTACAGTACATTCATATACACGCTCTTAGTTATTTATAATTATTTTAAAAATACAGTTTTTATAACGGTAATGGCAATAAAATCATACTATGTAATATTATCTTGTAAATATGTTATGTCAGCTACATTTTTAGATATATTTTCATGCGAAGTTTTAAATACCAAGCAATAAGTTATGATTTGTATTGCACTATAGATATGATTTATACAATTACCTTTGTTCCTTCCAGTGATTTAGTTTTTTCCAACCAACAACACCAACGTGACGAACAATAAACCTTGATTATGGTTTTCTACGACCAACACAGAAATCTCCAATCGAACAGTTAAATCGCCAAGGTTTTTTTTTATGCTTTCTACATCAGTATCGATATCGCGGACGGAGAAAACTTCTATTCTTCGTTTAACGAAGACACAACGTCATTTGATGCACGAGAAAACGCTGTCATCTCCCCTGCTGTACAGCGCCATCTACAAGCGTTGCAACAACTACTTTTCCACCCCCGCATAATCCCTAGGCAACCTCCGTGACTGCATTCTGAAACATGGTGCGAAGCCTGGATCTATTTATAGCAGCGGGAAGTTCATCCGTCGCTTGGTGACAACAGCGTGTGGCATGTGGTTGCCTAGATACATATTCGTAGAAAACAGGTAATTTTGACTTTGAGAATTTCAACAAACACCAAATATGGTCATGTGTATTTAAAAAAACTGAATTGTTAATTTATTAAAATGTTGATCATTTTGGTTCGTTCGGGACATTCGAGCAAACCTAAAGATAAGGTCTATTTACGTTAATTGTCTTTAATTTCAAACTTATGTAATAGAAAAAAAATGTCTAGTTAACAGCAACTACTCACTGTCAATGCTTGGGCTACTGTAATTAAACAGTGGAACCTGATTATCACTTTTATAACAAACTCAATACCCTCCCAAATAGCCCCCCGCTAGTACAGTGGTAAGTCTACGGATTTACAACACAAAAATCAGCAGTTCGATTCTTTTCGGTGGGCTCAGCAGATAGCCCGATATGGCTTTGCTATAAAAAACAAACAAACACAAAACCTCCAGGACGTTTTCTTTGCTGTGGTTTTTCAGCTGTCATGCATAATAAAATTGGAACCGGAATATTTCATACTTTATTGTTACACAGGGTTTGCCAGGACTTATATTGATAGAAGTGTTTGTTTGTGCTATGTGAAGGATAAGATTTTGAACAATGGCTACAATGGCTACGCGTATTCAGTCTCAAGTCTTCGTTCATAAGTAAATGGGTGATACAGGTCTACGCCTCAAACTATGCTAATTAATTCACGTTTTTATTTCTTATATTTTTCTTTTTATTTGTTGGTTTCAGAATTGAAAAGCATCGAATGCCCGATTTTATTATATATGTATATATATATTAATTTAAAGATGTGTATAAGTTATTCTAGCAGAGCGCTTAGGGGTTGTTTGTTCGTAGTTAAGCACAAAATTACACAATTGACTATCTGTGCTCTGTCCACCACTCGTATCGAAACCCGGTTTCTAGCGCTGTATGTCTGCAGACGTATCGATGTGTCACTGGAGGCAGCACTAAGTGAATTCCGTTACAATAAAAGAGATTCGTTACACCAGCGTAGAATGTCGTAATAGTGCCACACTTCCGAACTATTCACGTGGCTAGTCCTCATTCAACACTTCGAACAAAAACGTCATATATTACGGCTGTTAAAAAAGAGAGAGAAACGGTTCACTTTTGTAAGAACATTTTGAAATACAACGACAAAAGTAGTACATGAAACAAATTACGATATACACTGGCAAGCTTTAAATTTAAAAAAAAAAAAGCAACTGAAACAGTACTTACAGAGGTGGCAGGTTCCAATACCGCAATATTTTATTTGGTAAGTCGAAATCGTCTGACGGTACACAATCTGATTGTTTGTTTTGGAATTTCGCACAAAGCTACTCGAGGGCTATCTGTGCTAGCCGTCCCTAATTTAGCAGTGTAAGACTAGAGGGAAGGCAGCTAGTCATCACCACCCACCGTCAACTCTTGGGCTACTCTTTTACTAACGAAAAGTGGGATTGACCGTCACATTATAACGCCCCCACGGCTGGGAGGGCGAGCATGTTTGGCGCGACTCGGGCGCGAACCCGCGACGCTGAGATTACGAAGTGCACGCCTTAACGCGCTAGGCCATGCCAGGCCCTGATTGTACGATTTAAAATGTCAAAAAATGACATTTCTTTTGAAATTGTGGAAAGTGGAAAAAAGAAGTTCAGGTGGGACACGTTCATAATGTTTCGTTTCTTAATTTTAGTGCACATGGGAGTATAAAAGACATATTGAATACTAGAAGAAAACGAACTAATAGAACTAAATATAATTTATAAAACAATTAATTCTAGAGTTAACGTCAAATTTAACAGTTATAAAACAGTAGTATAACCGTTTATACACAGTTATAAGTTATAACCGTCATAAAACATTACGTTAGGCCATCTTAATCTAGTCCTTTAAAGGTTTAGATCAAATACGCAGTTTAAAAAAAAAAAAAATTAATAGGCCTACATGTTACAAGTATAATTGAGTATAATCGTGCTCCGCCAACTAGTAAAAGGCGTCAACGCCATACAAATTGTTAGTTCAATAGTTTTATTAGTGTAACTTGATATTATTAAGATCAGACATTATCATGTTATAAAACATCATTAGTTTTTCTGCTGCTATTTTTCCGTATACAAATAAATAAATTTTAAAAAAATTATAGTTTTGAGCCTCGATTTCAATGTAACATGTATTTGAAAATATTACAACTCTACGAAAGTAAAGAATTATTTGGTACAACAGTTTCATACTGTTAGTGCAATTAATTGTGACTTCCTTTTCCTGAACCAATTAATAAATCAACAGGAAGTATATTTTAAAATAAATAATAATTTTACCTTCTCATATTTCATGACTTATGAAAACAAACTCAAAACCAAACAAAAAAAAAATCAGTGCAGGGATTTTGATCTCAGGTTCCTTTATATTCTAATAATTGTCCTATGCAATTTGTCTCCCAGTGGCACGGTGATTATGTCTCCGGACTTACAATGTTAGAACTCAGGTTTCGATACCGTGGTTAGAAAAGCATAGATTGTGCAGCTTTGTGTCTAAATTCAAAGAAAACAAACAAAACCTATGCAATTTAATACAGGTGGTTAGGGTGTTCGACTCGTAATCTGAGGGTTGCGGGTTCAAATCCCTGTCACACCAAATATGATCGCTCTTTCAGCTGTGCAGGCGTCATAATGTGACAATCAATCCTACTATTCGTTGGTAAAAGAGTAGTCCAAGAGATGGCACTGGCTGGTATGACTAGCTGCCTTCCTTCTGGTCTTACGCTGCTGAATTAGGAGCGGCTAGCACAGACAGCCCTCGCGTAGTTTTGCTCAAAATTCAAAAACAAACAATTTAACACAAAGTTAGTTCTGAATGTTTTAAAATTTGTCCTCACCTCAGTGGCTTAGGGGCAAGTCTGAAGGCTTATATAACCTGGTTTTTAGGGTGGGCATGGCACATATAGTCTACTGTGTTGTCTTGTGTTTAATGAAAACAAAATTACATTTTTCGGTGTTTGTTGTCACAGGTACCGTTTAATGTTGACGAAAGCTATCGTGAATGTTGTTGTTTTTTTATTTTGTATTAATGAAGTTACATTTCCGTTGACGTTTGAAACAAACAAATTCGTCATTTGTCGTCAACTTACTATTATATATTGATGACCAGTATCAATGAACCAGAATAAAAGGTTCCCAATAAAACGATTGTTGACCAGTTATTGCGGTGACTTGCTATTTATAATACAGTTATACTATTTATAGGCCTCAATGCTAAGGTAAAGTTTCACATCAGTTTTGTTTTAGAAAAACTTAAGTGTGTATTTTGTCCTCGAATTTTATTTTCCCAGCACAGAGAAACTGTATGCTATTTACAAAGTCCATTTAATAATATGATAAAGTTCTTGGAAAACGTTTAGATGTTGTAAGTAAAACCATTTATTTTTCAAAATAATGCATTGTGTCGGTTACGAAGTTTCTTTACTTGGTAAATATGGCATATATTCTAGAGCAGGGGGTGTGCAACATTTTTCGTCGGTGGGCCATATAACCAACCTCATCAATCAAGCGGGGCCACTTAAAAAACAAGCTTATTCGTGTACATGCACAATAAATTAAAAAAAAATTCTCAAAATGCAAGCAATAATATTTTATATTTTTGCATGAGTGATCATTTTAGTGCGACACTTGAAATTTAGAGTCCTTGCAGAGCTTGTCAATATCAGCTTTGACAGAAGTGGTTGCCACTCTTAACTGACTGGTCAAATGTTCATCAGTCAGCTGACTTCTACATTTGGTTTTGATGAGCTTCATTTTGGAGAAAAATTGCTCACAGCAGTAGGTGCTACCAAAAAGGGAGGCAATTCTTTGTGCATGACGGGACAAATTGGGAAACTTTTCACGTACACAGAGTTTGTAAAAGTCTAGCAAACTGTTTTCAGAGAATTTCCTTTTAGTGTCCATGTCAGCCTGCAGTTCAATGAGTTCCATTTGGCAATCATCAGGACTGTCTTCCACTGCCAAATCAAAAGGTTGAGCGAACAATTTCAATCTAATTTCAGTTTGTCTGAAATCTGGAAATCTGTTTGCAAACTCATCACGCAGCTTTTGTACACTGGTTCCATATTTGGTGCAATCCAGATTAGGAAATTCCAGTTTCCTGGTTGCAAGACATGTAAAATGGGTCAATATGGCTCTTCTCAACTGAACCTGGAAAAGTTCCAATTTCTTCTCAAAAGCACAAATATGCTCAACAACTTATTCACAAGTTGACTTTTCCCTTGTAGTTTTAAGTTTAAATCAGACAGATGCTGTGTAATGTCTGTGAGGAATGCTAAGTCATTCAGCCAGTTCTCATTGCTCAAGAAGTCCACATTCTGACGTTTGCTCTCCATGAAGAACTTAATCTCCTCTCGCAGATTCCAGAATCTCTTCAAAGTAGCAGCTCTACTAAGCCAACGTACAGCAGAGAAGTACAAAACATCTGAATACTCACTGTCCAGCTCATCTAAAAAAGTTTAAAATTGTCGATGATTTAATCCTCGTGTTAGAATATAATTTACGCATTGGACGACATTTTTCATGACTTCTGCAAAATCCAGAACTTTGGTGCACAAGCTCTCTTGGTGAATAATGCAATGGCTTACAACTACGTCTTGTGCTCCAATTGCAGTTAGAAATTTCTTGGTGAATCCATTTGTCCTACCTGTCATGGAAGGAGCACCATCTGTTGTAACACCACATAATTTATAAGGATTCAGTTCAAACTTTTCTACAACCTTAAGCACTTGTTCACAAATATCCTGTCCTGTGGTTGTGGAGGAAAGGCTTGCCATATCTAAAAACTCTTCGAAAACATCAAAGCCTGCAGTAACAGCTCTGATGAAAATGACAAGTTGGGATGTGTCATTGATATCAGTGCTTTCATCCAAAGCCAGACTGAAAGCTTCACACGAATTCAATCTCTCTTCAAAGTTTCTTTGATGTCCTCTGAAAGATCTTTTGTCCTGCGTGAGACAGTAAAGCGGAAAGGCCTAGTTTGCTCCACCAAATATTTTTCTCTGGACATGCATATTCTGTGAATATTGTTAAACAATTTTAATAAATTCTCCATCACTGAAAGGCTTTCTCTTTTCTGCCATACATTCACAAAGCTTAAAACTCAGTTTTGTCACCAGTTCTGAATTTTTCTTGAAAGTGGTAAAAACACCTTGTTGCTTTTCAATGGTTGTTTTAAATGTTCAATTTTGTCCTTTCGTGCCTGACCAACAATTTCATCAAACTGGGAGGAGTGCTTAGTTGCGTAATGTCGCTTAATATTGTACTCTTTCATGACTGCAATTGTAGTTTGACAGACGAGGCAGACAACACCTTGATTATGTGGGACAACAAGATATTTTGTGCACCATTCACTGTTGAATAACCTTCCCTCATCATCAATTTTCGTTTCTTAACTGCTGACATTTTACTAGCCCTGAAATCAAAACAAAAATTATTCTCACGAAAATAGCAAGGTAGAAAAAACATAGAATTTATTTACACATGGAACCTCTTATGGACAGAAACACATGTTTCTAAATTGGCATCCCGATCATAGCCTTCCGGTACTTAAATTAATTGAGAATAGCAAAATACAGTGTGACCTCGCCTATTCGCGGTTCGCCATTCGCGGCCCCGCATATTCGCGGGTTATGCGCGAACTGCGTTTTGTAGGTCACAGAGACTGAAAGGGCTTTTCGAGGAGATTTCTGTTGTATTTACTCAATCAAGCCGTTTTATCAATTGTCGTCTTCACCAAACAAGATTGACTGCTATTGGCTGACTGCCTCAGCTTCCCCAACAACGCAAACGGCAAAGCACAGCCCGGTAACGCACGGTACAATTTAGTGAAATACATAACAGTATGCAATATTGCTACATTATTACTGCATCAATGAGTATAAGTATCATTAGTGTTTGGGAAGCATTTCATATAGTATACAATCGCATACATATACGTTTTAAAACTGCATCCAATATTCGCGGTTTTTCGCTATTCGCGGGAGGGTAAAGAACGTAACCCCCGCGAATAACGAGGTCACACTGTACATAGAATCAAATGCATCTGAAAGCAAAAATTTTAATAAATTCAGTAAAGTCACAACAATATGCTAAATAATAATCAATTTACCTTCAATCTCTTGTAGTAACTGTAAAAGGTAATAAAATTTTCACCAATAATGAATGACGGACAGCAGAGGTTAGGGAAAATTGTTGCCAGCGGGCGAAGGCGAGGTTCAGGACATGACGTTGAGTCGTAGACAATAGTGCTAGTGCACGTCACCTATTCATGCCCTAAGGAGGCCGACCAATCGAATTCGGCCTGCTCCTCTCTAGCAAAGATAATTTTAGAAGTTTGTCGAGTCGAAGCCTAGGAATCCCGTAGGATCGATGCTTTTAAAAATATTCCATTTGCGTTGGATTACAGATCAGGCCACATGGTTAGATTACAACAACTAGGGCCACACTAAATGGCTTGGCGGGCCGGGTTGTGGCCTGCGGGCCGCCTGTTGCACACCCCTGTTCTAGAGGATTGTGTAGGCATTTAAGTGAACTGCGTATAACAGACAAACATACCACATAGCCATTTTTTAAAGCAAAGTCTAATATCTAACAAAGTTCACTGATCGTAAATGGATAACAGGACATATAGAGACTCAACACTTGATCATATACAGCGAATAAATTTAACATACTCCGAAGACATGATAGTGACGTCACACTTGCTTAATTGTACTTTACATGTGATATAAAATAACTGTTTATCAATGGATACATGATCGGGAAACATTCGAACCCTGTAAATAAAATGACACACTATGAAACCTATTTGTACGTAAGAAAATTTACTAAACCTATAACTGTTTCTTTCCACGACTTTCAGTTTACAGGTGTTTACAAACTTTTTATAAAACTGAACTGGATATAGTGATGATATAATCATCCGATTTTATTAAAAAGTACCACGGTTCTGTATCTTCAGTCTCTATCCACTTAAAATGTATGATATCTCAGTTTGTAGCTGATATCAAACCTCTACTAGAATGTTACAACGGCAAAACATAGTACAAAAACATGTATCACACCATCTAGTTACACTAAAGTTTTGTTTTTGAATTTCGCACAAATCTACTCGAGGACTATCTGTGCTAGCCGCCCCTAATTTAATAGTGTAAGACTAGAGGGAAGACAGCTAGTCATCACCACCCACTGCCAACTCTTGGGCTACTCTTTTACCAACGAATAGTGGGATTGATCGTAACATTATAACGCCCCCCCGGCTGAAAGGGCGAGCATGTTTGGCGCGACGGGGATGCGAACTCACGTCCCTCAGATTACGAGTCGCACGCCTTAACGCGCTTGGCCATGCCGGGCCCTACACTAAAGTACCACACCGTACAGACATCTGTAAAAATAAACACCCCGGGCCCTACACTAAAGTACCACACCGTACAGACATCTGTAAAAATAAACACCTTTTTAGGAGTTTTTATCTGGTATTTTTATACAAAAGCTTTGTCAACATATACGTATAAAAGTGAATTTATGAAAAGAAAAGTAGTTATATTGAGTGAAATCTTAACCACTATATGTTGACCCAGTTCAGAGCATCAATCTTAAATTTGTCATTTTATTTACGTATGTTAGAGCTCAAACTACATTTCTACAAAACCGTTACTTTGTATATTGTGCACATCACTGTTTCTAAAATTAGAAATTTCCTTTAATGAAAACAAAACAAAGAATTATTATCACAACCAAAACTTTAATAATCTATCATCAAATTGTAATGATGGTTTTTGTTTTGTTTTGTCGTATATTCTTCCATTGATGAACAATTCATGTTTTTTTGTGGAATAGATTTCAAGAGAACATTTATTCATTTGTGTGTAAACACAATGGGTGATGCGTGCTCTTCACACCCCAGCTATCGAAATTCGGTTCCTTGCGTCAAGTGTTCTCGGACTTACCGCTGAGCCGCCAGAGGCTTTAAGTTCTCTCTGTTCCAAATTCGCTTCTTTTCCATGTATGCACCAGAGAGCATACATTGATATTTAAAGAAAAGTCTGTAAATTTGTTTTTTTCCTGTTTACCATTCGCACTACACGATGGCCTAAAAGAATGATTTCAACACGGAAACAGTAATATTATACGAAAACTGGATGTAAAAAATAAAGTATGAAATATATTTAAAGCCTAAAGCCAGTTGCTGAGACGTTATAACATCTTAGTAACTAGCTTTAGGTTCTTGTAGGCTTAGATGCTATTTTACTTTTAGGGAAGTTTTTAGCATTTTATCCCAGATTTAGTATTTTATTGCCCGAGGATAAGTAACTTTTTGTTGACACTTCTATCTAGTTCACTTTATATATTTGGGTTAAGTTAATATTACGATACATTTTAAATTTTCTTTAAGAAAAGTTTGTTTAATAACAAAATGAAGTGCGGACACAGGAAGTTGTTAAAGAGCTATTTGAAAAAGAACAGATAAAGCTTAAAATCACGTCTATTTTATTTAATTATTTATTAACGTATACATATACATGCATGCATGTATATATATTTATAATTAACTGGAGTATCCGTTCTCTGGATGGAAGTTATGTAAATTCATGATTAATGAGTTATCTTGGGACATGAAAAGTTGCTTCCCTTATATGCAATTGTAAAAAACGATCATAAAAACTGTAAAACATACAATGAGAAACCGTAAGTTCGCACGTCTCTCCGTCTGTGCTAAAAGAAAGGGACATAATGACTTTAGCTCTTTCTTTTTCATTTTCGGTTGCTTTGCTGTCGATCGTTCACTCCAGATTTTAATATCCGTTTTCGCATATTCTGTCATATGATAAGGTCCTTCTTCCAGTGTTAAACATTTATTAATTAACGTTGTAAAGAAAATAATCACCTTAGAAATTCTACCGTTTTCCACTCTAATTATGCAAACCTCAGACATTTTCTAAAAATACGGACAAAAGAGAAAATATCAGTGCAGAAAAGCGTCGAAAAATTAACATTAGCAACACTTTCGTACACCAGAGAGCGCTAGCAAGAGATGCAATATGTTGAGAAAAAGATTCATACATTTCAAAACTAAGGCTTACCAATTCTTGACGTGAACTATATTGTTTATTTGTCAACAACTTCAAAGTAACTGACCAAGGATGCCACCTGTAACTATTATTATTATTTCGTAGTCTGAGAAATTCAATTTTGCTTTAATAATTAAATTTTACACCAACATAAAGGGGCGATACGTGAATTTAAAATTGAAAATCAGGAAACTTGATTTTGCCTCCGATTTTTCGTTGCTTTCACATTGTGCTTTTCTCTTTATTATATTTATTTTCATTACTTTGAAAACAACACACATGTTCTACAGTTTTAAAACTTCCCATCAATAATTCACAAATATTATTAACTCGTTACTCTAATATTTGAATATTGAAGTTATTGGTCATCACAGAAGTATTCACATCATTGCTTTACATGTACCCTAACTGATCACTTCGGTACACTGTTTTCGGAACATTATAGTAGCACACTTTTCAAAAGAATTGATATTACTCATAACTAGCTCTCAGTATTTTATCTAAACATAATACGGTGAACTGCGAGATAAAAAGTAATTCTCAATTTCCTCATTAAAACGTGACGAAGTAAATTTATATATATTAAAGTGTTTCAAAAAAATGGGCCAAAAACAAAGTTGTCAATTAATTTTAATTATAAATAAACAATAAGCCCATAAAAATTATATTGAATTGATTAAATACTTCAGTATGTTGAAAGGAAATGTTATTTTTACTGTGATACTGTTTTTCACTCACCATGCTAAAGTTATAGGTTTGGGGCCTCAAACACTTTTATTCACATCAAGGGAGCCTCAGACTAAAAGAGTTTGGAAATCTTTGATATCAGGTACTATAATCAAAAGCTGCGAGGAAGAGGTCGACTAAGTTGTTTACTTAATCATCACTTGTTTGGTTTATCAAAAGTCCTTATGTTTAGTTAACCATCACTTGTTTGGTTTATCAAAAGTCCTTATGTTTAGTTAGCCATCACTTGTTTGGTTTATCAAATGTCCTTATGTTTAGTTAACCATCACTTGTTTAGTTTATCAAAAGTCCTTATGTTTAGTTAACCATCACTTGTTTGGTTTATCAAAAGTCCTTATGTTTAGTTAACCATCACTTGTTTGGTTTATCAAATGTCCTTATGTTTAGTTAACCATCACTTGTTTAGTTTATCAAAAGTCCTTATGTTTAGTTAGCCATCACTTGTTTGGTTTATCAAAAGTCCTTATGTTTAGTTAACCATCACTTGTTTGGTTTATCAAATGCCCTTATGTTTAGCTAACCATCACTTGTTTGGTTTATCAAAAGTCTTTATGTTTAGCTAACCATCACTTGTTTGGTTTATCAAAAGTCTTTATGTTTAGTTAACCATCACTTGTTTGGTTTATCAAAAGTCCTTATGTTTAGTTAACCATCACTTGTTTGGTTTATCAAAAGTCCTTATGTTTAGTTAACCATCACTTGTTTGGTTTATCAAAAGTCTTTATGTTTAGTTAACCATCACTTGTTTGGTTTATCAAAAGTCCTTATGTTTAGTTAACCATCACTTGTTTGGTTTATCAAAAGTCTTTATGTTTAGTTAACCACCACTTGTTTGGTTTATCAAAAGTCCTTATGCTTCACACAAGTAAATAAGAACATACAATACAATAGTTTTTAGACAGAATAGCAAAGTGTTACTTGAAGTATAAGGTTCATATAATACTTTACTTTCTTGTGAGTTTTCTTTATACATTTGAAGCAAGTGGTAAATGATAACAAGCATTAACAGAACAATTTAGTAACGCTTCATCTCTTTGAAGAAGAAATAAAAAAAGCCTAGTAGTGATTGAACTACTGTTCTTAACCTGTATAATATTTTCATAAGTTAGCTGAATAATTATTTGTCTAGAATTATAAATTAGTGTTCGCATAGTAAGAAAATTATACAGACGGAAATAGTTTTGTTTTTTTTCTTGCTAGAAGTATTTCTTAAATGTTTCCTGGAAGAAAAATTGACGTAATAAAAGATTTTGCTTGGATGTCTTTTATTTTTATATATGGTGTCGCCATCTATGAGAATGAAGTGACACTTAAATTTAATGAATAAAAATTACCAATCTTACCGAAACGTGCAAGTTCCATCAAATACTAAAAAAAAACTTGTCTCTCTATTGTTTGTATTCTTTGATTGATTGATATGACGACACCATATACAAAAATAAGAGACATCCAAGCAGAATATTTTATTACGTCAACCTTCATCAAATTATTGACTTCCAGGACAGACGAGAATTGTTGTTTTTGAGAAACTCTGAAGAATTCCGACATGTGGCTTTTCGTAAGCTTAAAAGAGTTTCATAAGTTTTGTAGAATAGAAGAACGGTGTTCAGAACTTCTCTGACCTTGTTTTAAATCCTATTTGTTAGGTTAATATCATTTTTTTTAAATATATGATCCTTTTATATAAACGTGAAGCAGTTTTTTTGTTCGTATGCTGTTTTACGTAGCACAATAAATCCTTAGCACTTATCAAAAACTAATACTCGGAATTTTATCGATTAAAGTTATTTTGCTGCTTTTAAAAAGTTCATTACAGTTATACACTTAGAGAAAATGACTGGCTTTTAAAATATGATAAAACATGATTCGCCTCAGTTGTAATCTGGATGGGCTATTTTTTATGGCGAGAGCAGCAGTCGGTGAATGTTGTTTCGGGAAATCGAAATGTGGAAATTTGAACAAATGTATTTTTAAGGAATCCTCACCAGCATTTTCTCTTTTATAGTTTTTGTTTGTTTGTTTGCGTAATTCCAAATAAAAAATGTTTGTTCAGCTTGATAGAATATGCTGTCTTCAATAATGAAGATCGAGTATCTGTGCAATTTCACTAACTTATAATATATAAAACTCATACAAAATACATACAATTATCTCAAAATAAAAATCTAATATTTCAAGAGCATCTTTTTTTTTCATCTTAACTCCCACTTATGTTGAAGGCCATGGGTTGCAAGCCTGTGGCCTATGTTCCGAAAGCTATTTGATCTGGCTTATAGTAGAACCATGTCCGTTTGGGAAAGGGGTAAGAAAGAAACGCTATTTTTACAACAAACTTAATATAAGTCGACTGTCCAAAAGTTGCAGGTGACCTAATATGTCTTATTAAATCTGCAGTATAGGTTTATAGAGAAAAACACTAAAATGCTTGGGGGGTTCAAAAAAGCTGGTCTATACTAAGACAGGGGTGGAGATCGTGTTTCAGTTTACATTAGGGGAAGAGTAGATCTCTTACGAAGGTCACTAATAACTATTTTACATGTCGTTTTCCGAGCAGGAAAATGATACAACTGTTGCAATCTGGAAAACAAAATATGTTACTTCAAAGTAATATGTATCAGTATCATACGAGCAAAGGGGAATTACTCCCTACCTGATCCGCGCTAATGGGATTTATCACTCAAAACACCACAAAGCTCTTTGTGAATACAGTTTTGGCAATTAGTTACAAAGTTCATAACCAGGGGAGTGTCACAGTCATAGTGACGAAATCCAGCAATAAAAATTAGCTTCTAAATATTTTTAAAGTGAAAGTAACTTCACACTTTACACAAAACGCTTAGCACTATGTATATCATTTAGCACTTAAATCACTGTTCGCAAACAAACAACCATAAAATTCCTAAGATAACTGTGTGTGTGTGTTTTTCTTGCAGCAAAGGTACACTGAGCTATCTGCTGTATCCACCGAGAGGAATCAAACCCCTGATTTTAGCGATGTAAATCCGTTGACTTATCGCTGTCCTAGCGCGGTCCCTAAGATAACTACGTACAAGTTTCAATAAAACTTTTATAAGTATGAAATAATATTCAACGAAATTTGTATTACCTAACAGCATCTTTATACATTCACGCAAAAAGATTTAACAAGTCATATTTTGGTGTCATTTTATTTAACTTTAATCTTTTCTCTACATTTGGAATATTGTCTGACAGAGATGAAATATTCTATATTCTTTAAGAAATATATTAATCTGTAATGGCACTAAAATTAGTCTAATCTTATGATATGCCAAAAAGTATTTCCTAAATGAAATCTGAAAGTAATATCTCTGCAATAGACCGACACTTTGTTTGCTGTTTGAAGCTAAGCACAAAGCTACACAATGGACTCTCTGCGCTTTGCTCACCACAGGTACCGAAACCCGGTTTCTAGGGTTGTATGTCCTTAGACACACTACTGTACCATTGTGGAGCAGACCGACACTATGGAATATATATCTGCAGTTATCTTCTTAGTTGTTTGACCGACAAAAATATTTTTTTCTGCTGTGGAATCTTCAAACTGTAACTTTTATTATATTAACACAAAGACTGATATAACTGTCAGGCTGCTTTTGTGTTATTTAAAGTTCATAACGTATGTGATTAAACAATCAACAAATAGAAAATGTATAGGATTTACACCACAATAAAATTTATTTACTGTAGTGAATATATTTCCATGTGGAGTAAAACCTGTTCATAGTCTATTTAAATGTTCAGTGTTATATTTAAAGATTCACTGTTTAGTGAAGTATTTCAATATATATGTTTGTATCTTATACAACCAGAATAATGAAGTTTAGATTCATTAAAAGCAATAACAAAAGAAAAACATCAGAAAAAATAAAATGAATGGGTCTTACCCCTAACAACAAACTTTTCAATATTTTCAATTTCTATTACTATTGTGCGATTATATCAGAATGATGACATCATCTGTATACATTCTGACATGAGATTTAGAAAAAGGTAAAGTTATCAAAAGTGTGGCTGTTAACATTTTAGGCTTAAGTTAACTGTCAGATTTAAAATAAGACATACTGTAAGATGTTTATAAATCATTTATTATAAACCTTTACTGACTTAGTTAATTATTTTAACAAAATTATAATATAATCATTTATTTTCTAAAACTAAATTACAATTTATATGTAAGCTCAGGCCTAACCAAT
The DNA here is from genome assembly GCF_004210375.1 of Tachypleus tridentatus. Classification (NCBI taxonomy): domain Eukaryota; kingdom Metazoa; phylum Arthropoda; class Merostomata; order Xiphosura; family Limulidae; genus Tachypleus; species Tachypleus tridentatus. The sequence goes on along the minus strand of NC_134836.1, from coordinate 74,878,954 downwards.
AAGCCTAATGTTGGAACTATTATAGGCACTAGCTGGTAACGCTTAGGCTCAGCTTAAGAATAAAAGAAGTACTAAGCTAATAATATATATGTTACAGATTTATTTTCTTTCTTACCAAAGGTAAAATCGAAACGAGAATCTGTGACGCAATGGCCTAATACTTTCTTTGATTGACCCTACCTTCTGCTGTGAACTCCAGTTTCGCCTATTCAAGGCTCATCAGCACAGCTTGGGCTGGCAAAGAATGAAATACTGTTAGGCCTCTTATAAAATTGATTTTTATAAAACATTAATATGGTTTTTAAGTCATTTGGTATCATCACTAAGGTAACCTGAAATAATTTAGGTGTTTGAATAATGTTAGAACTTGTGCCTAAATCATTATTCCATATTATATATCGTACCAGGACTTAAACACCACATTAAACTAATAATAGTGATATAAATAGACGTATTATCAAATTATTATAGGCTTAGCTGATATATATATATATATGGGTACATCAGAGTCATGTTTTTAAATTTTAAAAAAATTGCATTTGAATTATTAACGAGATAACTTAGCATTTACATTTAGGCTTATTATATTTTCAAAGTCAGTATGTCTAACGTTGCTTAAACTCACACAAAACGGTAATTTAAGTTTAAAATAGTTTTAGTATCTGTGTACTAACCTGTCTTTCTGTCTGCATAAGATGGTGTAATACAAGATGAAATTTATTAAAAGGAGGAGTGTAGAAAATGTAGATATCATTTATCATATAATCCCTATTAATTAACTCTTACTGGAAAATAATTAAGTGCTTTATTCTACTTAAATTAATTGAATAAGCCAGATGTAATAATATTCTACATCAAGCTAGAAAATATGATCCTTCATAATAAACTGAGCTTTTGTCTGTTTTAGACCAAAGCCACATCTGCTGTGCCCACCAGGGTGAATCGAACCCTGCTATAAATTCGGAGACTATTAAATGCATAACAAAACTTAATACCTTATTACTTTTATGGAAGCCATATTACTGAAAATGTTTATTCGAAGTTAAGCAGAAAGCTACATTTGGGATATCTTGTGATGACAAGAAACCCACTTGAAGTAAAAATTATCTCAAGACGGCTGGTTTGGGTATTAAAACTCTCTTTGCAAACTCTCTCTTTGTTAACCTAAAGATGACTTAAGAAGGTCAAAACGTTGTTCTCTACTTTTATTACAATAAAGTTTTAATGCCCATACCAGCTGTCTTGAGATACACTTGGGGTATATGTACTCTGCTCACCATGGGTATCGAAACCCGGTTTCTGGTGTTGTAAATCCGCAGTCGTACCACTGTGCCACTAGGGAGCTACTGAAAAAGTTAACGTGAAGAATTTCTTACATATGTTTCTAATATTTGTTTTACTATTATTGTTCGTACCTGATTTTCGTCATTGAAGACAGTTCTACATTTACAATATGTATTTCAAGACTTAACTCTTTAACGACACTTTTTTTTTTTTTTGTATTTATATCATGGATTCCAACACTAACAACGACTGGGGAAAATGTTGGTATATATCTGTTTATTTTCATATGAAGCTTATTAAAAGTTATATCATTGTCCTTCTGTTGTTGTTATTGTTAAGAGCCAATGGACTTTCTGTGATGTGTCTTCTGCAGAGCTCGAACCCCGAATTTTAGCGTTATAAGTATTCAAGTTTACCGCTGAACAATTGGAAGGAGAACGCGTTATATAAGATAAAACACCCAAATACAATATTTTTCCGATGGACCAAATAATTAATCTTTCGAGTTTTACAATGTAATTAAATTATTGTTTAATATACAAACTGGCAAACATATTTAGTGTTCTACATGAATACATAAAATTAATATAAGGTATTTATAGCATGATGGAAATACTTAACATCATTGATTTCCATGTTGTAGTTTTTGCGTGGTATGACATTTTTTTTAATGTTAGCAAAAAATAAACGTGATTTTTTTCAGAGTCATAAAATGACTAAACAGTTATGAAGAAAAACATTTCGTTTTAATGTTTTACTATTTTATAAGTTTTTTTTTATCCAGAATAACCACGAACACGCACATCTTTTACAAAATGTTTTAACATTTGTCTGTTCATTGTTTGTGATGCAAGTACACGTCATTAAACATGCTTTAAACTAAATATTAAAGTAGATATACATTACGTACTTAGGGTGCTAAGCAATGTCACCAGTTCCAATCCTATCATCAAACATACTTGCCCTTTCATCTGTGGGGGCATTATAATATGACGGTCATTCCTACGTTCCACGTTTCGCTAATAAAGACTAGCTGAAGAATTGGCGGTGGGTAGTGTTGTCTGATTCCGTCTCTCTTTTCTGTCACTTCTAAATTACACAAAGCTAGCACAGTTAGTTCTCGAATAGCTTTGCGCAAAATTAAAGAAACAATTACTGACTCAAATTATTCTACAAAATAGTTATTAATGCTACAGTTTTAGGAACCTGACACTGCCTGATGGTGAGCGTACTTCGCTCATAATCTGTGAGTCGCGGAATCAAAATCAGTCACCAAAGTTGCTCGACTTTTCAGGAATAGACGAGTTATAATGGGTCAATCGCACTTTTCATAGGTAAATAGTAATGGGTGGTGTTGAATAGCTATCTTCTCACTTCGAAATTAGGACAATGAACCACATAGCCCTGGAATAACTTCGGCGAAATTGAACAAAATAATTATAATTTTATATGTTGAGATCGATAAAGAATTTAAAATTGTGTATTCATTATAAAGAAAGGAACATCTATTTATGTTATCTAAGTCTCTATGTTTTTACTAGACCGTTATGGAACCTACATTATCTACCAACAGTCAGAACGATATTGAAGAGGACCTATCAAGGATGGCTAAAACTGAGGTGAACATATTTTAATCTGCTTACAACCGTCAGTTTTGAAGCTTGATATTATTAGGCAACATGACTGTCGAACTATAAAATCTAGGACCTCCAAGGAACCATGACACGACGATATTTATGTAGTCACGTTTTAACTTTTTTAACAGCTTAATCAGTATTGACCTAAAACTGACATTACTGTATATTTTAACTGAGTACGTCTTAACTCATTTTGATTGGACGTGAGTTAGTTTTTCTCTCTTTATCTTGGATATTGTTTTACATTAGTAACAGTGATAAACGTACAATTTCAGATGTAGGTAGACGGTTTAATTTTTATAAATACGTAACGTCAGGGTTGGTTGTTATCAAAGCCATTTTTATTCAAACTCCTAAATCAATATTTTATTAATTTTACTTACAGGTAACATTATTTGTTGCGTTTTTTATTATATGTTGACCACAACGTCCAATAATGACATCTAAACATAATTTCCTTTGCTTATAGGCTCCCAGTAATTTGGAGTTGGCGTTAGGAAATTCTTCTCCAAAGAAAGACAGTTTTGAACTTTGGATGGAAAGTATGAATTTGTTGTAATACGTTTTAAATTTGGGTGCTTTTATTGTATATATTGCAGCTAGCTATAACGCTATATTTTACCCCATTCAGAAATTTTGAATTTAACACTATGTATTTTTGTCTCTCAAATTATACAACCGAGGACATTTAATACAATATTTTATGACCATAAATCCGTGTGGTTTGGAGTCTAATCCATAATGAATTGTAACATTAAACAATGATTTGAAAAAATAAATTTAATTTTAAGGTTAAGACGTATAAAAAACAACGAGAATTTTGTTCAGTTACATTATACATTTTTACTGAAGTCTTGTATTACAATTTTCATATATTACGTCTAACAAAATATACATATATGGAATTAAACTATTACGGTTTGTACCTTAAACCTCGGTTGTTTTTTTATTGGTAAGCACAAAACTACACAGGTGCCATTCCAAGAAATGTAATGACTTACGTGAATTTATCAGTCAATCTGTTGACATAAAATGGGCCTTACAGGTATGATGAAGTGGGATTTTGTTTTAAACATTCACATATCTCTAACATTGAAATTTTGAATCAATAATACAATAAAATGTACGTCATAATATACAGAAACTAACATCGAGACATTTAATATAATTATTGATTTGAATGAACATTTCTATATAAGTTTATTTTGTTTGTTTGGGAATTTCGCACAAAGCTACTCGAGGGCTATCTGTGCTAGCCGTCCCTAGTTTAGCAGTGTAAGACTAGAGGGAAGGCAGCTAGTCATCACCACCCACCGCCAACTCTTGGGCTACTTTTTTACCAACGAATAGTGAGATTGACCGTCACATTATACATTCCCACGGCTGAGAGGGTGAGCATGTTTAGCGCGACGCGGGCGCGAACCCGCGACCCTCGGATTACGAGTCGCACGCCTTACGTGCTAGGCCATGCCGGGCCATATAAGTTTATAAACGCTTATTAAAATCAAAGGTTTTGAGTTTTAAGTTTTGTTTTTAGTTGGTATTATGTTCTTAGTTCCTTTACCTGAAAATTCTAATCTAATATTTTTGTCTTTGATGTTTTATTCAATTTTTGAAACAGAATAAATTTTAATAATAAAAATTTATTTTCTCCATAGAATAAAAAAAATTATATTTGTCAACCACAACAACAACAACAGTTGCTGCTGTGTACACACCAAAAGAACTGTTGTAACAAATGGTTTGTAAAAATAGTGTTCCAACGAGAACTGTATTTGTGGGCCCGGCATGGCCAAGCGTGTTAAGGCGTTCGACTCGTAATCCGACGGTGGCGGGTTCGAATCCCGATCGCACCAAACATGCTCACCCTTTCAGCCGTGGGGGCGTTATAAAGGTACGGTCAATACCACTATTCGTTGGTAAAAGAGTAGCCCAACAGTTGGCGGTGGGTGGTGATGACTAGCTGCTTTCCCTGTAGTCTTAGACTGCTAAATTAGGGACGATTGGCGCAGATTGCCCTCGAGTAGCTTTGCAAACAAACAAACTGTAGTTGTGAAGAGAGAAAATAAATTTCTAAGCGCCTACTGTTGATTTTGCGTCAGAGCTCCGGCTAGGGCCAGTTAAATTTTAAACCGAAATACTTGCCGCGTTCTCTGATACGCTCTACTGTATTTGTTGTATTCCAACCAATCTGATGAGCTCTAAACTGAGCGAAACGCGGCCTCAGCAACAGATGTAGTGAACATAACGTAGTTGGAATATTATTGTAATACACTTTTTTAATTATTTTAAATCCCTATGGAAGTAGGTAAATAATACAGTGTTAAAAATTATAGTAGGCCTAGTAGTAATATATTATGAAAAGTATAATTAATTTGTCAGTTACATTTCAAACTTTCAGAAACATGGTGTTTAGTGACCAATTAGATTATGTATCATTCAGGGAAAAAAAATCTAAACACATTATAATAAAGAAAATTGCTTTGCAAAGAAAAATAGAGAGATATTTCAATAAAACATGAAACGGTGGTACGGTTACGACAGAAAGTGTTCGTACCCATATGTTGTCGCTATAAACCCAGTGTATGATTAAAAATTATACCACCAATAACTAGGTAAGTGATACCAGTTTATTTTACGTCTGACGTGGGGGCGTTATAATGTGACGGTCAATTCCACTATTCGTTGGTAAGAGAGTAGCCCAAGAGTTGGCGGTGGGTGGTGATAACAGGCTGCCTTCCCTCTAGTCTTACATTGCTAAATTAGGGACGGCTAGCACAGATAGCTCTCGAGTAGCTTTGTGCGAAATTCAAAACAAAACCCCTGCGTCCCGAGAAGTTTTTTGCTCATAACTTAAAAAAAGTATCACGATTAGGCTGATAGACGTATAGTATATTATAAATACCCTACTAATACACATCTACACAAATTTCTATGTAAATTGAACAACAAATAAACTGTTTATAAACAAATAACCAAGCATAGGAGGGGCAGAAAGTGTTTGTGCGTCTACTTTAATGGTCAGTTGTGTAGCCTTTTAGGTGAATTACTTGGCGCAATCTCTCCTCATAGTCCTCCATGATCGTTTGACATCACTCGACTGGCATTTTCTTCGATTCTTTTTTACAGAAGGCCTCCAACTCTTGCAAGTTTTTTCGAATGACGCTGATGAACCCTGGTCTTCAACTCATGCCAAACGTTTTCAATTGGATTGAGATCGCGTGACTGCGATGGCCACTTCAGAACGCTTATATTGTTCTTCTGCAACCACGATTGCACATATTTCGATGTGTGCTTAGGGTCATTGTCATGCTGGAAGATTCAAGATTCCGAGCATCATTCTTAGTATAAGTGCCTAATATATCAACGTACTAATGGCCTGGCATGACCAAGCGCATAAGACGTGCGACTCGTAATCCGAGGGTCGCGGGTTCGTGCCCGCGTCGCGCTAAACATGCTCGCCCTCCCAGCCGTGGGGGCGTATAATGGGACGGTCAATCCCACTATTCGTTGGTAAAAGAGCAGCTCAAGAGTTGGCGGTGGGTGGTGATGACTAGCTGCCTTCCCTCTAGTCTTACACTACTAAATTAGGGACGGCTAGCACAGATAGCCCTCGAGTAGCTTTGTGCGAAATTCCAAAACAAACAAACAATATATCAACGTACTCTTCTTTTTCATGATTTCGTTGACGCGGTGAAGGCTGCCTACACCAGAAGAGCTGAAGGAACCCCATAGCATGATCGAGCCACCTCTGTGTTTAACTGTAGGGACGGTGTTATTTGGAAGATTTCTTTCCCCCCTTCTTACGGAAAATATTGCGAACATCATTGTGGCCGAGAAGCTCGATTTTAGTCTCGTCTGACCAAGGAATACTCTTCCAATAGGTAAAGGGTTTATTTACATACTTTCTTGCATACCTCAATCGTGCTTCTAAATGAACAGGCTTTAAATATGGAGTTCTACGAGGACGGCATACTTTGAATCCAGGAGAGCGTAATATGTTCGTAACTGTAGAGGTGCTTACTTCAACCCCAGTTTTTCTTACCATTTTCTGTATGTCATTTCGTGTTAAACGAGGATTCCTACTAACTTCTCTGAGAACCTTCCTCTTGGTTCTCTCTGGAATTTTGGTGGGGCGTCCGGAACGAGAGAGGCTAGCAGTTGATCCTGTAATCTTAAACTTGGCAATTGTGCTTTGAACAGTAGATTTCGGCACATTAAGTTGTGTAGCAATACCGGAAAGAGACACACGAGACTTGTATTTTACAATAATTCGGTTTTTTTAAATCACTGGACAGTTGTTTCCTGTTAGCCATGATGACCAAGCAGATAATGACGGAGACGGCGCTAAGTTGGAATGGTATAATGTAGTTTATTCGCCAAACTAAACAAAATTTTTACGGGAATATCAGTTTTTCACACGTTTTGAAATGTACGAACACTTTCTGCTCCTCCTATTTTTGGTTATTTGTTTTTAAACAGTTTATTTTTTGTTCAGTTTACATAGAAATTTATGTAAATGTGTGTTAGTATAATATTTATAATATACCTTACGTCTATTCGCCTAATCGTGAGACTTTTTTAAATTATGAGCAAAAAACTACTCGGGACGCAAGGGTACGAACACTTTGTCATAACTGTATAATTTTATAAAGTTATTATTGTCAGACGTAAAATAAAGTGGTATCACTAACCCAGTTAATGGTGGTATAATATCATATATATACTGGGTTTATAGCGACAACATATGGGCCATCTTAGACAATTGGGACTGTCTAAGTTTCACATGTAATGCTTGCTATACAAACAGAATTCCGAATATTCTCAAACATCGAAATTTGTTGAATCAAAGAACATTTTGGCGATGTACCATTCAATGACAACTTTCGCTCATGACTGTCGGTTCGAAATTAGTGTGTGTGTGTGGGGGACATATAGCAACTGTGTAGTTTTTCACAAAAGAAACAAACCAAGTGTACACAATCTGTATACCCTTTCATGGGAAGCTACAGTTTTTTAAGTGACTAGCCAAAAAGCCACCGACCTGCTTCTTCCAAGGTTGGAAACTGGATAACAAAAATAACAAGATACATGTTAACAGTAAAATATACTTTAAAGTACACCATTAAAAGTATTTCATAATGATAAACTTTTATGCTCGTTGTTTTAATCAAGTAGAAAAATATAATTTAAAAGTCAGTGTCTTTAGAGGAAGATACCAACTAACTTCAGTCCTGGTTAAAGTTAGAATAAGTTTAATAGAAAGTTCCTGAGCAGTAATTTAAGAACCTTCGTCTACCTAGACCCAGAATGTGGTGGAGGTGATACTATACAGCAGGAGTCGATCCATCAAGGTGACTCCAAACGTTTTCTGGAGAAATTACTTAAAGGTAAGCTGGCTACCAAAATGTGCATAATGCTACAAAACAATGATTCTGGAAACACTTTTTGTGCTTCAAAAATTTATAAATATTAGGCTTAATGATACCGTTTGATAACTGTATAATATAAGGGTCCAAATATCAGTTAACACAATTTCTGTTGTAAGCAAAGTGAAATCCTTTATCTGCAGTGGAATGTGAGAATATGTAGAAATTAGATAAAGAATTCCTATCGTAAAAATACGAAATATAACCATGTAAGTCATAGCCATATCTACTGTTTTAATTATAAAGAATGTTTTGTTTTACGTTATTCATACAGACCAAGGACAGGAAGCTAAAATGGTGTGTATAAAGTGGATTGGAGCATTGAGGTGAGTTGTAAACACAACATTAATGTGTTTATTTTTCTTACATGAATTCAGACTATACTATTTGTTTTACGTTTCTGTCAAATGAAAGCCTTACAGTTTTCTTGGTAGCCTGTTTTAACATCATTTCTTATATTCTTTATTATAAGCGACTGACAGTATATCTATACATGTATATATATTCATGTATTAACTTATATCCATTATAATCTTCAATGTATTGTTAACGAAGGTGAGAACTGATGGCATAACCTTTATAAAAGTTTATTGGTATGGACAGAAAAAGTTACATTTTTGGGAATGACTTGTTATGACAACTTTTTATTTCAGTGACAGTGGAGCTTTTGAAAACTTCTCACTGAAGCGACTGGACGAACTTATTAAGGAAGCATTAATTATGGAAGAAAATCTTAAGAGACGAAAAGAGGTTTTGCGTCAACGTCTTCAGATATTAACGAAAACACTTCAGGGTTTAGAAATATAGCTGGATATTTATTACGTAACGAACTGACAAGTATGAAGTTGTTTGGGTTCGACTCAGCACCAGTTAGAAATACATTTGTTCATTTTTAATGCCAGGTTATGCAGTCATGAGTTAAGCATACAAACCACCAACTGGAGGAGGCAAACGTTTGGAATAAAAAAAATTCACGTGGAGACTGTTTAATATAACATTTAATACGAGATATTCATACACTCGTCTCCATCAAAGTTTCCAAACTATTTTGAAACAGTTCGATGTCAAAATTATTGCTTTCCATTCTCAACGACAATATGTTAATTAATTATATCTTCTGTTATATTCATTATCATTGAAATTACAATGAACAAGTTACCAACCAATTTATCCCAATATATTCTTTTATACATAATTCCGCTTGTACTTTTGCAATAATAATTCTTCAGATATGCTTATTAATAACTCTAATACATCTATCAACTTTGTGAAATCTACTAGACAGCTAATATTTCTTCCTTGTTAGACCAGATAAGAGCATGAATTACTCGCAAGGTGTTTGTACGACAAATATGCACAAGACTCTGTAGTATCTCCATTCTGGATCTGGAGATGCAGTGGAGATTCTAAGCAACTCTGGATAATTTGGAGAACTACGGGATAGCTAGACTAATCAGGAATTGGCGAGGGACACGAAAATAACTACGTAATAATAGTGTTTAATATTACCTAATCAGAATAATTAGTGTCTTATATACTCTTCAAAAAAGAAACGCAAAAGGTAAAATATGAGACAAATTGTTACGAAGTTTATTCCGCGTAGTTCTGTATGACATGTGTAAAACTTTGCACATTCACTGCTGAACATTCAAAGTCTGCAAAGGCGAAGTCCACGCTCACTAGGTGAAGTTTAACGTCACTCAACGTCAATAACGCTTATGCCCCCCGTGAGCATCAATAACTACTTGGCATCTCCTGCCCATGGAAGCGATGAGATGACGAATCACATCCTGTGGAATGGCTGTCCACTTAGCCTGCAAAGCTGCTGCAAGCTGAGGTAGAGTGCGGTTGAGGTTGTCGCCGTCGCAGACGTCGGTCCAACTCGTCCCAAAGATGGGGTTTAAATCTGGTGATCTGGAGGGCCAGGGAAGAACGTTGATGTTGTAGTGTCTCAAGAAGACAGTGGTGAGTCGGGCTGTGTGAGAACGGGCGTTGTCATGTTGAAAAACATCGTTGACGTTCACCATGATGGGTTGCACATGGGGCCTACGAATCTCGTAGACGGTTGCGTACGGTCTGATCGGAAATCCTACGCAGCCCTGGTATGGTTGAGGCAGTAGACATCGCAGTGGTGGTCCTATCCCGAAGGTGACGTAACCGGATGTTGCGATCTTGTGCGGGCGTGGTCACACGAGGTCTGCCAGATCGTGGACGGTCACGAGTTGATCCATGTTGTTGGTGACGATTCCATAGCCTTGTGATGGTGCTTGGGTGGACATTCACAGCTCTGACAACATCTGATCGAGATTCGCCTGCTTCCAAGCGACAAATGGCGTTGTTGCGTTGTGCTTCAGTCAGTCTTGGCGTAACTGTATTGCGTGTCGGTGGCTTAATACTGAGGTATGGAAACCAAGAACCCGTCACTTTTATTGGGATTTTTCACATGTTGCACTTGCAGAACATGCAGATCTCTCAAACAAAGTTATTGGACACGCATGCATTTTGGCGAAACATCCGATGTTTTCCTCCGTTTTCAAAGTGCACAATTTTTATTGTCATTTTGGTCTGACAATCAGTGCCTTAACACGTGTAGCATCACATACTCTGAGCTTGTAACGTTATTACATATATTTCTCTTTAAAATAACAAAAATATCCCTTTTGCGTTTCTTGTTTTCAAGAGTATACTACTTAATTAATATAATTAAAGTGTTTAATACTGCATAATTAGTATAGTTACAGTGTTTAATACTGCATAATTAGTGCAGATACAGTGTTTAATACTACCTAATCAGTATAATTAGTGTCTTATACTGCATAATTAGTATAGTTACAGTGTTTAATACTGCATAATTAGTGCAGATACAGTGTTTAATACTACCTAATCAGTATAATTAGTGTCTTATACTACCTAATTAATATAATTAAAGTGTTTAATACAACATAATTAGTATAGTTATAGTGTTTATACTACATAATTAGTATGATTACAGTGTTTAATACTACATAATTAGTATAGTTACGGTGTTTAATACTACATAATTAGTATAGTTACGGTGTTTAATACTGCATAATTAGTATAATTACAGTGTTTAATACTACATAATTAGTATACTTACAGTGTTTTATACTACATAATTAGTATAGTTACGGTGTTTAATACTACATAATTAGTATAGTTATAGTGTTTATACTACATAATTAGTATAATTACAGTGTTTAATACTGCATAATTAGTATAATTACAGTGTTTAATACTACATAATTAGTATACCTACAGTGTTTTATACTACATAATTAGTATAGTTACGGTGTTTAATACTACATAATTAGTATAGTTACGGTGTTTAATACTACATAATTAGTATACTTACAGTGTTTTATACTACATAATTAGTATAGTTACGGTGTTTAATACTACATAATTAGTATAGTTACGGTGTTTAATACTACATAATTAGTATAGTTACGGTGTTTAATACTGCATAATTAGTATAATTACAGTGTTTTATACTACATAATTAGTATAATTACAGTATTTTATATTACATAATTAGTATAATTACAGTATTTTATATTACATAATTAGTATAATTACAGTGTTTTATACTACATAATTAGTATAATTACAGTGTTTTATACTACATAATTAGTATAATTACAGTATTTTATACTACATAATTAGTATAATTACAGTATTTTATATTACATAATTAGTATAATTACAGTGTTTTATACTACATAATTAGTATAATTACAGTATTTTATATTACATAATTAGTATAATTACAGTATTTTATATTACATAATTAGTATAATTACAGTGTTTTATACTACATAATTAGTATAATTACAGTGTTTTATACTACATAATTAGTATAGTTACAGTGTTTTATACTACATAATTAGTATAATTACATTATTTTATATTACATAATTAGTACAATTACAGTGTCTTATGCTACCAAATTAGTGTAATTACAGTGTCTTATACTACATAATTAGTATAATTACAGTGTTTATACTACATAATTAGTATAATTACAGTGTTTTATACTACATAATTAGTATAGTTACAGTGTTTTATACTACAAAATTAGTAATAATTCTACTGTCACTGTGATGTACATAGCTCAACATTCTACTGTCACTGTGATTTACATAGCTCAACATTCTACTATCACTGTGATGTACATAGCTCAACATTCTACTGTCACTGTGATGTACATAGCTCAACATTCTACTATCACTGTGATGTACATAGCTCAACATTCTACTGTCACTGTGATGTACATAGTTTAACATTCTACTGTCACTGTGATGTACATAGCTCAACATTCTACTGTCACTGTGATGTACACAGCTCAACATTCTACTGTCACTGTGATGTACATAGCTCAACATTCTACTGTCACTGTGATGTACATAGTTCAACATTCAACTGTCACTGTGATGTACATAGCTCAACATTCTACTGTCACTGTGATGTACATAGCTCAACATTCTACTATCACTGTGATGTACATAGCTCAACATTCTACTGTCACTGTGATGTACATAGCTCAACATTCTACTGTCACTGTGATGTACACAGCTCAACATTCTACTGTCACTGTGATGTACATAGCTCAACATTCTACTGTCACTGTGATGTACATAGTTCAACATTCTACTGTCACTGTGATGTACACAGCTCAACATTCTACTGTCACTGTGATGTACACAGCTCAACATTCTACTGTCACTGTGATGTACATAGCTCAACATTCTACTGTCACTGTGATGTACATAGCTCAACATTCTACTGTCACTGTGATGTACATAGTTCAACATTCTACTGTCACTGTGATGTACATAGTTTAACATTCTACTGTCACTGTGATGTACATAGCTCAACATTCTACTGTCACTGTGATGTACACAGCTCAACATTCTACTGTCACTGTGATGTACACAGCTCAACATTCTACTGTCACTGTGATGTACATAGCTCAACATTCTACTGTCACTGTGATGTACATAGTTTAACATTCTACTGTCACTGTGATGTACATAGTTTAACATTCTACTGTCACTGTGATGTACATAGTTCAACATTCAACTGTCACTGTGATGTACACAGCTCAACATTCTGCTGTCACTATGGTGTATATAGTTCAACATTCTACTGTCACTGTGATGTACATAGCTCAACATTCTACTATCACTGTGATGTACATAGCTCAACATTCTACTATCACTGTGATGTACATAGCTCAACATTCAACTGTCACTGTGATGTACATAGTTCAACATTCAACTGTCACTGTGATGTACACAGCTCAACATTCTGCTGTCACTGTGATGTACATAGCTCAACATTCTACTATCACTGTGATGTACATAGCTCAACATTCTACTATCACTGTGATGTACATAGCTCAACATTCTACTATCACTTGATGTACATAGCTCAACATTCTACTATCACTTGATGTACATAGCTCAACATTCTACTATCACTGTGATGTACATAGCTCAACATTCTACTGTCACTGTGATGTACATAGTTTAACATTCTACTGTCACTGTGATGTACATAGTTCAACATTCAACTGTCACTGTGATGTACACAGCTCAACATTCTGCTGTCACTATGGTGTATATAGTTCAACATTCTACTGTCACGATGGTGTACATAGTTCAACATTCTACTGTCACTATGGTGTACATAGTTTAACATTTTACTGTGATTATATACAGTGATTCAATATTCTGCTGTTGCCATGCTGTACAATAATTCAATATTCTATTATTACTATGGTGTACAATGATTTTCACACGGTGGTATAGAGAACATAAGTTTCCTATATTTACTTGCTTATTACATTGTGATAAAATTATTCAGTTAAATGTATAAATACAGCCACAATGTTAACTTTAGATTATTACTTGTTGGTTTTTCCGGTTTCGAAGTAGATAGTTATTTATTACCAAAGTTAATGACAGCGTTTCACAGCATCTTCTAACCTGAACAAGTGCTATCTGCTCTAACCGTTCCCAATTTAACAATGATGGACTGGAGGGAAGGCAGGTAGTCAACGCCACCCACTTCCAACTTCTGGGCTACTCTTTTACTAAAGAATAGAGTCATTTACCGTCACATTATAACTCCCTCATACCTAAACGGGCGAGCACGTTCAGTGACAGGAATTTGATCTTCCAACCCTGAATTTGCTAGTTAAACGCCTTAACCACCAGGACTGAAATTTAATTTTGTTTATCAAATACTTGTTTAAACTTCTATCTTTTCTAAACGGATAAATCACATCTTTGTCGAAGTATTAAGTTCTGGACGATTGTTCTTCTACCCAGTTTTAGATTTTAAATACTGGTTAGGAAGAATAAGATGGTACTTATCAATAATTGTATTTTAAATAAATTTAAAAGTAGAATGTCTTCCTTCGCTTTCTATAATATTCTAGTGCTAAAATGTCCATAAAATTAATATGTAAAAAATATTTTTGGAGTTTAACTATTAACATACAAATATGTATCTCATATTGATAAAAAATTTACATTTCAAAGTTACATATAAAACACTCAGTAATAAATGTTTCACAAAACATCACGTTTGATACATGATTATCGTAGACATTTTGCTACGTGTGTGTGTGACAACTTCGTTTATAAATCGCATAGAAACAATAAATAAATGTCTCGTAAGCTGAAATATGGTTCTATGTTATCCATTTTATTATTGTATAATCTATAATCATATTTTCTATCAGCGACATTAGGAGTAGGTTTTAGATGCTACTGTATTCATAAGATACATTTGTTGAATAATTTATAAGCATGACTGCCCATTATTTGATTGTGTAAAAGACACATTCTTCGCAGCCGTGTTGTCGATTCGCTTTTGGACTGCAGTATAAACTGGAACTAGTTGTTATTGCAGGCTTTTAAAGAAACGTGTTGCGTCTCTTCTGGTTGGTTAAATTGGTAAAAGAAAAGTAATAGCTTAACGTATTATGTAGATATTTATTGGTCTCCACGTAGTAACGATCTGTCTAATTGTAAAGCTCTTGTTAGACCATGGATTCGACTAAAATAGTATCTGTAGTGACAATAGAATATTTAAAAGCAGCTCAATGATTTTTTTATGCGATTTAATTAATCTAATGTACCAGAAGTTTTACTGGAGAAGTATTGTTCCTTTTTACCAACAGAGTAATTTAAATATGTTTCGAATTTTCGTACAAAACTATAACAGCTAACTGACAATAACCGTCCATAATTTTGAGCCAACAACAGTCATCTTGTACGGTGAACGTTTCTGTGTCGAAGTCCACAGACCTGACTACAATTATAATAGCGAAAATTTACGTATTGACGAGTTAAATTTTGATGAATTTAGAAGAGAAGGTTTTAATGCTAGAAAAACTTCCGTAATGTTTATATCTACAGACTTTTGTTACTGTTATCATACGAAACATAGAGTAGGACTGGGTAAAGAATAAGTGGAGATTGTGGATTTGTTATATTGTACGTTGCATACTGAATATTATTTACTGCGCAAGTTTGACATCCATAGAGGAACCCTAATTTATTAGTAACTATCACGGTAGAGAAACATAATTTTACTTAGATCCATCAGTATGAACTATGATACACAAATGTTCTAAAACAAAGAACTTTTTTTTACTTAGATGAAACTTTCGTACGCTTTAAATTATAGCTGGTCTAATAATTTAAAAACATTTTATTATCTATACACTCCCATTTTTATAATCACAAACAGCAACGACCTTTGGGATACACCAATTAACAGAGCTATATTTGCTAACTATCAAACTATGGCTTAGGTTTAAAAAAATTCAGATACTTTCCATATAATTTTTACTTAGTGACGTCAACGGGTCATGTGAATGTTTATGAAAATAACAAAGTCGTTACACAGATATTGAAATAAAGTATGAAAGAAAGTTGTTCGAATGTCGATAAGTATAATAGATATTAGTCCAATGTTTTAGTTATGCGAAAGCTAAAATTACTTTAGGGTGTGACTTAGTGATGGTTCATGGTTCACAACCCGCTGCTATAAAACGCATTCCGCACTTTGGAGCTGTGGTTATAAAGTTGACAGTCAAATCTCACTATTTATTCAAGTAAGAGCAAGGTAAAAGCAAGAGATTTCTCTTATATTTCAATTCACCCTTACGAGTGGGTATTTGCATATGACTTCTTGCGGAGCTTTGGTCAAAAATTTTGAACCAAACAAACATTTATCCAATCGTAATAAACCTTCTAGTTAGTTAAAACAAAACTGGATTAAATTTCTTTAAATGTCTTATATTTTAGTATAAAGAAATACAGAAACAACACTTGATTTATAGCTAATTTTGGGACTTTATTGTTTTGAAGTGCCGGCATTGTACATTTATAAAATAGTTCTCAAAAAACAACAACATTTTTACAATATTTGTAAACATTTAGAATGTTTCGTGTTTACATATACACGGTTTTCTACCCACATATACTACTGATATTACTACAATTCTACACGGACACTATTTTGTACCCACATATACTACTAATACCACTACTCTTAATTTAATGGTATACTGCTGGATAATTGTTACTTCACTTGGATTTAGAACATGATAAAATAGTTTTATTTTTATAGCAAGTCTTATCAGGCTCAGATCTGAATTTACGTGAAGTGCCAAAAAAGGATCCTATTTCGTTAGCCAATCGTAGCTAGCCGTGTGCAATAAAAAACTTGATAAAACCCGATAAAGTAATGGAATTACACAAATACTAGAAAAGTGTTATTTTTAGATAAAGTGTAAAACATAAGATTTATAGCTCTCCTAGTGGGTGTTGAAAGAACCTCTTCAGAGTCTACATGTTCTTCTCAGTGTTTTCAATCAGAATTTGAAGAATTTCTGTACACCAAAATTTCCATCGCGAAGGAAAGAAACGACAGAAGAATTCCGCTCATCCAAAGATAAAAAACGCCTTGAAAATCTGTAACAGTCATGACCTTTACACTGGCGGTGGTTTTATATGTGTATAGACATTTTCTGGAATTCGATGTACGGTCCATGACCCTATGCTTGACCACTCCGATTGGATAAAAGCGAGCAACCCTAAACATATATAATAAAAACACATTAATTTTATATCAACGTTAGTAGAACGAATTGTATGGAAAATCTTAGATTATTGTAAAATGGTATAACTAGTTCAAGTAGTTGAACAGTATTGTATCTCAAATGCTGGCAACAAAAATGTAAATTACTTGAAAATCTTCAAGGCCTCATGATTTTATCATGAAACCTTAACGACACCACAACTGTACCTTCGACCAATAGTAGTTATCCATTACGTTTTATTGGATAATTTTGATTCTGTTTATAGGCTGGCGTTTGTTGCTGTTCAACAGATCGTGAAAGGAAGGTTTGTTTTTGTTTGTTTGTTTTTGAATGTCGCACAATGCTGCACGAGGGCTATCTGCGCTACTCGTCCCTGATTTAGCAGCGTTAAACTAGAGGGTTTTGGTCTGTTTTGAATTTTGCGCAAAGCTACTCGAGGGCTATCTGAGCTAGTCGTCCCTAATTTAGCAGTGTAAGACTAGAGGGAAGGCAGCTAGTCATCACCACCCACCACCAACTCTTGGGCTACTCTTTTACCAACGAATAGTGGGATTGACCGTAACATTATAACGCCCCCACGGCTTTATAGGGGGCCTTCTTATCGATCTGGTTCGTTAAAAGGAAAAAAAGAGGCAGTGTACCGTAAGTTTTAAATATACCTAATGATTACACGTGTGTTTCCTGGTGTACTGACAATTATTTTCGTTGATAGAAAATTCCAGTGTTTGCGACCAATTATTCAATTAAAAAAACAACAACAATATACTTCATTTTGTAGGATATTACATATCACATTTTAACACTTGTTGGAATTTAAGTTTAGACACACTTAACGTATTCTGACTATTGGTAAAGCACAAAAACAACCTTTTCTTCACTTCTCTTTGAAGCGTATTACTAAGATTTTTTCTCATGATGATGACCATATTTTTAGGAAAAAAGGTGTCGCTGATGTAATACGAACATGTCTTCTTCTTCTCGTAACGTTTAGCGAGCCCTCCAACCAAACTGCTTACTTCTGTAATGACAATGTGACTGCCATGTTCTACTTTATCCAAAGTTTCTTCAGAGAGGAGATCGTCTAAGGGGATTTTACCAGAAATTCTCTTCCATATAGCTTTATAAGTAGGATGAGACCCGCTCTGTTACGTAATAGAATAATTCAATAAATAAATATTTATATAAAGAAATTCAATAGGACTAAGTTATCAAAAGATTATTACCTTATTTGGTACCATACAATTCGTAAAAATAAAATAAATAAACGTTTGTTTGTAATCGGAATCAACTATTCCAGATTTTATGAAATTCTTCACTCGAAATAATTCTGATTAATAATAAAACTGAGAGTTAATCACAAAGAATGAAAGGTGTTAGGTTTTGCGACATTCATTGTGAACTCCCCACACATTTTACTTGTGTTTAACGCCCCCAGTGACAAAGCGGTATGTGTGCAGACTCACAATGTCAGAATCCGGATTTTGATATCTGTCGTGGGCAGAGCTAAAATAGTCCTTTGTGCTTAACTTCAAGGAAAGAAATAAGTTCTTTTTTTGTTTTTATCGTAACCCTACATAATGAATTTTCTGTGCTCTGCCCATCACGGGTATTAAACGTCGTTTCCAGCGGTAGAAGTTCGCAGACATACCGATGTGCCACTAGTTAGAAAGAAAAGACAATAAACAAATTGTTCTAAATATATACATTTAAATCTAAGCCAGAGATAATAAAGATTTTATTATAAATATTGGTTCACTCTGTTCATGTAGTATTTTATTTATGTATAATAACCAGTGATTCCGCCTGGAACTGCATTTAAAAATCTTGTTCGTGATTTTCAAACAGCCCAAGCACACATGTATAAAAGTATGCTTTACTACTGTATAGCCAGAATGTTTTATCCTATAAAAGTATGCTTTTCTACTGTATAGCCAGAATGTTTTATCCTATAAAAGTATGCTTTTCTACTGTATAACCAGAATGTTTTATCCTATAAAAGTATAGTTTACTACTGTATAACCAGAATGCTTTATCCTGTAACTACTGTATAACCAGAATGTGTATGCTTTACTACTGTATAACCAGAATGTTTTATCCTATAAAAGTATGCTTTACTACTACTGTATAACCAGAATGTTTTATCCTATAAAAGTATGCTTTACTATGCCAGAATTTACTACTGTATAACCAGAATGTTTTATCCTATAAAAGTATGTTTTACTACTGTATAACTAGAATGTTTTATCCTATGTATAACCAGAATGTATGCTGTAAAAGTAAAATACTGTAGTGTTTTATCCTGTAAAAGTATGCTTTACTACTGTATAACCAGAATGTTTTATCCTATAAAAGTATGCCTTACTACTGTATAACCAGAATGTTTTATCCTATAAAAGTATGCCTTACTACTGTATAACCAGAATGTTTTATCCTATAAAAGTATGCTTTACTACTGTATAACCAGAATGTTTTATCCTATAAAAGTATGCCTTACTACTGTATAACCAGAATGTTTTATCCTATAAAAGTATGCTTTACTACTGTATAACCAGAATGTTTTATCCCATAAAAGTATGCCTTACTACTGTATAACCAGAATGTTTTATCCTATAAAAGTATGCCTTACTACTGTATAACCAGAATGTTTTATCCTATAAAAGTATACTTTACTACTGTATAACCAGAATGTTTTATCCTATAAAAGTATACTTTACTACTGTATAACCAGAATGTTTTATCCTATAAAAGTATGCCTTACTACTGTATAACCAGAATGTTTTATCCTATAAAAGTATGCCTTACTACTGTATAACCAGAATGTTTTATCCTATAAAAGTATGCCTTACTACTGTATAACCAGAATGTTTTATCCTATAAAAGTATGCCTTACTACTGTATAACCAGAATGTTTTATCCTATAAAAGTATGCCTTACTACTGTATAACCAGAATGTTTTATCCTATAAAAGTATGCTTTACTACTGTATAACCAGAATGTTTTATCCACATAGATTTTATAAGTCAACTATTGGTCGCCCTAGTGGAAAGTGTTCGCAAGTTTAAGGTCTACTTACTTCTTACTGTAAAATAGAAATAAATAAATAATTATACAGATGGCGAGTCGCTCAAGTAGTGCGTTTTCAAAATAGATTTTAAACTGGCACATACCTATTTTATTTTAATATTAAAATCACACGCCTGGTTTGAAATTATTGAACGGAATCAGTCCAAATGTTTCAACTTTGCAGAACTTCATTAAGCCTTTCTGACCTTAACATATACCCCCTCCTAAATAATCGACAAATGAACGTATTCTATTCGTTTCACTAAACTTAAATAAAAGTTTGTTCTTGAAATTTTAACTAGCACCAATGTGATAAGACACCTACTCACACGAAACAGTGCTTCCGCTGAACTTCCGCTCTCTAGTAGGGGCTGGACGTTTGGAAACCTTAAAACATCGTCTAAGTTCCGTATGTGATCGTTTTGTTTTTCGAGTAAAAGAGTAGATCGAAGATGGCCACCAAAACTTGCCATGAACACTAGTACGGCTAGCAACCAGGACGCCAGAAGTAGCCTCATGGTAACAAGCTCGGGAAGTCGGGTTAAACCTTCAAAACATGCAATATGAACAATGACTGGCAGTTTGAGCCAAAAGTAAAATATATTTATTTGATTAAAGTGTGGAGACGGCTGCAATAGCTACAAAAATAAACTATTATAAGATCGTACATTTAAAATAGTTTTTTCTTACCCCTTAAAGCTATTCTTCATTTCACGGATTTACAACGCTACAATATGGGGTTCAATTCTTTGCTGTGAATACAACAGGCAGCTCAACGTAGCTGTGCTTTGCTACAAACAACCAGGCAGCCATTCGAATCGTCTACAAACTTTTATCTTCAAAAAGTGGTTTCATGTCATTAAACTCCAATAAGTCTGTGTATATATATAAATGTTATATAAACTGGTTGGTCAGGTGGTTAGGGCGCTCGAATCATAATTGAATTCTCGTCACACCAAATATGCTCGCCCTTTCAGCGTTATAATGTGACGGTGAGTCCCACTATTTGTTGGTAAAAGATGAACTAAAGATTCATCGAGTCTTTTACTATTAAATTAGGGGAACCTAGCGCAAACAGCGTTCATCTATCTTCTTGCAAATTTCAAAGAAACGAATATAAACTACAATTCAAGCTGGTTTCACTTCAACATATATATGAGTAACAAGACGTGAAATCAAACTGTTCTTTATTTAACCGGTTTCGCAGCAGCTCGGGCTAAAAATTAGTAGAAACAAATTTAAGTTTAAAATTTTAAATAAAACAAAAGTTTTATATTTTCACTTTACATGTTCTAGTTTATTTATTATTATTTAAATTTATCGGGCCACAAAATAAATTATTTTCATACCAACAATTCAAAACCAAAAGCTGATTGAAACGGATCGTTAAATTAACATTAAAATATTTTAGTTTGACCAAAAATCTGACTATATAATTCTGTACTGAACTTGAGAAAACTCTCGTAAGCGATATTTAAAAATAAAAGACAGAAGGTTCAGCAAGGATATACATTACAGCTTCAACGTTCCACACATCCTCAATTTACGTATTAAATAATTTCGTTTCTGTGGATGAAGCGTGGAGAAACGATGGCGTAACAATAAAAGCCGGTTTAAAAATCCAGAGGGCGTTGAATCACAACTGACACATTTTTAATTTCTAAGTAATTGCACAGGTTTGGTTTGTTTTGAATTTCGCACAAATCAACTCGAGAGCTATCTGCGCTAGCCATCCCTAATTTAGCAGTGTAAGACTAGAGGAAAACAACTAGTCATTCCACCCACCACCAACTCTTGGGCTAGTCTTTCACCAACGAATTGTGGTATTGACCATCACATTATAACGCCCTCACGACTGAAAGGGCGAGCATGTTTGGTACGACCGGGATTCGAACCCGCGACCCTCGGATTACGAGTTGAGTGCCTTAACCACATGGCCATGCCGGGCGTAATCGCACAGGAAATGTTTCAACTGGAACTACTTTTGATATGTTGTACATTGACGAACTAAATGTACCGTAACCACAATTACAATTACATTTTAAAGAAAAAATCACAGAACAATTTTCCAATATACCACCAAGTTTCGAGAGAAATATGGATGATAAAGAACAGAAAACAAAACTAGGTGAAAGGTACAACAATGATGTGGGTTTAACAGAAAGGTTCTTAATGTAAAATAAATAACAGAAATCTATTTAAAACATTTAATTGTCATTTTATTGTCAAGTAAACAAGATGATAGTAGAAGACAAAAACTGGAAAGACTGGACCTAACAGCATTTGCTTTTGAGATTCAATTAGGGCTTGAATTGTGTAAAGTTATCAAGTGGAGCTTCATTTTATAGCCGCCAGAGTCTCTTATTTCGATTATTTGGTGACATCACAATGCATGTTGACAAAACAAAGTAACTCAAATGTAGGCCTACTTAAACGGTATGAATTGTTAAGATTATGATAACTTATCTTTAAATTTACGTATATATTCTTAGACATTCTAAAACAGGAACGTTTTCACAACAGTTTCTTATACAATAGGAATGACACTCTGGTTCCTTCCTCTTCAACTCAAGTCCTGATTCAACTAGATATCTGATGAAATGTTAATTTTCTAAAATAAAAAGAATTCACTATTTTATTTCCTTTCTATTTTCTAAATGTGAATCATCCATGTGAAAACGTGTCACGTAGAATGATTTTCAACCATCAATCCTTGTTTTCTAAACTTGAAACGTTCTGAGAAAGTTGAAAATAGAGGTTTAACTATTCAGTCATGGTAGAAGTAAGAAAAGGTATAGGTAAGCCTTTTTTGTCTGTATTAATATGCAAGACGAATGGCAAGTAATCTATAGTAACACAGTACTGGTAATTATGATAATAACAATCAGAAACAATCTGGCTACAGAGCAAGATATTTCTTATTTAGCCAGTTCCAAATTTCAGTCTCTAGATTTGTAGATATAATCAGTAATCTACATTCTCAAAATTACAAATAATAATAATTATCATTATCCCTTAACACTCCTACGAAAAGACGTTTCTAGTCCTGATTTCTCCAAGCCCGTTCCCCTGGCTGTGGTTTCGCTAGATAATAGATAGGGACAGTGGGAATCTCGTTAATCCATTCATTAATGGATTTAAATGGCAATTTCATTTAAATACAAAATTATTAGCCTAATATTAATAACCTTTCAAGTTGCTCTGGGGCCTATTAGGCCCCACTTTTCGTAGGAGTGTTAAAGTATTCCAGTGTAACCCACAGGTGACTCATCATGTGCGCCGGACCAACATTTTATAAGAGTAGCTGAAGAGCTTTTTAAGCTTTAACTTGCACTTTAAAAATTGTTTATATGTAATTAGGCAGAGACTTATAGTAATACGTATGAATCACTATAACAAGGCATAATGAATAACGTGTAATTTCAAAGTGTACCTACTTGTGTTTACATATAACTATAGTGAGTAAAAGTGTCAGTGAGCACTTATTGTTGTGAATCATGGAGAGGTGCTTACAAAGGATTAATACCGTCAATAAGTTACAATGAAATTACCACAAAATTTAATCTCAAAGAACCTGAGTTTCTAGGAGAGGTATGCTCTCAGAACCTCTCCAAAAAACACCGAGATGCTTTTCGTTCCAAAAGTGTATTTTGCACACTATTCTGAGCTACCTGACCAATGTAAACTTTCCTTGGTCAAATCAAGTTCATTCCAACATCAATGAAACTTTAGGCAGCTACTATAGCGTTTGTTACTCAGAATAGTAATACCAACCGAGGGGAAAACGAACCCCTGATTTTAGCATTGTAAATCCGTAAACGTACCGCTGTACTAGCGAGTGGCATTAAAAATAAAGAAAAATATAAAAAATAAAAAAGACTTAGTTACAGTGGTCTTTTTATGTAACATTTGAACTAAATTGTTATAGCTTGTAACAGAAAGAGTGATACATCTTGTGCCATTATAAAATAGCTTAGACCTACTTCTATATATTACTATAATCAACATTAAAGTCCTTGATAATAATGGATCAAAAATATTTTTAAACCCCAGATACAAAAAAAAATGAATTTTGCAAAAACGACACGAATCATTTTGAATAAAGCAATTCAAAACTATAAAAAATGAAAATATCAATAGAACATTTGTCTGTTAAATTTTTTTACTGTGCTGCACGAGGGTTATCTGCACTAACCGTCCCTAATTTAGAAGTGGTAGACTGGAGGGAAGGCAGCTAGTCAACATCACCTACCGCCTACTCTTGGACCATTCTTTACCAACAAAAACTAGAATTGCTCCTCACATTATAATTCCTCAACGACTGAAAGGGCGATCATGTTCGGTGATGGATTTCGATTCCGCCATCGACAGATTAGGAGTCGAGCTTCCTAAACATGAAATAAAAAGTTTGGAAAGTAAGTATTACATACCTTGGTTCCACAGGGAACGGTAGAAGTTCCACAAAAATGACAGAAATCTATAAATCGAACAACGTCGTTCTTTCTTGATGACACCCTCCATTATCGTTGACGTAACAGCCATTAGAAATAATGCACTGAACATGGCTAACCACACCTGAAAAACAGAGCAGCTATAATAATTATTTAATATGTCAAATAAAACAATAATGAAGCTACTTTATAAATTATTCAAATGGTATTATGTTTCACTTCGATTATTCTCAGAATTCAAGTTTCTTCAAGATTAACGTGATTTAATTTATTTATTTTTATATTCAAGTTTAAATATTAATTTACATTGTTAGAAATAGGTTCAATATGAAGGGTTTGGTTTTTACTGAAATTTAAGCTAATCCAAAAAATCTAACTAAATTCAAGAAAAGTTCAGGTGTTTACGAAAGCCAGTGATCAAATTAGGATTTGATATCATATTTGAACAGACCTCGCCGAGTGCGTTTGAAAAACATGTAGTTTTACATTTTTTTTTTGTTATCTAATAAAAGATATGACAAATTAACAACAGATTGAAGGGAGGCCACTTTTTGTGTCCATCCCCTACACAGACACGCACATAAATATATAAAAATGAGAGTTATGTTACCCCCTCTTTTCATATTTTCATCCAATTCTACACGTGTTCCTTCAATATTCTTTTACTCATGAGGTCAAAATGAAATACAATAAACAAAATGCAAATATATTCCTAATAAAAAGAAGACATTTTATATGTGTTCAGGTGAAGTGAATACATGTTTGAGTTATTAGATAGACTCGCTCAGTAACAGGACATTTGTTTACGATATTAGTTACAAAGTGAAACTAAAACTCTCACCTAACCGAGTCTTTGTAAAACAAAACAACGTGCCTGAGCACGAGTAATACATGAAATAAAGACTCCTTATTAACGAACTAAGTACAAACACAATGTCCTCTTGCAGAATAGTTATTCTAGATTTCTAGAAATTGATTGTCCAGATGAAGAATAATTTTCAGACTATCCAAATACTGGTTCCTTAGTTTACTGTCCCCCCAGTGGCACGGTGACTTACCTACGGACTTACGACTTTAGAAACAGAGTTTTGATACTCTTGGTGAGCAAAACACAGACAGCCCATCATGTAGCTTTGTGCTTAAGTACAAACAAACAAACTTTCACTTATTTCGTCTTGTAACATTTAATAACTTTAATACCAACTACAGTGATGTAGATATTGGAGAAGCTAAGCCAATAGTTTCCAAGCTGTTTTTGTTGATGACACTCTAGTCCACTTACCTTGATATGCGCGATACTCTTGCTTCTGAAAGCAGTAGTTTTGAAGATTTTGTTTTATTAATTCCTTCTCGTTTTGTTTAAACTCCCAACACCCATACCAACTTGCCGCGACACACAGTTTGGAAACCACTGACCTGAGAGCTTTATCAAAATTTTACTATCTGATTCAAGCCCTAATAACCTTCCACTCAAACGCCGTTAAATAGCTGAAGATATTCTTCGAATTTTGAGGAACGCCAGTCAGAACGGTCAAGTAGTCCACATAGATGGGGTCTGTAAATTCTGATATCTGAGAGCGTTCGTAAGTGGCAGTGAAAGGACCCACAGCCAAGTCTGCCTCCTATAGGGGAAGAATTCATAATTAATAGTTTCTAATCGTTAGTAAATGTATTAGTATGCAACAAAATAAATATAATAACGATATTTTGTCGACGTCATGCAGATGTTTCTACTTAAACTTCTGAGGCCACAAGCAAGCATTTTGGAAACAAAAGCTAAAAAACAAACAAAATTAAAATACGTCCGAGAAAAACCAATGTCACAAGAGGTGTTATTTAAATGTACCTTTCTATCATTAGTACATAATTTTTATAATTATTTATACTGATATTCATAGTTCTTTCTTTGCTGTTTTTGGTAGACTTCATATACTTATAAATTATTAAAACTAATACGAATGGAGGATATTGCATAACCAGATGCCTCGCTGAATATCTCTATAAATTAGTCATGTTTATGCTTCAAGAAACCTGTCACACTCCTACCTCAATCTCTACACAAGTGACATGTTTACATTTCAAAGAATCTGTCACCGGCTAAGTTGCTCACGTGCATCATCTAAACATGTTGAAAATAAACAAGTTCTTAACATCGAAAAGCTGTTATTGATATTGTATACAAGAATATAGTGTTATATTTAATAATGAAACAACTTGTACGTAGATATAATCACAAATATCTACTGTGAAACTGGTTATGTGGTAATAGTAGTGGTGTAGTTTAGGAATGATGAATCCAAAAACAAGTTGTATTTAATTAACGCGTACATTTCGGTAAGAAACCACGACCAAGCCTTTAACATAAACATAATTAGTTCAAAGGTAAACATTTTGTTGAAAATAGTCGACAAATTTTCGAAATTTGAAGAAGATGTGTTAGTGTCATAACGAAGTGACAAAAGTTAACATGGTGGTCGGCTGGTAAGGCTAAGGAAATGGTAGAATGATAAGTTCTGGTCACTGTTAATAATGCCCTCTAGCAATCGATACTTTTAAAATTTAATGCAAATGTATTTATAAATGTTTAGTTGGAAATCGTTTATTTAATGATTATGTTAACAAGTCATAATTAGGCTTAGAATAGATGAGAATTCCTTACGTTTCTGTGGAGTAATCCAATTGCTCCAGAGTAGCTTCCATTCGGCAACCGTCCACCAGTTATACCGCTTATTGGTGTGACGTAAGTAAAGCTGAATAGAAATCATTGTAACTTTAAAGGCTTGAATTTACAATAACGTATATTGTTGTTTCTTTGGTTCTTCACGTAAGCCAGTGGTTCCCAACCAGAGGTGCTCGCACCCCTTGGGGGTGCGAGATAAAATTTGTTTTGGCCACCTTACTCTTTATTCTTAAATAAATAATTACTGTGAGGGGTGCGAGAACATATTAAAATTTTTGGGGGTGCGAGGCATAAAAAAGGTTGGGAACCACTGACGTAAGCCAATGCGACCTGCTAATGCATGCTTAGTTCTCAAATATGCTTTAACTTATGTTCCTTGTCAGTTTCATAATGCGTGTTTCTTAACAGTGACACCTTTTACACTGAAAATGTACTCAAATTGCTACAAAGACATATTCTAGCACATGCAGTATAACAGGACCACTGCGGCTAATTTGAATATAATAAAAACAAGTCTACGTTTCTGACAACTTCAAGCACGACATCTTGAAAGTGAACCCAGACTTTATTGGAATGTGAAGAATTATTCTTTACTAAGGAAAACACTGAAAATTAATTCAAAATAAATTGTGATTTATTTATTTTTTTACATTTAAAGGATATAAGTTACTTTAAAGTGGGTTTTCACATATTCATTATTGTTCCTTGTTATACTTGTTTGTTTTAAATATTTCGTTATTAAAAGTAGTTTCAACGTTCACCTCTAATCTTCTAGAGGTCCTCAATTGTAAATTGGTCACAAAAATAGTTCATTTAAGAAAGAAAATTTAATATTTTGAGAACGTCATATTGAAATATTTCAGAGAGTGGTTTTTACTAATGAGGATTGTTTGTTTGTTCTTGAATTTTGTACAAAGCTTTACCAAGGTTAGTTGCGCTAGCCGTCCCTAATTTAGCAGTGTAAGACTGAAGGGAAGGCAACCCGCCGCCAACTCTTGGGCTACTATTTTACCAACGAATAGTGGGATTGACTGTCACATTACAATGCCCCCACGACTGAAAGGGCGAGCATGTTTGGTGCAACGGAATTCGAACCTGCGACCCTCGGATCACGAGTCGAACGCCTTAACCACCTGACCATGCCGGGTCTACTAGTAACGAACCAGCGGTTAGCCTATATTTGCCAAAATACATATTTTATACCACAGAAGGTTTCTTCAACTGTTTTCTGATACTCGTACATAACCGCTAAAAGACGTTATTTTGAACTGATACACTAGAGTAAAATCAACAACACCCGCCTCCAACTGCGACCCCAAAGTTCGAAACACAGGACATGTACCATAGGCCTTGACATTCGCAACTTCACATGCTAACTCCCAAGCCGTATCTGGCATTTTTATGTTTCCCAAGTGGACTTGAACTACTTTTAAAAGTTCACCTAAATAAGTGGTTTTTCGTAGTTGCAGACCAATAGAGTTAAGCATTGTTTGTTGAGGTATTGTGCGAAACAGAAAATATCGATCATACATTTTAGAATATTCGACATATTTTTCTAGAAGTATCAAAACAGTGGAGAATTTTACAAAAAAAAGGAAGTATTACATTAAATAATAATGTAATGGAACTAATTTAAAAAAGTATTTAACTTACAATAAAAAGTAGGGCGCAAATTGGCCCTTTGATAGAGCTTTGAATTTCACAGATGATGAGTCGGGTTTAAGTAGGTGCGAAACCAAAATATTGCTCTCCTCAATTTAATCTCTGGTCAGTGTTCAAAATTAGGGACCGCAGTAAATAGGCTTAGTAACTTTGACATAAGTGTGTGTGTGTTTTCTTATGGCAAAGCCATAGGGCTATTTGCTATATCTACCGAGGGGAATCGAACCCCTGTTTTTAGCGTTGTAAATCCGAAGACTTACCGGAGACTTGACATAAATATGAAATAGATATATAATACAGTAAATTTACGAAACTAAAAGACTATTGTGATTATTGGTAGAAGTTGTCGAATAACAGTGAAATATAAACCATAAAAAATAAACAAGTAATTAGAAAAACACTGAGAGACTTAATTAACTAACCACAATGTCTGTTAGCCTAAAAATAAACTTTTTGACGATATTTTTTATAATATTAGATTTTTAAACCGTATAAATTTAAAACGGATTCCTTGTATGTACGTAAGAAATTTACCTATAATTCATGGACGAAGACAAATATTCAAATATTTCAGCCATCGGGCCACCAATTGTAACAGTTCCATTTCTGTTGAAAACATCCACCCAGGGAAACCACTAAAAACATAAAGAATAAAAGAGTATTAATATGTTTTGTTTGTTTGCTTTTTAATTTTGCGCAATGCTGCACGAGGGCTATCTGCGCTACTCGTCCCTAATTTAGCAGCGCAAAACTAGAGGGTTTTGGTCTGTTTTGAATTTTGCGCAAAGCTACACAAGGGCTATATGCACTACCCGTCCCTAATTTAGCTGTGTAAGACTACAGGGAAGGCGGCTAGTCATCACCAACCACCGCCAATTCTTGGGCTACTCTTTTACCAACGAATAGTGGGATTGTTTGAAACATAATAACGCCCACACGGCTGAAAGGGCGAGCATGTTTGATTATATGTTTTGTTATTAAGCACAAAGCTACATTAGGAGCTATCTGTGCTCTGCCCACTATGGGTATCGATATCCTGTTTCTAATGGTCTAAGTCAACAGACATACCCTGCGCCACTAGGGGACGTTACGAATGGATGTGTGTGTTTTTTTTTCTTACAGCAAAGCCACAATGAGCTATCTGTTATGTCCACCGTAGGGAAATGAACCCTTGATCTTAGCGTTGTAAATTCGAAGACTTTACAGCCTTTTCCCAGCCGGGAAGTTAAGTATAGTTGATACTGTTATCATTTTGTTTGTCCATAAATTATTTCAAGTGGTTTTCTTGTTTTACAACTAAGAGCAAACTATCCTACGAAAGAGAGGGTTTAATCAATTTAATCAAATTTTTCAAAATTTATATTACTTACACTGACCCCCTTTCTCGGGGGCTCAGCAGAAAGTCTGGAATTTATAGCGTTATAAATCATGTTTCGACACCTGCAGACAACAGATAGTCTAATGTGTATCTTTTTGTTTAACTATAAACAAACAACACAAAACCTAAATCCTTTGGATCTGCCTAAGCAGCAGTATTAATTGAATGACGTATATAAATTGTTATAGTAATTCTAGTCTTCGAACATGAATTGAGTGACGTATATAAGTTGTTATCAGAGTAATTCCTGTCTTCAAACATTGAGACTAAGAGCTCAGAATGTCTTTACAATACAGATTACACCTGACTGTAATCCAATCAACCAGCAAATGCCACGCAAGTATAAAGCCTATAAAAGTCGTCGCAGTCACTCGAGGCCCATCAGTAGCACTATAAATCCAGTCATAGCTTCTAGGATAAGTTCTGTATGGCAAGCTATCAAAGATATTCCATGCAAAACTGTGCAAGATTTTGGTAGGTTTGTTCATTTTGTTGCAAAATGACACAAACGCTACTTACTCAAGCTTTCCATAATTTTGAATAACAAACTAGTTAATCAATGTCACCCAACACCAACCATTTGCCTACTTTTGCCTATAAGATCAAAGAGAAGCGCTAGAAATTACAAACACGTCAGAGTAATGCCCAATTATCTAGAATTTGGAAAAATGAAAGTCTTACCTGAGCAACACCAACCCGTAAACCTCTGGAACCCATTGTACGTTCAAGGTTATTAAAATTCCACCTTTTTTTTCTCTCTTCTCTAGAAGATGGCAGAAAGCTATGCTCTCAGTAAAACCTGCAAATGAGACGATAACAGTGGTGCTTGCTTTATAACACAAGTTTTTATTAGTAAAACGTTTTAGTCAATCAGTTTCAACGCTGAAAAGTGTCGGTGTACCGAGATTCAATAGCTCTCATATAAGAAATAATTACCTAGGAAGTTTTTGTTACGTTTCTTTCTGTTTGTCCATTTCGAATTTTAAACCAATAATGCGTGGAAAGAGCATTACAGGCTATATTTTTCTTCCCAGGAGTAAGTGATCAGATAGATATAATTTTATCTTTTAGTGGAGTTAGAATGTTTTGGTTTTATTTGCTATATCTTTCCGTCCATAGAATTTTAAAAAAAAAATTGAAGTAACGCTGTGTGTTTCTCTTTAAAACAGAAATTCGAGGATATACAAAGAACCTTGTCTCCTAACCTTCTCTTGGTACTGACATATTCAAGAAGGGTATTCAATTTTATTTCAGAACATTAAATGGATAAATAATGATACAGGTATTTAAAAACTCGATGCCAATAGTAAGCTACATAAAGGTCACATTTTCCGACTAAAACAACGAGAGACATTGTATTGAAACGATATTATACAAATACGGTGGTAATTCGGAATTTCGGAAGATAATTAAAAACTAGAAGTTCCAACATTCGCACACAAGTACAATGTATCCCCTGCCCCTCATTCAAGTTATTCTTCAGAATGCAATACATTTGAAGAGAAAATGGTATTCAAGGAAAGGGGCCGAAGCTACAACATACATACATACATCAGAAGGATAGTGTGTGTGCGTGTGTTTCCTTATAACAAAACCACATAGGGCTATCTGATGTGTCCATCGAGGGGAATCGAACACCTGATTTTAGAGTTGTAAATCCAAAGGCTTACCGCTGTCCTAGCGGGGAACTAGAGGGATAGAAACCAACGAATTATTAACTTGACTTATTTATAAGAAAGCTGTATTATAACTTACTACATTGTCACTTGTATTAATGAATAAATGTAGGTAAATAGGTACCAGTTTCGATTTATATATATTCAAACATAATGACAGAAACTTTACAAATAATGTTTGGGCAAATGTGACCTATTTTTCAATGCACTACATTGAAATTCATGCACTATATAATACAAAAATACTGTTATAAATAGCCCCTTACAGTCCTGACTATAAGGTTACGTATAAATCGACGTGTGCTTATAAAATTGTATATTTTACTGTACTTATATATGTGTGTGTTTAGGTGTACCGATAAACCTTGATGGTGGTATTCCCGATTATTGGTATTAGATGTATGTTTATTCTGGCTAGATGACATGGATTGAACTGGACATTTTCCATATGAAAGAAATTAATTTTAACAACACACCATTACACAACACTTTTCTGCTCGTTAGATTAAATTCAAATACTTTTTTTTCTTTAATAACATGGGCTAAAATCCGCAAAACTAACGTCAATACCAGAGGTATTGTCATGGCATTTCTACCAATCACCACGAAGACTCCTTTAATAACATTGATAATTCAATAGAGAAATATATTGAATATCACATCGCAAAGCTAACGTTACACGAGACAGTCCAGGTGCCTTTCTCATCCGAGAACGTGGTGGTTTGTCATATGTATCCTCAACATTACGACAGACAATGAGCGATAATACCTGTCGGAAACGCGATAATGTAATTCCTAACTGACTACGAACGAACGAAAAAATATCATACATTCCTCTTATTTGACAACTGCGTGTTAACTAAAGTGTAATTATCTGTTCTTCACCTCTATATTATATTTCAAAAATACGGTCTGTAAATTCATGTTGGTTTTTCCGCGAAAACGCACCTGAATATGATACGTTATTGGTCCAGTGGTACTCAGCAGCCTGGAAGGTGATTACTGTCTATTTCGCCCTTCTATACATTCACGACCTGAATAAATACAGAGTAAAGCAGTGTCACGTTCTATTACGTACAACTAAAGTAGAACTAACAAGCGTATATGTTTCAAACGTATATTTTATATAAAACATGTTGTACGTAGGTATTATCAGGTGGGGGGGGGGCATTGAAATCACTTGAATGTATGAAAAATGTATGTTTAAATTTGTCATACATTCAAGTGATTTTAATGGCCCCCTAATAACACGTAAGTACTAAACATTCTTTGTGAAACACATTCATCAACGAAAATATTTCGTATACGACATTGAAAGTAGTGTGTCTATTATCATCTCATAATATATAAATTCGAAAAAAGGTTTTCACATTGTAAACTACAAGAACAGAGAATCTGTGTTAGTGGAAATAAATATTTCAAATTACTTTTTATTAAAACTTCGCAATGCGCTGTCCGTGCTCCGCTCATCACTAGATGGCATGTATAAAAGCTTGCATAATTTAATTTGTTATGTTGGATCAAAGAGCAACAACTAAGCCTAATTTGACTTCAATTGAACTAATGTCAAGTTTAACTGTTAAAATGGTTATGTTCGCTGACGAAACTTATTGTGACTGTGTGTTTTTATTTTCTTTACAAATTGCCCCCCCACACACACACACAAACACACATACGTAGTGGCACAGCGGCATGTTTCCGGACTTACAATGCTAAAATCTACGTTTCGATACCTGTGGTGGGCAAGGAACAGATAACCCATCTCGTAGCTTTGTGCTTCACCTCAAACTAACAAACCTTCACAAATTTTATTTATTTCAAAACTATTATCGACTTGTCATTACTTTTCAAAACCTTTTATTGGGTGTCGTGAACTTATCTAGTATTTAGGTCACTTTACGTCCACCGTCCTGAATAAAATATTTAGAATTTGATCTTAATTTAGCAAAAAATATAAAAAAACAGTCACAGAACGACCAACTGTCGTTTATCTTTAGTATAAGTCGTCTTCACAAAACAGCACAAGGCAGACGATTAAAATATTCATAAACATTAATTTTCAGCTTTGTGAACTTTGAAGATTTGTAAGTGAACTGGTATATTTACGAACTTTTATTATGAACAACACAGTTTGAAATATCTAAATGGTAGTTAGTAAGTGCAGAAATATACAATGAATTATCTGTGTCTTGCTGACCACAGATACCAAAATCCGTATTTTATATTTCTTCAGACTTACCGCTAATCCACCGAAGAGAATTTTCTTAACATCCTGGACTTATAACAACTTGAAAACTAACATTTCAACCCGAAAATAAGAGAAATGAAATTATAAAAATAATTACACTAATTAAATATCAAATTAAAATAAACACTAATTAAATATCAACACTAGAATCCTCATTTCCGTGGTGCTTGATTTCACACAAACAAATTCTGATCTGTACATTATCAGATTAATATTACGCTGTACTTTGCAGGAGACAGGGCCTTTGCTGAAACGATATTTGAAGTTTGAAAGCAATCGGTTGTACCAAACGTTCAGCTAAAGTAAACAGTATCATGACTTGCCACATACATCTGCTATCAGCACCTCTCTGAAATAAATAAATAGTATTGCATTAAATATTTGTAAATTTACAAAAGTTGCTGTGCCTAAATGTTTCCGCTGTATTGTCCACACAAAAATATTGAAAGTTTAAACAGTTATTAAACAGCCTTTCACCGAGTTACCCTTTCTGAGTATTTGTATCCTACTTTTAGCGACCCCAAATATGATATATCAGGTTATCTCATAACTAATGTCCGAAAATTTAATACAGAAAGTACATCATCATTTCTGTTTTTGTAGAAGGCTTTAATGACTAAAATATGTAGCAGGACGTGTATAAAAATGTTCAGACAAACAAAAAAAACTAACCCAACTCCACTTTTCCAGCTAATTCATCAAATAAACCCTTATGAAGATAGATG
Source organism: Tachypleus tridentatus (assembly GCF_004210375.1). NCBI lineage: Eukaryota > Metazoa > Arthropoda > Merostomata > Xiphosura > Limulidae > Tachypleus > Tachypleus tridentatus. The sequence goes on along the minus strand of NC_134836.1, from coordinate 74,843,582 downwards.
TATCTGAGGAGCACATTTGGCATATAATGCTTTAGTTATCACCATTAGATTCCATCTAGGAATCGCTTGCGGATTCTTCAACAAGTATTTGAGTGAGTAGGTTGTTAGCCCACTGCACTGAGCCGTCCCTAATTTAGCAGTGTAAGACTAGAGGGAAGGCAGCTAGTCATCACCACCCACCGCCAACTCTTGGGCTACTTTTTTACCAACGATTGACCGTCACATTATAACGTCCTCACGGCTGGGAGGGCGAGCATGTTTGGCGCGACGCGGGCGCGAACCCGCGACCCTCGGATTACGAGTCGCACGCCTTACGCGCTTGGCCATGCCAGGCCACATATAATGCTTTATGAGATTTAAATTGGCAATAGTGCAGCAGAAATTACACAAAACATTCAAGGTGTTTATGGTGCGAGGTCTCTCAATGAAAGAAAATTTCGAAGGTGGTATCAGAAGTTCGGATCAGATGACTACAGCTTAAGAGGTGCACCACATTCAAGTCCTCCTGTTAAGTTTAATGATGACTTGCTGCTGGCTACACTTGATGAAGATTGTGCTGTAACAGTTGGAGAACTAGCACAGAAGCTTAATTCAACCCATTCAACAGTTCATTGTAATCTGCAACAGCATGGAAAAGGGTCTCCCATGATTTGACAGAAGCCAACCTTAAAGAAAGAGTGGACATTTGCAATTCTCTGCATTCTCGTGAACGTAACTCACAGCCCAAATTGGACCTCCACCCTAGGAAAATTTTCTTAAGCGCTTGGTAGGATATTGCTGGTGTGATCCACTTTGAGTTGCTGCCACTCAGTGTAACGATTACGTCAAACTTCTATTATCAATAGTTAGAGCGCTTGAATGTTGCACTGAAAGAAAAGAGGCCTGCTTTGATCAATCGTAAAGATGCTGTGTTACACCATGATAATGCGCGGTCCCTACAGCAAGGATCACATCTACAAAGATTGAAGAGCTGGACTGGAAAATCTTCCACATCCTCCTTATTCTCCAGACCTTGTCCCATCTGATTATCATCTATTCCGAAGTTTGCAGAACTATCTTGATGGAAAAGAGCTTGGAACACATGAAGATGTTAAAACTCTACCCTCTCTACATTCTTATCCTCCAAACCCCAAGAATTTTATAAAAGTGGCTTTCAGAAACATGTGAATCGTTGGCAGGAAGTAATTAATAATAATGGAACATACTTTAATAATAATAATAATAATAATAATAATAAATTTATTAAGCAATAAATTAGACACAAAAAATCAAATATCAATATAAAACCATCAACAAAGAGTTAACTCGTCCTGTGATGGTTAAACACATAATAATGTAAAATCAAAACTTACAAAATCAATATAAAGTTCCCAGAATATTATCATCAGTATTTAAGATCCATTGTTTTAAGTATTTCTTTTGATTAACACGATTAATAGAAGATCTTATACTATAGGGAATAAAATTATGAATACGAGGTGCCAAATAAAGATATTGATGAAGTGTAACTGTTTTACGTGGTGTGGGTACATTAATTGGAAAAAAAGATTGATGTCGTGTAAAATATGAAGTGACTTTAAAAGGCCTATTAAAAGAAACATGCAATGTAGATAAAGCTAAAAAATATAAATAAAGTTTATCATATGAAAGAGGGAGTTAAATTTACTGAAATCGGTATCAAGCCTATGAGTAAAAATAAGAGAGAAAACACTTTTTTGCAACTTGTGAATAGGAATTAAAAAAGTCTTATATGTGCCACCCCAAATTGAAATACAATATTGTAAGAAAGATTGAAAGAGAGCATAATATACACTTAACAAAATATGATAAGGAGCACAATGACTAAGTTCAAAATTAGCATAGAACTATATTTTAATTTATTAACTAAAGAATTAATATGAAATTGCCAATTTAATTTTCGATCTAAAATAATTCCTAAATATTTAACAGAGGAAACTTGAGTCAATTTGGGACACTTACAATTAGGGTAAGTATAACAATCACTAGAATGATAAAAAATAGAAGGAAAAGCTGGAATGACACCATAAAGGTTAAACTGAAGAAGAAAAGATTTAGATATATTTAAGGATAAGTCATTACAGAAAAGCCAATTTTAATTTTATTAAGATCACTAGAAATAATGGCTTCATTAATTAGATTTGGCTTACTATAAACAACAGCAATATCATCGGCATAGGCTTGGATATCTCCAAAAACTGTTGGTAAAGAATATCATTTATATAAATGAGAAATAATAAAGGGCCCAGAACAGAACCTTGTGGTACTCCAACATTAATTGTAAGCCAATCACTATAATTATTATGGATACAAACTGATTGCTTTCTATTGTGAAAGTAAGAAAAAAACCAATCAAAACAATGCCTCTAAAACCATAATAAGATAATTTATTTAACAATATTTTATGATTAACAGAATCAAAAGCTTTGGCTAAGTCAAGAAAAACAGCAATTGGATGAAGATCAGAATCCAAAGCTTCTGTAATACTTCCCACAAGTTTAGCAACAGCAACCTCCGTTCCAAGCCCAGGCCGAAAGCCAAATTGAGAAGGAGACAAAACTGAATGTCTATCAAGAAATGATAAAATTCTAATCTTCATAGATTTTTCAAATAGTTTAGAGAAATGTATTAATAAGGAAATAGGTCTATAATTCGTAAAATCAGAAATATTACCAGATTTATAAATAGGAATGACCAATGATAACTTTAAAGCATTAGGAAACTTCCCTTGAGTAAAAGATAAATTAATTAAAAAAGTCAAAATTGGTGCAAAAAGATTAGCATTAGCTTTCAAAATCTTAACCGAAACACCATCTACACCATTAGAAGCTGAATTTGATAAGGAGAAAATATTATTCATAGTTTCAGATACAGTAACAGGATATAGGTAACAAGAAGAAGAAGGAGCAGGAGGCATGCCCTGAGAACAAAATTTAGGATTGGAGCAAGTAGATTTAGCAACATTAACAAAAAAATAATTCAAATCAGATAAATCAGTAGTACCAAAATTACAAAATTTCTTTTTTTTTTTTTTAACATCAATAATAGAGTTAACAATATTCCAATTTTGTTTAATAGTTTTAGCATTCTTAAACAAATTATGATAATAAGTCCATTTAGTCTTACGGGTCAAGCTAACAACATAATTCCTTAAACACTTAAATCTAATCTTTAAATAAATATCATCAGGAAATTGATGTACTTTCTTTTTTTAACTTATCTCTTTTAATCATTAACAAAACCAATTCACTGGTAATCCATGGCTTAATTTTTCTAAACTTTCGTGACACAGAAACAGTAGTAGTACAACTTTGAATACAATCAGTTAACACTTCAGCAAAATTATCATAAGCAACATTAACATCAGAACAATTCATAACACAGGACCAATCTGAAAATTCAAACAAGAACTCAATTCATTGAACTTAATCTTTTGAACATTTGAGACATGTTCTAGATCCGATAAAATGTCTATACATAAAACAATTGGAAAATGATCGGTCAAAAAACTCTCAACAATATAAGAATAACAATTTTTAACAGTATTTCCACTAATTAAAAAATGATCAATACAAGAATTAGTAACATTGGTTATCCGTGTAGGAGAAGAAATAATAATACGAAGATTGTTCTCAGACAAAAACTTAAAATATGCATTCTTATAACAAACATCATCAAATGCCAAAACATCTATATTAAAATCACCAACAAGTATATTAATATCATATTTGTATAAATTCAATTCTAATGAAAGCTCATCAATAAATTTCAATACAGGCAATCTAGGAGATCGATAAACAACAAAGAGATTAAATTTCTTATTTTGAATCATACAAAATAAAATTAAAGCATCAGACTTAATGTACTGCACTTCTTTTATCATAGTCAGTATCTCAAATTTAACAAAACTGCCACTCCACTAGCCTTATTTAGACCAGAAGATGAAGAATAAAAGGAGTAACCTGGAATCGAAAAGGAAACAAATCCATCCTCAACAAACCAAGTTTCAGAAAAGCTATTATATGAAATTTAACAACGCTTGATTGTAAAAAAAACAAGAAATTGGTCAAAATTTTGAGTAAAACTTCGAATATTAACATGTATTAAATTTAAATGACCAACAGAAAAAACATTTGGTAAATCAGAAAGAGAAGACAAAGTTGGTGTAACACCAACAATATCATCAAAATCATCAGCCATTGCAGTATTTATAAATTATTAAGATCAATCAAGCAACGTAAAACAATGGGCTGAGTAGTTTCTGATTTCCTAATAAGAATATTACCATTCGATACCCAAAGAAATTTATAGCCAAGATCTTTCTGTTTTCGTTTTGCTTGCATGAAAATATCACGATAATATGGGGAGAGATGTTCGTTAACATAAACTGGATAAGATTCATTACAGACCTTAATATCATTAGTATTAAGAGAGCGAAATTTAGTTTTCTTAAGTTTAAGCAGATCAAATTTAATTTGCTTACGACAAAACTTAACAACAATCTGTCTCGGACTCTTATTTTCAGTTGTTTTCTTTCCTATACGATGAACAGTGTCAATATCTGTAGGAGCACAGTCAACCCCAAAAGTAGTTGTAATCTTCTCAACAACTTCTTGCAAATTCTCATCAGGCTTCTCTGGAATACCTCCAATCAAAACATTATAGTTATAAGAATATTGTTCCGCTTCACACATCTTCCTCCGAAAACTTGCCATCTCCTTCCACAATTCTTCATTTTCATGCTTTAATGTTTTATTTTCCTGTTTACACTCCTTAACTTCAGCTCTCAAAGTTGTGATATCCTCACTCATAGTTTCTACCTTCTCTGAATAATATTGAAAGGAAGTCACTAATTCTTCGACCTTTACTTTAATTAAGTGAAAGTCATCAAGTCTTGACAAAATTTCAGTAACTTTTGTCTTAAGCCACTTCATATCTGCCTCCCCCATATTTAAATCAAGCTCACTATTCTCAACAAGATTAACTGTCTCCCCTCTAACGAAATGGACACAGTCCTTCTTAATGGAGTTTCACTATTTAGGCTTAACTTTCTTTTTCTCATACAAAAATCACATTCATAACTTTTCCCAGTTTCATTTAAATATTCCAAATCCTGTTCAGTTAAGTTCTTACATCTTACTTTATAGATTAAATTACATTAAAAGCGTTTCAAATCCTTTCTGTTTTTCTGGACCTAAAATAGGACATTACTTAAGGGATGACCTGATATATTGTCCACATTATTCTCTCAAGATACAAATCCCTATTCTGACTCCACTAAAACTGATAACTATTGTAGACATGGAGTCAAAATGAAGTTCCTAACTGTAGGCTTGAAAATATAACATTTCCATTTTGATTCAGCTTGTTTCTGCACTTTTTCGACGATCCCTATTCTCTCTTTTTAAATTAACAGTTTTTACTAATATTCCTTTTTAAGTTCTTTTAAATCAACTCACGTTGAACGCATTTTAAGCTATATAATTGAATAATGATTAATTGAATAGTACATGGTTTATCAACAGTTTGCTGACTTCTTTTTTCACCCAGTCATTACTTGCCGAACCAGATAGCTTTATGCCTGAGGTTTCGTGTAAAGAAGTGTCGAGTACAAAGGCAGGCATTTATAACAACCTCGCATCTATTATATATTTAAAGTAACAACGTAAAATCAACTTAAAAAGAGCCATAAACATTCGAGTCGTGTAAAATAACCAACTGATTTGGATGTACACTTGTGCAACAATAATATGAATAATAACAATACAAGTATGGTGGATATATATATTTTTAATTTTATAAAAACAAATTAGGGAACGTTTGTTTGTTTTTTGAATTTCACACAGAGCTACTCGAGAGCTATCTGCGCTAGCCGTCCCTAATTTAGCAGTGTAAGAATGAAAGGAAGGCAGCTAGTCGTCACCACCCACCGCCAACTCTTTGGCTACTCTTTTACCAACGAATAGTGGGATTGACCGACACATTATAACGCCCTCACGGCTGAAAGGACGAGCATGTTTGGTGTGACGGGGATTTGGATTACGAGTTGAGTGCCTTAACCACATGGCCATGCCGGGTGTAATTACACAGGAAATGTTTCATCTGGAACTACTTTTGATATGTTGTACATTGACGAACTAAATATATCATAACCACGATTACGAGTCGAATGCATTAACCACCTAGCCATGTCGGTCCCGATATATACATCACCTAGTAGCTAGCTATAGTAATATAGAAAGTTTCATTGTTACAGTAATTAATGAAAAAGTCAAAACTACGAAAATTAAATTACTTCAAATTAAATTGTTTTTATTCCTACTTTGGCCAAATAACTTTAATTGTGTTATTCCGAGTTAAGGTAGGGATACTTTTTCAATTGTAAGTAACTAAGTTTTGTAGTTGACTTTCTTGTTTCATTAATTTCCGTAGCATCCAAACTTTCTATGTTACTATGGATAACTCGGTTACGTATATATCTAACCCTACTTGTCTTTATAAAAATTTAAAAAAAAAAGATATTATAGTTGTTTGTTTCCTTTTTATTAACTATAATGCATCAAATCCCTTCAAAAATGGTGGGAAGCCAAATCCTACCATTTTTGTATCCTTCATTACGTGCTAACAATTTTGCCGCCTGTAAATAGACATAATGAAAATACAGGGTTTTCTGGTTTCGGGAAACCAAACCCTATCATGAGAATATCTCCCGTACCTGAAGAATATAAAAACATTTTTTTTGTGTTTTTTTTTTCAAGCGTTGATAAGGTTGCACTTCCTTGTCATCCCGGCTTTCCTATTTGGATTTTACCTAGCTTGACGTCATAATGACGTTGATGATGTGTGTCACACTCATAACGCCATGCGTGATCTGATCCTACTAATTCCCTCCTTAACAGGCTTTTATATGGCGGAAACAAAAGCCAAAATTTAGGAACTATTTATACCTATGTTAGTGATTAAATTCACCTAAAATAAGAACAGGCAATCAAAATTAGGAAGTACAATAGGAGCAAACATGTAACTCAGACATTTGGAGACATCTAATGTGGCCGACCGACACTTGACTTTTACACCTATTGAGTTTTGTGCGCCAGTAATATCAAACGTGGTCGCGTATTTACCCAATCAGATTTTATTAATCATCATTACTTTTATCAACCTACCCTCAAATCTAATTATATGCCAAAACTAACGCATATATATGTACTACTTTAATTTTTGGTAGAAAAAATAAATCACTGGTACCCAAGACGAAAAGTTCTGAAAAAAAAAATAGACTTATAAGGTTTGTCATTTTCGCTGTATGCTTTAATGAAAATTTGTTGAAATAGTGTAATTTTGATTCACTCCATAAGCAGGTATATAGTTATTTAAGCGGCTTTATAAGTGAAATAAGCTTTAGTTTTGTTCAGCTAATACTGCGAAATTATTATTGTTAATATTCAAACATGTTAAAGAGGATTTTAAACGGACGAATTTTATGGCCGCCATTTTGTTTCATCGCGGTTCCCTATTATTAGGGTACCTCCGTAATTCAAATTTTGTCTAACAGTTGTGAAATCACTATTATTACTATCAATGTTTGAGTGGTTTTAACTATTAGAAAGGAAGGATGGGGTGTGGTTTCACGAAAAAAAAAAGTTTTTTATAGTGGTTTTCCCGAATGTTAATTTAGGGTTTAGAACAGATTTTTGTGCGATACCTATCCATTACCATAGTTTGTGTTGTTGAATAGTAAACGTTAGAGAGTTATCAAATGGGAAGTGTGTTATTGTTTTTAAATACAAGAACATTTGTATTTGGTATATTGTCGATTTTATCCTGTGTTATAAGTATTTCAAATAAAACTATGAAATAAACTAAATAGTATAAACAATTCATATGTAACTATACACAAGTCTTGTTACTTCATTTCATTTTCCATTTTACCGAGTTATGAACATTACGGAAAAATAATTTTAATCTCAGACATCCAGCCTCGAATTTCAAAGAATAAAATATAATTCAGGAATCCATATAATCAGATCCAGTCACACAAATTTCTCAATGGTACCAAACGAATTATCTTGGTTTCGAGGTTTGCACAAAGAAAAAAACTTTGCACCAAACACAACGCAGATAGTTCGTGAAAAACTCTTTTACGAAGATTCTCAAAAAGCGAGCTACAAATCTGGCATTGATTTATATTAGTCCTACTAATTACTATTCGTAACTTGGTAAAAATAAATAAATTTAAATTTTAGCGCATCTGATTATTAAATTTAAAACGTATAAATAGTCGGAGAATAAATTTGCACTCTGCAAGAGTGATTGTTAGGCCTACGTATTCGTTATTATATCCAGAAATGCGACAATGAAGTTTCACAACTTCACTAATTAAATAGTGACTTATACTGTAGAGATTTGGATGGGACATGACATGAATATACACGTATTCGATACAACAATCATTTCGGTCCAACGACCTGAAGTTCATGAGTTACTTAAGAGACCTAAATGAATAACTACAAAGTCAACAATTTTAAATATGTTTGTCAGTGAGATTACTTATATTGCTTTTACTTTCTAAATCTCGAATTTACAAACTTATTTTGGAATTAGCGCTTTTGTAGTTTAAATGCCGTTCACGATAAACAAAAACAAAACACACAACTCATAAATACTGACATCAAGTGTTTAATGAGATATTAATATCCTTTTGTAAAGATAAATATAAATATCTATACATTGACTTACCAAACCCCGAAGCCTACCGTAGCAAACTCGCGTAGAGAACATAGAATCTGAATATACACATCGTGGCACAGCCTTTAACTTCGAAACTTTGTTTCCATTCGTGTGATAATAGCCAATGAGAGATTGCGAAATATTCAAACCTAAGAGCCAAAGCGTGAGGTAAAAGCTCTTCATCTGCAGCATTTCAACGTGGTTTTTTACTTAGTATTTGAATTTTTTAGAATACAAGGTTATATTATAAGCCACGAATGTTAATTTCATAAACGGAATAAAGATTACACCAACATATTATAACTTTCATTGGCCTAGGACACACGAATAAATGTCAACTATATTCAGTGACGAAACAATTACCTAAACTAGAAAAAAAAAGATGAAATATTTTATTTCTCCCTTCCCTTGTCAATTTCGAATAAGTGAATAAGAAGGAATCGTCAGTAGCCGCGACACTTGAAATCTTTTGAGTAAAATTAGAGTAAATTAATGTATGAGGCCATTTTCCCATCTTTATTACCTATAATTTTGTGTGCCAGCAATACCAATCGTGGAGCATGCGTATATCCTATTAAATTTTATTACTCATCAGGATCTTTACCAGCCTATCCTCAAATAGAAATTATTTTTAGCGAGATTAGAGTAAATTGGTGTGTGAAATATCGCGCATGACAATATATACCAATCAAAATGGGTTGATCTCCTGAGTCCAAAACTGTGATTTCATTTCAAATCAGTCAAGAAATGGCGGAGCTATGAGTTAAAAGTTTGTATACCAAATACTTCAGAGCCATTCTATGCGCCGAGGATAAAAATGTGAGCAAGTTTCGTAATTATTACTATAAAATAAATTACAACAAACGTCTGTACTTGCATTAATGAATTATAGAATAATGAAGTAGATAACTTAGTAATGAAGCTGCGAGAAACAAATATTTACAATTCAATAGAATTTAATTCAGTAAATAATGTAATAATTCTGTTTTTGTTTTTTCTTAGATAACCCATTCTTACATAACAGATTCCTAATTCTAAGGTCTCAGAAGAGTCTGCTACGAAATGTAAGTTGCATGACTTACAGGCTGAAAATTACCACATGCGAATTATAATTAGAAGTATAGAACTTTCTTATTTGCTAAAAATATTAGTGTGTGATATATCTCAAGAAAGACATGTTTCAGTAATAAGCAATAGTTTTAAATTAATGTATAAAATACTTAATAAATATGGTTAATGAACTAAATATAATTAGCTTTATAGAGTCCAACAACGCTTACCAAATTAAGTAAACAAAGGTAACTAAACGTTATATTCGTAGAATTCAGATATATCCAGTTTTCCTGTAATTGAACTGTTTCCATATTCAGTGTTTTTTAACCTACAATTCGGGGACTGACAATCAGACGTTGTATGGTAAATTCTCTGTACTTTAAGATATTTTTAGTTATCCATTCGAATATTACTTTATTGTTTTACTAGCTGGAGTACACGCCCTCTGGACGAAAGTTATGTAAATCTTAGAACATGAAAAGTTGCTTCTCTTACATGTAACTATAAAAAAAACAAGAAAACACGCTATAAAAACTCCAAAACACAAAGTGTGAAACCGCAACTTTTTTATGTATGAGAAAATCCATCAACAGGAGGTGAAATAGTGGCAAAATGTTTATAAAAACTGAAAAACAAATACAAAAAAAATTAAAAACTGAAGATTGTATGCATCTCACCATGGTTGCAAAAAACCTCTATACACAAATTTGGTGAAGATCCATTTACAGAAAATTAGATAGTGATAAAAAACACTCGTGAAAACCGAAATACTCAAAAATGAGTATTTGTATGTATTTCTCCACGGACCCAGTGAACATCCATGTCAAATGTGCTGCAGGCTTGATATGGAGGCTCATTAGGTCAGTGCGGCATTACATATAATTTTTCAATTTTGGTGAAGATTCATTCACACCCTGCGAAGTAGTTAAATGGACATACAATAGACAGCACTATTATATGAATATAGATTTCTTCCTATTTATTGCACTTTTAATCCATGAAAGTTTGTTGTTTAACTATGATGTTTGATAATATCATTATAGTAAAATGTATATTAAACGTATACTTAATACATATATAAATAGTTCATAAACAAGCTACCACTGTCATTTATAACGAGTTCCAATGAAAAGATTTTGATTTCCTCAATTTAAATCTTTTAATCTGTTTCAGCATTAAAATAGCTCGGCATGGCCAGATGGTTGAGGCACTCGACTTCTAATCCGAGGGTTCCAGGTTCGAATCCCCGTCACACCAAACATGCTTGCCTTTATAGCCATCGGGGAGTTATAATGTGACGGTCAATTCTACTATTCGTTGATAAAAGAGTACCCCAAGAATTGGCGGTGGATGGTGATGACTGGTTGCCTTCCCTCTAGTCTTGGCACGACATGACCAGGTGGTTAAGACACTCGACTGAGGGTCGCTAGTTCGAATCCCTGTCACACCAAACATGCTCGCCCTTTCAGCCGTGGGGGCGTTATAATGTGTCGTTGGTAAAAGAGTAGCCCTAGAGATGGCAGTGGGTGATGATGACTAGCTGCCTTCCCTCTAGTCTTGCATTGCTAAATTAGGAACGGATAGCGCAGACAGTTTTCGTGTAGCTTTGCGCGAAATTCAAAACAAACCAACATTAAAATATCAACCATTTTCTTTCCTTAGCTCAACAGAAACATTAACACGATACACGTTAGTCCACAAAATAACAAAATCCATATTAACTTAAAATCTTTCTTTCACTTTTTTTTACATTTGTTGTTGATATAAAGACGTAGATGGTATTTTAATCTTGAATTATGATTGAAACTTTTGTATAAACAACATTTCAAATAAATATAAAGTATTTCTAAAATAAGAGGAATGCTCGTGATATAACACTATTGTCTTCGTAAGTTTCGTCACTAATTATATTAAAACTGTATTTACTACTCTAACAACAAAGATTCAGCACTATATTATAATCAATATTACATTCTTATGGTTTGTAATATTTTGAAAAATAAACTTTGGTCACAGAGATAAGTGCAAGATAATATTTCACCACTGTTACATTACTGTATGATACAACAATTAACAGAAGACATGCTCAAGGGGGTTTTTCACATATTGAATGTATATAATAACATTTTCTACTCGTTATCATAAGGTTGTCTTTAAAACTAAACTACCCACTGAGGTATCCCAACCACGGGTATCGAACGCCGCTCTCTCACGTTATAAATTCGTAGATATACCGCTGTACTATTGGAGAACGGTAGCATAAACGCGTGATTAATTAATTACAAAGTATATTTTTTATTAAATAAAAAGGGCGTGCATGGTTAATCAGATTATACTAGCATTATTTTTCTCTACTTTTACCAAAGATGTTTTTATACTGTAGAAATACAAATAAATAACAGTCATCTAATCCATAAACTGCATTTAACATCTCAATATTTCAGGAATTAATTTTTATTATTTAATCTAGTTATAATTTAATGCACTAGGTAGCAGCACAAATGCATACGTGATCAAAAAGGTGCGTGCGTATATGTTTTCTTATAGCAAAGCCACATCGGGCTATTTCCTGAACCCACTGAGGGAAATCGAACCTCTGCGTTTAGCATTGTAAATCTGTAGACTAACCGCTGTACCAACGTGAGACGATCAAAAATGGAGTTTTCTTCTCTGAAGGAATAAAGCAATATCTACAATTACACCTTAAGTGAAAAATAAAGAATTTTTAAAATAAAATTACTTTTATCAAATATGGGCTGTGTGAACAAAATATTTAAGTCTTAATTTACTTTACACATTTTTCTTGAATTTAAGCTAATATTATATTCTGGTGTTCCTTTGTACGTATGTTTACCAATCTTTACTTTTTATCTAACTTGCTTATTGCAAGTACTTGCAAGGGATAAGGGTGATATTTTTATTATTTAGGATTACTATGGTATCCTCACTATTAATTGACGTATTTATGGCAGATAGTTTGTATTAGATGAATGCATCCGCAGCGAGTGAGGATGAAGTTGGAAGACACGAGTTCTAAATTGCCCTCAATATAGGTCCATCAGTTTTCATTAGACGTGTCGTTTAGAAGGAACCATTCATTCACTAGCCTCTGCTTTTAATCGAACAATATAATCAAAACATTCCTGTAATCATTATAATAATCTGATTCAGCTCATAAATGTAAAATCCCATTTATCTAGAAATGTAAAATTCCATTTATCTGGAAATGAGTACCGAAATTATGTTTTTATCAAACCATAACAACAAGGAGGAACTGTAGTTTTACCCTTTCATTATGTGTCGAACGCCCCTAACCACTACCGAGCTACTGAAGAAGAAAATTAATTGCCGGTGTGTTATATCAGTATTATAAATTAACATTTATAAATATGTGTAATTAACACTTTACTGCCTTTGATGGTTTAACTTACAACATAATCTTTATATTTTGTTTCCAAAACCACCACGCCTGATTTCTTACAGGGGGTTCGTTTTCAGTTTAGAATTTTAAATAACGTTTCTGCATTATAATATAATATTATATTATTCAATATAATACTGTATTTCAACTTTGACGATCTTCATTTATCTTTCATAACAGTTTCAATCCACTTATTTTAATTCCATTGAACAAATTCGATGTATATGCGAACGTCGCATTAACTGCCATTTTTATCTTTCGAGATCCATGAACTAATTTTTGTTTACACATTCCAACAAATAGGCTACTATCGAACAAGGAAACCTTAAGTATCTCGCACAGTTTATGTTCTGTTAAGACTGATCGTTTTATGATAAAAATGGTAAATCCAGTATTAAGTGACTGTGAATATATGTATTGATTCACTGTTCCAGAATAGAATTGGAAAATTCCTTAAGAAATTTAAAAAATTATTGTTGGGAAAAATAATATCCAAAATCTGCCTTGGGACGTATTGTAACTCTGAAAGTAAGAAAGGATATATTTCGAATTTTATCTAAATATGAAACTACTTTTAAAGAGTATTATACTTTATTTTACTAATTATATACTAACTACTGGAGCAAGTATTATGTTATTTATTTGTTGTTAAACAAAAGCTACAAAATAGAGTATCTGTGCTCACTCAGAGTGTGAACCCCTCAAACATACCACTGAGCTATTAGGGGTGTTAGAAACATAATTCAGGTTCAATAATGTCAGTGTTAGAAACATAATTCAGGTTCTCAATAATGTCAGTTTTCAGTTCGCTTCCTATTACTATCTGGACCAGATGTAAGAAATTAGTCATTTTCAGGTGTACTGTTACAATATTTTGATTTTCACCCTGATACTTTAATATTAGAAATATATATATATATATACGTACATATAAACTCTCTTTTTTAAAAGCACGTGGTTTTGTTTTCAAACATTCTTAAACTTTTATAAATCATTTTACTTATTTTTAATCATTCCATATAAACTCGTAGCGCGGATACTTTCATTTAGAAAGTGTTTCTACTATTTTTTACAATACTGTAATTTTAGCGACATCTATTCTGTTTAACTTCGTCGTCTGCTAGCCCATCACCTTTGATTCAAACGCCAATGAAAAATTTATGAAGTTGAGACACGTTGTTAGGTGGTTCGTCGTCCATTCTGAGTGATGAATAGTTTAAACAGCAAGAGTATATTTCTGAGTTTTTAGCCACCATGAACTATTTTAGGATACAGCTTGTTTTTTCTATGGGAAACCTATATCATGATTCCAGGTAAATGTAAGTAATAATATTACTTAATGTACCAAGTAGTGATACTGATAGAATAAACAGTGTTTTGAACAACTGTGAAGATGGTAAGCCTAGGTATCTGAACTGGTGAGGAATTCCCCGTTCTTTAGCACTATTACTAGTGTTTCGTTTAATGAATAACCGCTAACGCCGACGCCTGAGCGTAACGGTCATTCTTTTTTACTTTATTGTAACGTGCCAGTTTACAGTTTACGGTTACAACTTCTACATTACAAGACGACTGAGTTGATCAGTTTAATTTAGTTTAAGAGTGAGAACTGTCAGTAAGACGAATCTTAAGTTATTCCAAAAATAAGTTAAAAGTGAAACCAGCGATGGGTGTTTATATGCGAGTCAATGTTGTAATTTAAACTTTTGTGGTATATCGTATTTATCGATAAACTTGCTCATTCTTGGTGTGGTAAAACCGTTGGCTGTTATTAATAATATTAAGCTTATGCCTTTCGACTGACCTCTTATTATTACATATAAATAACAAGTAAACAAAAGTTATTCATATTGTCTACATTTAATTTTGATAATGTCTCAAAGGCTGTACCAGCACTAAATGATTTTACAGGTGATGGGTAAAACTGATGCTTAATCAAGTGGAATCTACCATAAAATCTAGTTAAAACTATAATACAAGCTACTCCAAACAAACCAAGACACTCTTATTTATGTAACACTGATCTTAAAAGAACATAAGAGCACATAAACTGTATTTTAAGTTGTTAACTACCTAAGTTTAGTTACATATTTTACAATTTCAGCTTTAGTGCATCTCAAGAGAGAAATCTAAGTCTGTTAAGCTTCAGGACTAAACTTTGGCCTAGTTTTATTTACAAAAGTTACGTTTTGGTAGCTTATAATAATACATTGGATACTTGAACCTTTTTCTTTTTTGTGATGTTCCACCTTAGAAATACACCAAATGGTAACTTAAAGTCAAAATGAAAGTGACTGTGAATTTTGGAGATATTGGTGTCATAGTGCCTTGTGGAGATGGTAGCATCCTGGTACGAGATCTTATGGAACTAGCCATCACCAGATACAAGAAAGCACTGGCTAAGGTAAGTAGACCTCCTCACTATTACCATACTGAAATAAGAAAAGGTTCCTTTCAAAGTTTCATGACACAAAAGTTCTAGATATAGGTTTAAGTAGAGAGGAATAGTGAAACAAGAAACTATCTATCTCTATAAATACACTTAAAGAAAAGCTGTTTCCTATGTACATGTAATTTGAATAATTTACATTAAAATAAAAGCTTAACAATACATACAGAAGAAGTATATAACATCATCTGAAATTATCTTCCTGTGCTGAATAAAAAAAAAAGCTTTCTAAATGAAGTTTTTCTTGGTTCTACCTGTTGGCTACACATTAATGGTTGGTGAATACATGTTAAAGACTTTTTCAAGTTTTTGTTAGTTTGAAAACAAGCACTTCTAAATCAACTGTGTAATTAGAGTTTTTCTTTAATGCTACTGAAATTGTATGTACAACTTTGACTGTGAATTCATGTGGGTTTTTATTTCTGATTTTATGTTTACTTCACCACTTAACTGTAAAAATTACTTCTATAACAAAGTAAATTGTTGTCCACGTTTATGTGGATAGTAAGAAAGAGAGATCTCCAAGATTTTGTACTTACTACTGGAAGGGTGATGTGTTTTTTTTTATCCAACCTGCAACAGATGAACATTTCTCTGGAGAGTTTTCATTGGTTCATGAGTAACAACCAAATGTCACTTAAACACAATAACATCAAAAATATAAAGAAGTGACTAAAATCATTACATGAAGAAGGAAGGAGAATTATATGGTCAATGTTTTAGTCAAATGACTTTGTTTACTTACAGTCACAGATAAATCCGACTGACTCAAACAGGTAGTCCTACTTAAAAGTGGCCACTGGCTCTACTAGTTCCCATGAAAAAACAGTGCTGATTCACCTATGAGAATGAAGTATGTGCATGTACATTGTAGTATCAGTGTTTTGTAGCCAAACTCAATAACAGCTACAACAGTGTTCAGGCTAACCACAACCAGATGAGACCTCTGCTCTAGATGGGATGAAGCAATCTTTTCCATCCTTCAAACTAGATCTAATTGAAGTTCCCATCTTGGTATACCATAGAGTATCTAAACATGTAAAAGATTTGGTTAGGACTGAGAGATTAACTTGATGTAATCAATGACCCATGGACACCTGTTAATGTCATGCAAAATAATTGACTAATTCAATTAATTTCATTAAAAATAATTAGTAATTAAATTAGTGTTTCAAATTAATAGTGTTTACTATTGTTCCACCTATTCAAGTTTAATGTGAATATTCAGTTAGTTGAATTAATTGATTTATCATTAACTTCATTATTTAATTATCAAATTTCAATAATCACTAGGTATAACTGGGGAACAAATCTTACCTGTGGTTTACAGAGGCACAACAGATGTTTTATTTATGAAACTAATTATCTTTGGATTATTTTTTGAAAAAACACAGCATGCTTTTATCTTACACAACATTTTGTATACAGCTAGCAGGGCACAAATATGGCTGATGTTCACTGTTGTATATATGAGCTGATATATCTGCATTTGACTGTATTTCTTGCTGGTTATCATAGTGTTACACCACATCTTTGTCCCTGATGCTTTAGGTTAGAAAATTCAAGCTTATCTAAAGGTATCTTTATATGACTAGTTTATACCTTGTCTCCTTTAACAAACATAGGTGTGTCTGGTACATGTCATTAACTTTCACAGATGTTTTTGACACATTATGTGGACCACAAGGAAACTTGATCCCGGTCAAGCTGAATCCAATGTCTACTATGCTAAACTGTAGTTTGTGCCTTGTTACCTCTCAGAGGAATATACAGTCTCACTCTGCATTTTGGTGTCACTGATGTGTTGTATGGGTGACAGTCAGGTCCCACTCTGTGGTCAGAGAAGAACTGATGCTGAAAACTGTTGACTAGCCTTCCATTTAATTAATAAATGGTAAAAAACAACAACAAATAAGTCATCTGTTCTTTTGTTAAGTTCATGTAAATAACAAACTTTTCTTAATATTGGAGATAACTTATTGTATTAGCTAGTCACCATGTTAAAATATAACTGTCTCAACTGGAGTTTAGTCTGCCTTTTTTTCAGTTCTTGAATCTGTCTTTTTGCCCTATTGTTGTCAAAATATGGTATAAAAAGTTTGAGGCCTTAATGCTATCAACCCCTCAATAGTTTTTTTAAATTCAGTAAATCTGGATCAAGTCATTATTGTTTGATAAATAAGGTAATTAAAACTCTAAACAGTATATCAAGTGAGCTATGACTAGTTATGTATTAAGAGATAATTGCTTTTTTTAAAGTTTCTCCTAATTATTTTTGTAAATATATCTAATGCTTTTAATAGCTTTATTACTAACAACAGAAGATTGACAAGAAATTTGGTGCAAAAATAGTTTAGAAAAGAGCAGTGAGGGTCCATCAGTAAGGGTTAAAGTGAACCAAAAAATCTGTGAATGAGGAGTAATGTTTATAATTCAGAAGATACTATGTAGTTCACAAAATAACAACCAGATTCATGAATTAAAAAAATTCATTTTATTTCACATTCAACTTGTAAAATGTTTAAAATTACTTAACATTCAGAGTACTTATGTGTCATTTTTTAGTTAACTGTTCAAGACAAACTTTAGTTAACCAATAAACTTGAAAAACTGTACATTACCACTTTATAAATGCCCCCACAGAACGTAAACTCATCCATATTGATTGACTTTTGTTTACTTACCTTGACCTTTAATTTGAAATAGTAAAGTAAACAGGATATAAGCTAAACTTACAGGGTTTACAATTTCTTTGTGGAAACAGAACTTCCATCTTTGGACTCTTCATCATTGGTCCATGTTCTTGAACTGGAGTAATAACACAGATGTATGTTACCATCATTATTTAAACCAGAAATCATCAATGTTAGTGATATTACCAGTTTAATGTGAGATATGAAGTTTTTATTAGTCTTGAGACTTTATGAAATACATACCAAACGTGTTATGATTCATGTGGCAGTACGTCATAACAGTATACTTTAAAGAACCTGACAATGACTGAAGAAGGTTGAAACATTGTTTGCTCCTCTATATAGTGCTTTCTCTATCCATACCAGCTATTTTTTACATATATAATTTTCTCTACAAGTGGTTTTTTTTGTCATCATGGATTAGTATTAAACAAGTGTAATTCATCATTTATTACGTTTGTTTAAAAAAATGCATGAGTTTGACAGAATTTTTTTTTCTCTACTACACTTGTCCACTAACTTTAAATTACTGGGAATGACCACATGTCACTTGCACACCCAATTAAAACATCTTATCATGGAGTCTCTGGAAGCTTTTGAAAAATGGGAACTTATCTAGTAACTGAAAGTGGAGAGAGATTACAGTGATTCTGAAACTTATAAATACAATAAAATGATAAAAATGTAGAGTTTCTATAATCTCTCTTAGGCATACCTAATAACCTGGCAAACGTTCATGGGCTGAGAAGTTGAAAATTTTCTTTATAAACACAAGCTGCTTTCTTTCAAGTGTAAAAAATTGGTATTAATTTAGTCAAATAAATAGTTACAAGTAGCATATTATGTATATTTTCTATAAACATTAATAAGCCTCAGGCAGTTCATTCTTGGTAAGTAAGGAATCTCCTGTTGTTGCGATGTCACTCTGTGTCACCAGTTTACGTAACGAATCATTGTCCTTTACAAAGTGTTAGTTTTTGGTCATGTTCATTAACTATTTTACTTAAATTACTTTTAAACTTCTTTTTAAAAGGGGAGTATTTTGTGTGTAATCTTATAAAGATGATAAAACAGTTTTACATGTTAAAAAAACATTAAATTATCAGTGTCGTTTACACAAATGTGTGTTGTTGTTTTTTTGTTTTGTAAATTTCCTAGCTTCAAAGGTTAAGGTCAAGGTTACCGAGTACCCTAATCGAACGTCTCGCGGTAAAGTGATGTGATACCCTCAGACATCATGAATTCTCAGCTGAAGGCTAGTCCAAAGTATGTGTGTTAACTACACGTGCGCATTCGAGGTATAATACTGGCCTTATGTGTTGAATGTGTTACATGTTGATGACGTTTATAAGAACTATCTTTGGTAATTTGTAATGTTACGAAGATCGTACTGTATTTGGAGATGTGGCATCACGATATATAAAAATACTACCTTTAGCCTCCTGGTGTCGTGTGATACCTAGGGTGGTTTTGTAATGATTTGTCTGTTTCCTCCTGCAGTTACACCGTCGAAAACTCGAGTTATTGCAGTGACCTTGACAATATTCGTGTAAACGTCATAAATAGTGTTACTGTTTCAGTGATACACCGTACTCCAAGTTTCGTTATTAATAGCTACGTAAACAGCTTGCAGAATCTTTTTTTATCTATTGAAATGGGCTTTCAGACATCCGTTTGCAAGGATGAAACGTAAAGTTAAGAACAGGTTTTACTTTAGGCCTTGCGGTACCAGTTTACCTCACTATTCCCATTACGTTTGCAAGAAGATAAATCAGTCGTCCATCATAAAGTAACCCTGTTCTTCTGCCCCCCTTCCTCTTCTGTACACAACAGTCTCTCTGTGAAAAAATCGGACAGACCGTTGAACCCTATGGGTTCAGTAGTTCTTCCAGTCCAAATTCTTGTCTGTGATATTCCCAGTATGGAAATAGAGCCTAGACGGCAATGGTAATTGTGAGCTTGGAATTGTTTCTTAGGATGCCCTCGTAAAAAGTTGAAACAATGGTTACATTAGAAACTAGTCAAATATTCGTTCCTTATAAATTTCAAGGGCTTATATATTTCAAACAGACAAATTACTTGTGTATACACTTGCGAAAACCTCAATGGAGAATTCTAAATAATAATTATATTTTTATTGAGATAATTAAGGAATTGTACACCGTCTAAACCATGATTTGACAAATGTCCATGTGTCACCAATCCTGCCGGATACACCCTGAGAATACCCGTCCGGTGACTAACTCTTTCTTCCGCTTGGTGGCTCTGTCTTTCCCTTATGTCCGATTATTCAGCATCGTGAAACAAACACCACCAAAACTAATTTTTTCACACACTGCAGACCTGTGTGAACTGTAATATTATTTGCTGGTGTTAAGAAAAAATATATTAATTATTTAGAATATTCATAAAAATTGCATAAATATATCCATATATCGCCGGAGTATATTGAAGTGTAAAAAATGTTCTAATCATGAAATGTGAAATGAAATATCCATAACAAAATAATAATAATAAAGTATTGAAAGGTGTATAAAATCGGTCCTGTTTTTTAGCCTACTGGACTGTGGATACGAAGTTCCATAGTTCGCGTAACAAAAAAAGGAAAAAAAAAGGCGCTGCTCTCTATATGTGTTATTAGAGTGATGGTCAAATCTCACTGTTCGATTAAAACAGCGCACGAGAAGTTGGTGGTTGATGATGATGTTTTTGAATTTCGCGTAAATCTACACAAGGGCTTTCTGCGCTAACTATTCCTAATTTAGCAGTGTAAGACTGGAGGGAAGGCAGCTAGTTATCACCACCCACCGCCAACTTTGGGGTTACTCCTTTACCAATGAATGGTGGGATTGACCGTCACATTATAATGCCCCCACGGCTGAAAGGGCGAGCATGTTTGGTGCGACCGGGATTCAAACCCGTGACCTTCAGATTACGAGTCGAACGCCTTAATCCACCTGGCCATGCCGGGCCCTTGGCTGTTGATGGTGGTGGCTAGGTATTTTCTGTCACTCCAAAGTTAAGGATGGTTGGTCCAGACAGCGGACAACCATCCTCCAGTAGCTTTGCTCGAAAATCAAAAACAAACATTAAAATAACAAATATAAAATGTGATACATAGATGATACACCAGCAGTTAAAATCTGACCATCGTGTACTTTGAATATGTATGAAACAACAATAATATCACACAAAAAAGTTACGCTTTTCTGGTTTTTAACCTGTAATTGCCAGACTATGAGCAATGTGGAGAGAAAAACAAAATTGTAACGTGACTTTTATCATAACTTTTCTGCTTATTATTGGGTTAACTATGTTGTTTCATTCGCTGAGTAGACATGGTACGTTTGAGAGCTAGGTGTTCTTCAGTATACAAGTCAAAACACTTCTCTTTTCACTCGACAGATGGACCAGGTGGTTAACACTCCTACGAAAAGACGTTTCTAGTCCTGATTTCTCCAAGCCCGTTCCCCTGGCTGTGGTTTCGCTAGATAGTAGATAGGGACAGTGGGAATCTCGTTAATCCATTCATTAATGGATTTAAATGGCAATTTCATTTAAATACAAAATTATTAGTTTAATATTAATAACCTTTCAAGTTGCTCTGGGGCCTATTAGGCCCCACTTTTCATAGGAGTGTTAAAGCGCTCGACTCGTAATCTGAGGGTCGTGGGTTTGAATCCCGTCGCACCAAACATGCTCGCCCTTTCAGCCGTGTGGCGCTATAATGTAATGGTCAATCCCACTATTCGTTGGTAAAACATTAGCCCTAGAGTTGGCAGTGGGTGGTGATGACCAGCTGTCTTCTGTCTAATCTTGTCGTGTAGTTTTGCGCGAAATTCAAAAACAAACAAACGCGACAGATAGTTGCATTCCATAAAAACTTTCAAACCTTTTTGAATAGAACTACATTGTGTATTTCAGATTGAAGCCTTATAACACTTATATCAATACTCTGTTGTAGGTTTATTTTGGACTTTTTTGGCGAAGTTACACAAAGGCTATTTCTACAGAACCGTCTTCGATTTTAAAGGATAATGAATAGACTAGGGCAGCTATTCTTAAGCATTAGTAATCCCAGGACCTCTTTTTCACTTTTTTCTGCCCCCCCAGACCCATCGATATTTTTGTTTTGAAAAAAAAAATACGTTTACGTAAAAAGTTGTATTCCAAACTCAAGTGTTTTAGTTTATATAATTTAATTTTAGAATGCAAATATTAAAATATTTCTATGAAATTTCTGACATGTCTCGTAGTCCCCAGTTTGAGAAACACTGAACAAGAGGTAAAGTAACTAGTTTGCAACACCCGTCTCATAGTAAAAACTATCATTTTTAGCCACCCAAGGACCCAAAACGTGGCTACGGCCCACAAACCACGAATCTACGGTTTCACAGCCCGGATACGATAATTACTGCTTTACACCCTGCCAGGGACTATAATAAACCAGATTCTGTTATGTTTATCTTACGTATTGAAGAACATTAATTCTGATATGACGAAACCAGATAACAATTTAGTTTCTAATTAATTATTTTGTATAGAGCATGCGTCGTCTACTTCTACGTCAGAATACGCGTGCGCAGTTGACATCGGATAAACGTATACGATTTACTTTTCACATTGTACTAGTTATGGGTGCTTGTTAACAATGAAAAATAGCATAAAAAACAACGACGGATAATGTCTCCCATTCTTCTTTCTTTTGTTATCAAATCCGTAATGACCTCTTCGCATACCCTGCTATGTGGAAGGTAATAATAACTAGTTAAATTAGTACTTTTGTCTGTAAGTTCAAAACCAAAATTCTACAGGAAGGTGTAAATGTACTCCATATCAAGGTGCTTTTATTTCCCTTCTCGGGCAAAACTGCTAAAACAACGTAGCCCACGTACGTTGTCGGGCATTTTCTGGTTACCAAACAAAACACAATGTTAATCGAACCAGCCAGCTGTGAATGATGGCTGTCGACACTATGAATCATCTTTGTGGTAATACAAACGTTGTTTTAAACACTGACTAAGAGCACAGACATCAAAATCTATTCAATAACTTCTGTTTTCTCATTTCTTTTTATAACACAGTCGAGAAACTCAAGTTTTATGTTTAAAAGAAAAATATTTACAAAAACATTCATGATTTTCTGGCTGTTACTACTGTTTCTGGCTTACATGTAATCTATGATCGTTACTGTCATTTGAAATGACAATTTTAGCGATGTTCGTGATTTTCTAGCTGTTACTACTGTTTCTGGCTTACATGTAATCTATGATCGTTACTGTCATTTGAAATGACAGTTTTAGGGATGTTCGTGATTTTCAGGCTTACATATAAGCTATGATCGTTACTGTCATTTGAAATGACAATTTTAGCGATGTTCGTGATTTTTTTTGCTATGTTTGCTATCGAAGCATAATAAAGTAAAATACAAAGCTGGTTCTCTAAAATCTCCCTCCCCCCCTTCCGTCCTTTCGACGTTGTTCGCGGCTGTTCATTAGATAATATTTACACAAAGATATTTTGTTCAACTATTTGTACGCCCTGGGTGCTTGTTTGTTATTGGACGTAGTTGGAGATATTCAGAGTTTGTGTGTGTGAGAGAGTTGGTGCAGGTTGGTTAGGACGGTTGAGATGCAATCTACGGGATCGGGATCGAAACTAGTCGCTGTTAGAGCTTTATAATGTGAAGGTCCATCCTACTTGTCGTTGATAAAGAGTAGCTCGAGAATTGGCGGTGGGTGTTGATTACAGGAAAGGCAATAAAACATTAGAAATCGAGGTAGACAATGATAGCGGCTTAGCTCTAAACATACAAATATACATACTTCCCCGTAACTGTGATAGCAACTCAACCATAAACTAACAAATGTACATACTGTACTGTAACTCTGAATGAACTAATGATTATACTTGTAATTAAATGTTAAATCAAACAGATAACTTTATAAAACGTGGCAACCAACATCTGCGCGTGACATTTGCTTGTTTTTTTATACTTTTCTTATTATGAAAAGAGGACCGTAACCACGTGTGTTGCTAGCGGTGCAACTGTGCAGACCATAGACTCGTAGTAGTCACGAGTTTGAATCGTTTGAGGCATGTATTGTCCAAAGTAAAGATTAAGTAGGCGTGCAGAACTTGTATGTGACAGTATCAATGTGAAAATATTATCTGGAGTTATAAACGTAGTTGCTAATCCTTAACTTGGGACGGGCATATCTAGGGTGGACAGCAACAAGGAAAGGCTGTGGGTGGGAGGTGATTTTAACTGCTTCAGTTCATGGTTAACTAAACCATGATGACTCGTATTGTGACTCGTAAAGTTCTGTTCCGTTTCCAGCAGGAGTTTGTGAGAAATAAACTTAGATTCACGACCAAAATCAAATCGAACAGGTCTTTTTAGAATGTCGCTTTAATTAGAGGACATACCTCAAAGTCTATCGTCATGGGAGGCTCCTTTGTAGGACAGTTGTTATCAAACGTTTTCGTCTGCGGACCACTTCGGTAGCTTAAAGACCCCACGAACTATCCACCTATCTTATCCCACTCTGTTTTGCTTGCTACCCAAAAAAACAAAAGGCATCAGAATTAATGGAAAGGGTAGCGCTACTTTTGATGTGATTGGCATTTTGGGACCAGTTCTCAGATCACGTGGAGGATTCTTGGAAAGTAACCACTACTAGTGGGCCTTGAACCATTGTTTTTAGAGAAGTTAACCATAGTACCTGTGTGTATTAACACA
Organism: Tachypleus tridentatus; assembly: GCF_004210375.1. Classification (NCBI taxonomy): domain Eukaryota; kingdom Metazoa; phylum Arthropoda; class Merostomata; order Xiphosura; family Limulidae; genus Tachypleus; species Tachypleus tridentatus. The sequence continues at coordinate 74,818,476 of NC_134836.1, read as the reverse complement.
GAGTTCAAACTGTGACCGTGGCTAAGGTTAGTAAAATATAGTTAAAACCGTATAGATTTTTTTACGTAGAGGAGCGAACAACGTTTTGAAACGTAAAAAAATTTCTCAACCCAAACGAGCCGTTTTAACATGTATATTTTTCTCTACAAGTGGGTTTTCTCGACATCACTGACCATATCTACTGCTTTTACTCATCTATTAACTTCTGTATAATAATGTACAATAAACGTATATCTTTTACCCCTTTTTTTGCAGAACGTTTTACTATAAAAAGTGACAAAATAATCATACTTCTGTTATTTTATAAACAATATCCTACAATAAAATGTAGCTTGTACGAAAAGTATTGATAACACTTAGGCCTGTGCTGTCGCCCCTTCCCCCAAAAAAAACAACAAACAAAAGGAGAGATTTCTCCTTTGTAAAAAAATAAAACTGCTGATACACTGTATCGTACACGGCAAAAGGAAATAAACATATCTTTCACCACCACCACCCCAGGGGCACAGCGGTATGTCTGCAAGCTTACAACGCTAGGACCCTAGTTTCGATACCTGTGATCAGAAGATCACGGATAGTACTTTGTGTAGCTTTGTGTTTAACCACAAACAAAAACATTTATTTCATATTTTGGTTATTAACACTATGTATGATTCAGTCATGTTTTAGACATCTTTTTATACAAAGAGCTTTTATCATGGAACATGTCTGTATATGGCGGAAAAATGTTTTCTGAACAAAATGTAAATGATAAACGTCTGGTTACCTGTCTAAATTGGATAAGGCACGTGACATTTGAACGCAACTTCAGTGGATAAATGGTGAGGAAAAAGTTTGTAGGCCCAACAGCTTGAAAGGCTTTGAACTGTCAAGTAGTTTATATAATTGTAGAGTTACCTAAATGTTTTACCTTAGTTTAAAAATAAACAAACTAATAATCCGCCATTGGTGGAAAAAGTTGCAAAACACAAAAACGTGTTTTTAAATAAGTTACTACTAAATAGTCGACTTAACTAGAAGTGTTTACTTTGGTATACAGTATGTCAGTATTACGTTGTGCGTCAGCCTATACAAAAAACAGATGGTTTTTATGAGGACGTAAAGAAGACAAACATCTAGAAGTCCAGATTAGATAAACCGGTTGGAGAAGTTTTTAGAGGTCACTGTTGATGAAGTTCATGTTCGTTAGGTTATCCGCTTTAACATTTAAGTAGTAAGAGACAAGAAAGTAATTTTTACACATTTTTAAACGCATGATTGTGTAAATATAAAACGACCTTTAAAAAAAGTTGTATAGTTGTCACTGACAAAAAAAATTGTTGGAGGTCAGTATACCACGAAAAAAGCCAAAGTCTTTTTGAACGTGACCATTTTTTCTAGCTGCTTCTTCGTATAAAGTGGCCCGGCAGGGCCAGATGGTTAAGACACTCGACTCGTAATCTGAGGATCGCGGGTTCGAATCCCCGTTACATCAAACATGCTAGCCCTTTCAGCCGTGGTGGCGTTATAATGTTTGGTCAATCCCACTATTTGTTGGTAAAATAGTAGCCCAAGTGTTGGCAATAAGTGGTAATGACGAGCTGCCTTTTCTCTACTCTAACACTGCTAAATTAGGGACGGCTAGTGCAGATAGCCTTCGTGTGGCTTTGCGCGAAACTCAAGAACAAATAATCTTTATGTAAAACAGAAAGGGGGAAGGAGTTACCATAGCGATACAAACTAGGCCAGCTTTAAAATTTTATACCGCGAGTACTAGATGACCGGTGTATTTCTGTATTTACGCTATTGTAGTTATTGCATTTTAAGTGTGATCAAAGGCTTTGTTTGGTTATTGGTAAGAGCAGAAATACTCGCTGGGTTATCTGTGCTACGCCCATCACGGGTATCTAAACCTGATTTCTAGCGTTAGGAAACTGAACACTTCCCACTGAGACACTGGGAGTCATTGGTCAAAGAACACTACAGTGCATCATGTTTTAGTTTGTTTTTACTGTAACATAGTGCAGCGTGTATTTAACTTAAAAACAAACAAACAAACAAGTAGGTTATATAACAACTTAACTAAAGAATGGAACAACTTAATGTTTTGGATAGATAAAATGGTAAGACGTTTCCCGATGAAACATTCAATAAAACTTTTACAACCTCATGAGATGTCCTTTAGTGTGTGCAACAAAATACACGTATCATAACAGGTCATAACTTCTGTGACATAGCATTGGTGAGCTAAGTTTATTATCTCTGTACCAAAACTGTTTTGACCAGTAGGTGACGGCCCTGAACGAAGTGTCTATCGATCTAAGTTCAGTGGACCTCTTGCAGTATCACACAAGTTAAATTTACTTTTACAGAGTGTGATGTCTGTAGCGGAATATCGGTTAGTTTACGTACTTACAACGCTAAAAGACGGGTTTTGATACCCGTACTTGGCAACAGCACAAATAACTTATTGGGTAACTTTGTGGTTAACTATAATGTTTGATGATGAGCTTGTTTATAAAGCGTGACGTAAGTCTTCAAACGTTCCAAAAGGAGATTAGTGGAAATTAATTACAAACACTTGACAATAAAAATTAGACTTAACTTTCCAATTTTGTTAACGTGATTGTAGATCAGAGAAATATTTAACAGCGTAACATCACTTAAGTCTTCGCAGTGTGAGATTTGTTTCAAAGAATACAAGTTTTGTATAATCAACTAAAACTTAATTCAGACGTCTAGAAGTCATCAGGATAGATTGTAAAAAACTAGAAACTTGGCAACTGGGACACCATTATGAATAAAAATTAGTTTATGACAAACTAGACTTTAAATAACGAACATTTAACAATCATTGCTGAATTTTAAAGTTAAGTAATAACTTCTGTATGCATTTATAAAAGAAATCCACGCATATTTTATATGAAACATGTTTATAAACAAAAGAATCTAAATATGTATATAGTATATAAAAATATTATTAACAGACAATACTCGCATACACGAATTAGCTTTTTCTGTTGTTTTTCTAGTATTCTGTTAATAAAATGCTAATTTGTTACCTTGTGTTGTCTCTGTGAACCAATTCAAATTAGTGAACGTTAGTCTGATATTAACAGACGTATAAGGTCATACACATTTGAAATAGATCTAGTCTAGCTATATTCTCTGATACCAGAATCACCCCCAAAGTCCAGTTCTTGTGGTCCACTACTCTCGAGTTTCTGATGTACTTCATCACGTATGGTATTACTTTGTATCTGACGCACCCTGGATATTTATATGTGAGTAGTTTAAATTTAATTTTTCGTATCTTTATTTCCAATATCGTTATTCTCCTTGATGAAGTTAGGGCGAGACTGGTTCGCCTGGGTTTTCCCAAAATAATAATAATAATAATGCTTTGGAACTTGAACGCAATGATGAGCTTATATACAGTCATGTGAAAAAGTTAGGACACCCTATGAAAGCCTGTGTATTTGTGTAGCATTTTGGGATATATAGATATTTAATCTCAATTTCAACAATACTTAGAGATTGTAGGAATATAACTAAACAATTAAAACTGAAGAAAAGACTTTTCAAGATCTTCTGTAAATGTAATTCTACAAAAATGCATATTCTAACTGAGGAAAAAGTTAGGACACCCTACCCCCAATAACTAATTTTACCACCTTTGGCTGAAATAACTGCAGTGAGACGCTTCTTGTAACCATCTACCAGTCTCTGACGTCGGTCTGAAAAAGATTTGTCCCACTTCTCAATGCAGAATTCTTTCAGCTGTGAGATGTTTGAGGGTTGTTTTTTTTTTCATGTACAGCCCGTTTCAAGTCACCCACAGCATCTCAATGGGATTAAGATCTGGGCTTTGACTCGGCCATTCCAGGACTCTCCATTTCTTGGTTTTCAGCAAGTCTTTGTTGGATTTACTGGTATGTTTTGGGTCATTGTCGTGTTGCAGGGTCCAGTTCCGCTTCAGCTTTAATTTTCGTACAGATGGTCTCGCATGTTCCTCAAGCACCCTCTGAAACACAGTAGAATTCATGCAGTATTCTATGATTGTGAGCTGTTCAGATCCTGCTGCAGCAAAGCAGCCCCAAACCATGACACTTCCACCTCCATGCTTCACAGTTGGTATGAGGTTCTTTTCCTGGAATGCTGTATTTGGTTTACGCCAAACATGTCCTCTGTTCTGGTGTCCAAATAATTCAGTTTTGGACTCATCTGTCCAAAAAACATTATTCCAGAAGTCCTGGTCTTTGTCTACATTCTCTCTGGCAAACTTCAGTCTGGCCTCGATGTTTCTCTTAGAGAGCAAAGGTTTCCTCCTTGCACACCTCCTATGAAAGTTAAACTTGTGCAGTCTCTTTCTGATTGTAAAGGCATGCACTTTCACATCAACAGTAGCCAAAGCCTGCTGTCGGTCCCGTGATGACATGTTAGGGTGTTTGGAGATCTCTTTTTAGCATCTTGCGGTCTGCTCTCGAGGTGAACTTGCTTGGACGACCAGACCTGGGCATGTTGGCAATTGTTTTGAAAGCCCTCCACTTGTTGACTATTTTCCGGACAGTGTGATGGCTGATTTCAAACTTTTTTGGATCTTTTTAAATCCCTTACCACACTCATAAGCTGCTACAATTTCTTTCTGAAGGCCTCAGACAGCTCTTTTGCTCTCACCATGGTGCTCATTCTCACTTCAACAGTCAGGAGCACACCAAACTAAATGTCTGAGGTTTAAATAGGGCAAGCCTCATTCAAAATGCTGAGTAACGATCTACTAACCATGTGCACCTGGTGTGATACACCTGTGTGTGAGTTGAGCCATTTTAAGTGAGAATGAATGTCGGGGTGTCCTAACACTTTCCTCAGTTAAAATATGCATTTTTGTAGAATTACATTTACAGAAGATTTTAAAGTCTTTTCTTCAGTTTTAATTGTTTAGTTATATTCCTATAATCTCTCAGTATTGTTAAAATTGAGATTAAATATCTATGTATTCATAAATGTTTCAAAAATACACAGGCTTCATAGGGTGCCCTAAATTTTTCATGTGACTGTATACACATTGAATTTAATGTAAAGACAGTAAGATAAAGAAGTTATTTTAAAGGTAGTGGATTACAGTAAATCGACCACATATTAATGTCAAAGATATAGTCATTTTTAGGGCAAAATAGAGTGAGAAGGTGATTCAACCATTAAAATATTGAGTAGTTAAATTATTTGACATCTCAGGTCTGAAATGGTGCCCAACTCAGATCTGTCTTTTTATGTTAAGCTTTGAGCTCTTTAAACCAAGAACTCCACATGTTAATGCCGTTTTTGTTTTTCCATTGTCAGGTCTGTGGATGTTTACAGCTGTTTTTAAAAAAAGACTATTAACCTGCAGAATTCGAACCTGCGTAATCACTATATTGTATTTATTTGTTTGTTTTAAATTTTGCGCAAAGCTACACGAAGGCTGTCTGCGCTAACCGTCCTTAATTTAGCAACGTAAAACTAGATGGAAGGCAGCCTACCTACCGTCAACTCTTGGGCTACTCATTTATGAAGGAATAGTGGGATTAATCGTGACATTATAACGCCTCTACGACTGAAATGGTGAACATGTTTGGTGTGATAGGGGATTCGAATCTTTGATTGGTTATTCAAAAACATATTAAAGTTTATCAGTATTTCAAAGTGGATATCCTGCTCTTAGGAGTAACTATGGATGGCAACTATTGGGATTGATTAATTGCAAGAAAAGGGTGATTTGACCAGCTTACAGTATGTTAGAATATGATTTAACTGATAAGTTCCTTTAAAAGTGGTGAGGGTTCTATTAACCCCCAACTGCGCCATTTGATAAACTCGTAGAAAAACTTCTTACCTCAGAAACGAAAATGAAACCTGACTTCAGTAATAATTAGAGTACAAACTGTTAGAAGTGAACAACTAGAAATATGTAATATGACGTCTTGAACTGCATTCCAGTTTTCACATATTGTTAATAAAGTAATTTTTTTATACCACATGAAATATTTGCTTTTATTCTTCGAACAGTCAACTGCTGAAGGTATTCTAACGATGTGACGAACATCCTCATGGAAAAGTTGGGTTCTTTGGTTCTTCTAGAATATCTAATATGGAAAAATATATGCGACCGTTAGAATCAATCATGTTCATTCAAAAATGCTACAGATTATACCCATTAAGGGTCTTTCCAGAAAACTGTTCAACAATCAATCACGTTCCTGGTTCAGAAAATAAAGCAGTGGCCTCAACCATCTGCGTTGACCACTGTAAGTATAGATCATTACAATTAACTGTAACCCTCTGCGGACATATGTTAAGACATTGGAACAAACTCAGTTCATTAATAAAGTATCCAGAAGCCCTGAAATATATTGTATTTAGTAACGAACTTCAGTTAAACACTTCTGGATCATAAAACTGCTGCTAGTGTTCTAGTACACGGTGTACTAAACTTAATTACTTTTTTCGGTTACGTGCCTTCTTTCCAGATTTTTTATCGATACTTTATGGAGTTAAAAACGAATCTCGGACTTTCTAGTTTGTAACCTTCAATAACAGCACGCTTATTATGGCAGTGGAAGTTCTAAAATAATCTAACGGTGTTCACTTCCTGTTTAACTTAACATACTCACTTGATTATGTGAAGAAATATCAAATATTTCGTTGGGAAGATTCTGTATGACAAAACCAATAATGAGTCAGAAAATTCAAAATCTAGAATTAGAACAAGTCATTATACGTTTGTACGTAAAATTTATAAGCATGTTTTTTAAAATACTAGATATGGCTGTAATGTACGGATTTTAATCAAATCACAACATTCTTATGAAGATGTTTTTACGAAAACCTAAATTGACGAGACCGTATTTCCCCGTAGTTAACCTGATTAAATTATATGAAAAAGGTATACGTCAGAATTAAATTTGACTCGACATGGCCAGGTGGTTAGGGCCCTCGACTCGTAGTCTGAAGGTGAGGGTTCGATTCACCGTCACACAAAATATGCTAGCTCTTTCAGCAATGAGGGCGTTATAAGGTGACGGTAAATCCCACTATTCGTTGGTAAAAGAGCAGCCCAAGTATTGGCGGTGGGTGGTGACGACTAGCTGCCTTCCCTCTACTCTTACACTGCTGAATTAGGAATCGCTAGCGCAGAAAGCCCTCATATAGCTTTGCGCGAAATTCAAAACAGACAGAATTAAATTAAATACTTCTTAATTCTCACGTAATAAGACAGGTTGGCAAAAAATAACAGAAAAACCAAACAATTCCGACATCAACCGTATATTTTGTTAGCCCAACAACACAATTAAAATGTTATGATAAATTTTGATTTTTCATATATATGTGTGTGCCTGATTCGAATTTTGTATTTTAACTAGTGCGTGTACATGTCTAGTGAAAGAATTACATCAAAGTCGCATTTATTTCACTTGACCGTTACGTGTTCTTGACCAAGATACTTAAGTCGTGTTATTGCTTTTTAATGCGTAGTTAGCCATCTTGAATGTTTGCTCTCTCAACAAGTAGAAGAAGACCGTTTACGATCGAGTTTGACGAAATATGGTGAAGGTTTATTCATACTCATAATACTAGATATTTATATCAAATGGTCAAAGGTCGCTGGTTTTTGTTGTAGTTGAGGCGACTGTGTAAATAAATTCCTTAACCTTGTACATTTTCACAACAAAAATATAACAGCCATAGTTTGGATGGAAGAATCAGTCTAGCGAAATGTATTCCATACATGTTTTTGACCTTCAGAAAGGTCACGTAGGTTCTGGTCTCTCCTATAGCTTGAGGACATGTGTGTGTTTGTGGCGCTGAAGTGAATAGATCAAGCTGCATTGAACGTTTTCTTCCGAGATGATTTGTGTAGAATATAGTGTTTTGTCTGTCTATTAGGTCATTAAAAATATTCCGAGATCTTCTAAGCATACGTAACTATATACTTTAACTTCAATAACTTAGCAACGGTGTACACTCTTCCGAAAGCTGTTTTTCCTTAATTGAGGAACTGAAAATGTGTGTTATTTCTTACGGCTGTGAAGATAGTAAAACTGTGACAAATTAATATGAGTAATCAATGACACCTTGCACTTTTTTTTTTCTGTACCAGACAAGCCATTTTAAAGTATATTACATTTATCATGGACTGTAAACCCAGCTGCACAAAAATGGGCTATCTCTACTATTCCCATAACGAGTAATTATAAGCCTTCACAGAACTCTTAAGAACCCTAGGACTAGTTACGTGTAATATTTCTCATTTAAAATATCTTGTACGTTGAAGTATTGTTTCCTTGCTTTATTTTCTTCTTTTTCTGACTAAAAATCGACACAACAACAAATTAACCAACCTCTGCAGAATGTGACCAGTTCAGTAACTTTATATTGTTGCTCTTCTATAGTTTTTTACTTCGTTAGTATTGCTATTCGCCAATGTCGACTTGACCTTATGGAATACAATCGAATTAAAAATAGACGTTTCCTTTTTACATCAAATTATCATAGGTGCCATGCAGAACCTTTACTGACATCTCACACTTTTTATTATGTGTTATTTCTCTACGGTCCCGCAGTGGGACATTGAGAAGTATGCGGATTTACTACGTTAAAATTCGTGATTCGACTCCTTGCGGTGGACACGTTAAACAGACCAATGTGGCTTTGCTAAAAAAAACACAAATAAACAACTAATTTTCTCTGTCGCCAGTTAGAGATTCACCGTGAGAGCCCTCTACTGTTCAAGGTTTATCTGGAGTCACTGGCGGCTAACCGCTATCTTATATAACATGTAGGAAAGTAACAGACTACTTTCCTCTACCAGAAGTGAGAGATCCACTTTTAAGCCATCTATTGTTCAACCTTTATCTTAAGTCACTGGTTGTTAACCGCTATCTTACATAACGTGTAGGAAAGTAACAAACAAATGCATCTAACGAATGCTAAAATATGAAAATAATATCAAAATATATTTAAATTAGTCGTATTTAAGAAATCTTGTAATTAATATCTCGGATAAGTAACAAATCTACTCACCGGTCCAAACTTTGAAGCTCAATTTTTATGACACATAGGTATAGTATTTCTCAATAGATGGCGTCGTATCAGATGACGCTTCATAAAAATAGATTGTTTTACAAAGCTCTCTCGTTATTGACTATGAATGTTTAAGATCGTATTAACTTATAGTTATTATGAGCTATAATGTTTGGACTGCCTCAAATCGTCAGTTGGCTATCATCTATGTAATGTTTAAATGGAATTTAAAGTTAAACCAGTTTTCTTGACAAGCCTAAACTGAGGGAAAAGGAAAGTGCAGTACATGCGAAATACAGTGAAATACTATCATGATACACACCTTACTCTTTTACAGAACACATGTTTTAACCACAAAGTTTTTAAAAGAATTATAAGATCCTGTTTTGACAATCCTAAATCTGGTCGAGATCACATGATGAATTCAATTTGAGTTGTTACTTATAGCTTTATCAGTCAACAAACTTGTACAGGATGGTCCTTAAGTCCCTATCCATCCACATATCTTATGTATCCAGTGTATATGGGTGCTGTTCCTCATTCTCGCTGCATAATATAATGCGACACCGTGTTCTCTGAGACATTTTCCTCAACATAGCAGTGGTTATTGTTCCAAATGCTGCGGTAACAGCTGCTTTCAACTCATCATTAGTATTATAACGTTTAGACACAATGCCCTTTAACATATGGATGGGTAGGAACTTACGGGTCACACAGTATAATGTTTCGTAGGATAGTTGTAATATGTCATTTGCAATCTTTTGTATAAGGATACCTCACGATTATAGTATGGGGAACAGACACTTCGACATTATCTACTCCTTTTCTAATTGGTCAGATTAAGAGATTCTATTACATGAATGCAATCATGGCGCTTTCAGTTCAGATTCACTGAATTCTTAGAAAAGTAGTTCCTTCTGTGATAGCCAATCGCATGTATTTCTTTATTGTATTAAAAAAAAGCTTAACTGTCTTCATTTATTTACAGTTAGCTTACTGTTACTGTTGTGGTTTTGTATCGGTTCTACTGTTGCTGTTGTATTTTAGTAACGGTGTTACTGCTACTGTTTTATATTTGTTTTGACGTCAGCATTGTGTCTTGTCTGTTTTATTTCATCTGTAATAAATTGCTGTCTTTCTGTGCCTTATATCCATGAATTTATTGTTTTTTGCAAAGAGCGAGTAGATGTGAGCTAGGTCTATTCTTGAATTACCACAGATAACTTTAATTAAACAAATTATGGTTTCACTAAAAGGGTCTGTTAATGTAGAAGTCTCAGTTTGTTTGTGTCTTCAATTCCTTCTTTTTGTTTTTTTGTGCTGACCGGGCTTGGCTCATAGATTAACATGCCATACTGTGGATTTGAGGTAAGGTTCCAAGGCTTACATCCGATACCGCCACTGCCCCCCTAAACAAAATCTTACTCTATACTTTGGAACCATGGGTGCATTATAAGAGAGACGTTCAACTTCTACTATTTGATGAAAATTGTCCACCGATTGGCGGTGCGTGGTACTGACTATCTGATTTCACTTCAATTTGTCACTTTAAAAATAGAGTGCAAATAGTTCTTGAAATTCAACAATAACAAAAACAACGACCACTTTGTGAGGTTATGTTCAAGAGTTGCATGTTAATTCTGTAAATGTTAATTTTAGCAGAGAGGGGGAAAGCCTCCAGTAAAGTTGGGGGAGTCTTGTTTTTTTTAATGCTGGATGTTGTTCTCTACCACACCAGGTGTTTTTGAGCTTCGTGTTTTTAACCTTCTACCATGAGATGGTATGTGGTGTACTGTTAATAATGTCAGTCGATCTTGGACGAATTGGTTGAGACTGGAGGTGGAAGGGAAGAAGAATATTTGTCCACCTGGTAATGCTGTAATATTTATGTCCACTTGGTAATGCTGTAATTTCTGAGGCGGATTGTACAACAAATCACAAAGATCGGAACCCAGCACTCGTGAAGCATCAAAATAGTTGGATCTCTTGGACGTGATTATAAATTAGCAGCAGTTTGCGGACGGTATTCGCCAATTCAACATTCTTTATCTTCAGGTGGTTTGGGCACCATTCCACCCCATGCATGATGTACCCCGGAGCCTGTTCGTTGTGAAAATAGAAGTTGACTCCACGTAGCGACAAGAATCTCGTATTCAATAAGGGTGGTGCTTCTATCAGTTAAGAGAAAGGACAATTCTCAAAACTCAGGAGAGTATCTTAGCAACCCTTATTTTCCGAGCTGTCAAGTAGTGGTTCATGGTATGGTGTGCGTACCACATCGTGTAATAGCCACTTGATTATTCAAAAGCTAGGAAAACAAATTGTTCAATCGAGTAAACAGTGAAAGGAAATTGTGACCTATACTTTCCGGGATACTTAGTGAAAATATACAGTTTTTCAACATTTATGTGTACATATTTATAAATGTTTATACCTATACCAAAATTCACTAAGTTATACCAAAATTCTTTCACCTGTTAGGATACCTTATGATAATAGATATAATACAATAGTTTAAATGGCTGGAGATAACTGCTACGAATTTAAACCTGTAGAGAGCTGGTAATGATTTATCACCCTTACTGTTTGAAGTATCAAGTGAAGTTTCATAGGGAGGTATATACACAAAATTTGATATTATTCACTGGAACTTAGTTTTTAGAAATGGTGACTGGAAATCGCTAGAGAACTTACAACGTTCGTGTATTTTGGTTATTGGTATTTCTATTTTCCTTGGATGAGATGGAAATAACTTTACCACGTATGTGGATGTTACTTCTTGGACAATTTGGATTACTTTATTTTTCTTTACCTCAAAAACATTTTGTGAAAACGTTCTAAAGTGAATAACAAGTCTGGTATTTAGTGAAGACAGACAGACAACACTGGTGTCCATAATTCTCGTGATCACATCACGAACGAAGTGTGATTTACACCAGGCAACAATTTTATGTACTACTTTTTTATAGAAAGTTTTAGTGTGGTGAATTGTTTACTTTCTTTTCGCGTTAGTAATGTTGGGTACACATACTGATAGGAATAACATATTATAGTGCAGAGCCTGGCAATGAAAACACTTAATATCCCAACTGTTCTACTTTGTGTGTGTGTTTGTGAATTAACAAAACAAATAAATTGTACTTTTAATAATTTTTGTCATGTAATTTTGGCGTATTATTTTTGGTTTGATTATTGGTATTATGTAAACTAATTTGAACTCATATTTTAGCTCTGGTTACTTTATTTAGTAATTCCTTTTCTTTAATATTATTATTCTTTTACATATTACCCTTTGTATGTTTCCACTCTTTTCTAATCCTCTGACACTTCATGTTTGTTTTTTATTAATTCGATATATTTTGTTTATTATAAAAGGATTTTTCTTTCCTTTCTCTATTGAAAGTAAAGGATTAATTTTCTAGCCAATTGGTTAGTTGTGTTTCTCTGATAAAGTGTTTGATTTATTAATTTTGTAATTCAGAGTTTAAAAAGTTTCATTTATTGTAATTTTAAAGGGTTCTTTGTGTTACATGTATATTCTGTGTTTCATTTAATGTATTCTAAGTGGTTGGTTATCGTATTTGCCTTGTCATGTATTGCCTGTTTTATTTAGCACTATGCATTGATTGAGTTCGTTAATCATACATGTGAATCTCCTATGAAGTGTTTATTTACAGTATTCATTATATTGCTGGTTCGTAATGTCAGTATGACTGTCGAGATTTTGATCCAGTTTCACTGGATCGCATTTGACGTTTTGATTGTAGTATACACTTTCTGTCTATGAAATTTTGAATTATGATTTGGATAATCCTATATCCAGTTGAAGTTACATGCTAAATCCAACTTGGATTGTTATTTTTTGTAACTTTACCAGTCAATGAACCTATCGTCTGTTTCATGGGGTAGTTTCATTATATCATATTTTAACTTGTGTATGGGGATGCCTCGAGACTGTCAAATGAAAGAGAGATTTACGAATTTTGGCACCTGTTTTTTATTGGTCGGTTACAGAGAGGTTATATACATATTATGAATGCAGTTTTATTGTTTACGGATCAGATTCAGTTCCAACTTGTGATGAAAGTATTGCTCTTCGTTACTGAGAGAGTTAAAACTTGCTGTGAAAGTTCTATCGTTGAGTGTTGTATTATATCCTCACCATTTAAACACATATTAACTATTTCCATATATTTTCACTTAAAATACTTTATTTACAAACGTTCTATTACCAGTTTATAGCCAATAACCAAATACTGTGTTGAAATACTTTTAATTTCATTTTGACTTCAACTTTGTTTATTACATCTTTTACTATACCTACAATAGATCGCCACACCCACCTTTCATAATATGAAATTCTCATTGTTTTTTTTTTTGTTTTTTTTTAAGATCTAGTAACTGTAAGTTAGGTATTTCTTATGTTAACGATACTTACAGGCTTAATTTCAATATCTCACATGACATAAAAGCTTTAAGTTAAGTCATTAATCCCTATAATAAGCTGACAAACATCTTAAACATTATTAATAATCGTTTTGAACATCATAACCAGTAAGACTTAGTATAAGAAACTATAAAGAAAAACGGAACAAGTAAATGATGTAGCTGAACAGGTAAGTTTACGTGAAGAGATTGTTATGTATTATGATTTATCTCGGTCGAACCTCCAATTTACTAGCCTAAAACTGAGTTGATTTGAAGTTAGAAGTTAATTAAATGTCAAGATATATTTGTTTATGGTACATTCCAACAAGATTGATAAATAATATTTTCATTCTTAATACAAGTATATTTTAACATATAAATGATAATGCAATTTATAATGACAGTTATTACAAATAACGATTTATATACAGATATTTTACAAACTTACAAAAAACACTGAGTCTACTATCTCGTTTAAAACTGAATATTTTATCGATGGTTCAAAGAGCGAATTGATTTCGAGTTGATATGGGTAAAGTTCATTTAACTTAGGCCCACCATGGCCAGGTGGGTTAAGGCATTCAACTCGTAATCTGAAGGTTCCGGGTTTGAAACCCCGTCGCACTAAACATGTTCGCCCTTTCAGCCGCGGGGGCGTTATATTGTGACGGTTAATTCCTCTATTCGTTGGTAAAAGAGTAGTCCAAGAGTTGGCGGTGGGTGGTGATAACTAGCTGCCTTTCCTCTAGTCTTACACTGCTTAATTAGGGACGGCCAGCGCAGATAGCCCTTGAGTAGTTTTGCGCGAAATTAAAAAAAAACAATCATTTAACTTAGCTAATTCTTCACATATGAGTTTTTTGTTGTTTTTTTCTGTTGAAGTTACATAACGTCTCCGTAGAAATGCTAACGTTCGAAGTTAATCCGCTGAAGTTAAACGGTTTATAATGTTAGAAATCTATAAACGTTTCTGGTCCAATTTATGTAGTTCCCCGATTAATACGCGTTAATCACAGTTATAGCTTTCAAGGTTTATAACTACTCACCATCTGTAGAAAACCAACAATTTAAACTGTCTCTTGGAGTATCACGTTGGTTTATTAGTTTGACTGGAGTGTTCCTAGAAATTTCAGCTAAGGCAACAATGTTGGTTTTTATATACATATATGCATTGTTCATTCTTACATTCGAGAATCTTTTACAAATTTAGTGAATAAGCTAGAGCCGAAACAAACATCATTCTTTAAATAAATATATAACAGTAAATCCGTGACGAGAGAAATCTAGGAAACAAATTATAAAATAAACGAGAAAATTATCAGCAGCCGCGGCTGTAATTATTTCACAAATCAGTCAAGAGATGGAGCATGAGCTAAAAGATTGTAGTTAGGGAAAAAAAGTTAGAGATTTTGGTTCACTTAGCCATGTTGAAAAATGTGTATTCAAACTTGCGATTAAAAATGAACAATAATATAGGTGTTAATATTATTATTGCGCCATTATTCGTTATTGTTGATCATACGCGAAATATATATGTAAGGACTTAAGATATTTTGATTACATATTGTCTCTTCCCCCTTCTACCGCCAGATTTGACCGGGTACGCTTTGAGGTTTTACAGTTCTTAAACGTTTACGATATTAAAACTATAATATAAAATGTAGTGGCTGTCAGATATTGGCTCCGAGATCTACCCGTTGTCATTGTACGGAGCAAGATTTGTTTCTCGTGTAGAATACTGCTACCAGTAATTTACTGCAGATGGACCGTCAGGTGATTGGTAGCTGTATTTGACGTAATTAACCTATAAGCCACATGATCCGTTTTCGTTCCGCACATTCAATAACTTAAGAGATAATAACAACGCTGGTTCTTTTATAATAAAACTCGATTAGCGCGAACTGTCAACTATTTGAAGTTCTATTATAAGTATATGAAATTACGTATTCGGTAAAAGGAGGTTTTGTATTTAATTACTAAGAGAAGATAACTTTAACTCTATTATAAATATACAGTAATTTGTTTGGTACTAGCACTTGGAAACTCTATGAAGGATCTGTTAGATATTTGCTGTTCTCTGGACAGCATATTCTAAACGTAAGTTTGGAAAAGTGTTAGGCCTAAATTATCATATGGAAACGCTTGGTAGTATAGCAGTGAGGCTGTTACGACGAAACCGGAAGTATGACTTTAATAAGGCCACTAAAAAGAAAACACCGAGGGTAAGTTTGCTCTTTGTTCGGCAATATTGAAATATTTTAACTTGTGAATATAAAAAAAAAAAAGAGAGTCGAATTTGATAATCATTGGATAATATCTTATTAATGTTGTTAGACTTTGTGCATAGTAAAAAAATTATATGGCGAGGGAGTCCGTCACATATAAAAGTAAATATTATTTATTAATTTAATTCAACATTTTATAATTGTTTAATGGTAAAACTGAAGCAAGTGAACGTCTTGTATTGTTGGTATCACTTTCACTCGGTACAGCCTTTGTTTAGAAAGTGAACACTTCTAAAATTAAATTTAAAGTTTGTTTTAACCTTAGTGAATTTTGACATAGATTTTGTTAAGACTTCCTTTCGTGAGTTTTGTCAATTATCAAAATGTCATCGGAATTATAAAAAATAAATAAATAAATATAGCTCATATTTCTCTCTCTCTCTTCCCTCATGATATTTCTTAACGTTGACCAGATCTATTTTGCTTTTTTGTCCTCGGCCACACACCAAACAATCTAGGAAGTCATTAGAAAACTGTGTCAAGAATTCTAGGATTAATCCATTGTATACATCGTTTCATAGAGTAATAAATTGTTAGGGAAGTGTTAAACTTGTAGCAGTCTTACACAATCCCTTATTGTCACGCTACGCTGAAGGTTATAGGCGTGCCACACTAAAACTTGCGGGCCACACCCGGCCTAATGATTAAGTTTTCTTTTCTCTCACACTTGCTGTAATTCACAGCAACTTTTAATTGAAATTCAACACGAATCTCTAATTCTATTTTATTTATTTTTTGTCCACAAGTAATTTCAGCAGAAAGTCCAATTCTGGCACCTTTTATAAGTAATAAACTATAGTTTTCCAAGTTTTAATCCTGTAGTCCCAGCCCGTCATAAGTAAAAAAAATTACTGTCCTGTTACGTAGAATTACAAATGTGTGTATACGAATTTGATATCACGTAATGTTAACTTTTATTTCTACTGAAGGTAGGATGTCTACTGGCATATACAGCAAATTGATTTGCCTCGAGTTATCTTAATGTGTTGTGTACAAGGAATATGCCTTTACATGTCAGTGGGATATTTATTAAATTTCTTCATCCATAAAGGATTTGCATAATTTTCTTGCCGTAACTTGGTCGAAAACACGTTACGGTATCTTACCATGATATCAGTTCTGTTCTATAGGAACCGTACTATAAAACAATATTTGCATGTACGCACGTGTAACCAAGTTCATCGTTACTGCGTGTGTTGGAACTCGTGTTAGGTTTTTTTTTGTTTTCTTTTAATCTGTCGTTAACCTAAGAATGTTCAAACCCCAGGTTTACCTTCTTCATACGTTTATACTTCTCTCTAAGCCACCTTGGAGGCTGTTGAAAGGTTTTTAAGAAAATTCAATGTGACCTTCAGGCTTGAATGGGCTCGTCGTTTTGTTTGTTTTTTATACGATTACAATTATGGTATTTTAATATGATATTGCTCTACGAAGACCAAAGTGGATGTCATCAGATGTTTGCCTTATTTATAATTGTGGTTGGATTTTATTTTTAATTCAAAAACCAACACACGTGATACACAGCTTGCTGGAGAGTTTATGGGGTCGTTGGTTCGAACGTCCGTCACCGGACATTTTAAGTTGTAAGTGCGTTAAAATGTTACGGTCAGTCCTATTACTTTGGTAAGAGTAGTCCAAGAGCTGGTTGTAGGTGGTGTTGACTTAGCTGCCTTCCTACTAATCTATTAATACTAAATTAATGGATGACTAGCGCAAATAGTTCTCGAGTTTCTTTGCGCGAAATTTAACACACACCAAACTAACACCAAAGATATCTTGCTGTTAAAATAAACGATATTAAGAAAAATAAATTAAAAAAATGCGTTTAGCGGGACTTGGGAAAACTCGAAATAATAATCTTTACGGTCGCAAGTAATACTATCAGCGAATGTCCGGGTAACTGACTGATGAACCTATTTTAAAAAGTAATAGTGTGATATTTGGGTAGCTATACTCATTATCCGGCTTATTTTGATTTTTTAAATTAAGTAATGAGTTGCTTTTAACCAGAACTCCATATTGATGATCTGATACTGTGTGTTTGTTTGCCTGTTAAACGTGTATTAAGTTTTAAATTTCAGTTTATTTGGTTCTAGTGTTTGGCTCTTATCGAATGGCCAAATTAGCTTTCTCTCGCCCTCATGAAGTAATTCATGATGACGAGAAACCCACTTGAAGTAAAAATATATCTCAGGACGGTTGATATGGGTATTAACACTTACTAATAAAGCAGAAAACAATGTTTCATTAATAAAAGTGTTAATACCCATACCAGCCACCTGAGATATTTTCTCTCGCCCTCGTTAAGGTGTAACTGCTATTGGTCCACTATTTTATACATGCATCATTTACCCCAGATTTAGTTACCAATGGAACATTTATTACCACTGAATGTTAATGTTGAGTTAAGTGCACCTCAGTCCACTGTCCGTTAGAAATTTGGGAAAAATTGTCACGTGGTTATTTTCCCCCTCTTTCCCACTCTCTTTTTTTCTTCTTCTGAAGATGTCTAAAAGTCGAATAGTTCATAGGCTTACTGACGCTAAAAAATCGGGTTTCTGTGTTCGTGGCGAGCAGAGCGCGGATCGTGGTACAGCTTTGCGTTTAACAACAATCAAATCAAACTGCCGAAGAATTTTCTAGTAGTCTTTGAGCCAGTTGCATACAACGAATTGCAGTTCTTTTCGTGTACAGCCCTTCTTTGAGAATTTAGGATGCTGTTTAGAGGATGGTAATGTCTCGTATTGATGATTTACCAATCAATGCACGTAACTGATGATTTGTGTACGGAAGGAGGCGGTTTCCAGTTTCAACAAGTGACGTTTCTGTATTTCACCATCTGATACATTAGTGGCTTATCATCATTGAGCACAACGTTGTGGTATAAATCTTTATCCGTGCTTAATTGCAACATTCTCAGTCAGTGCACGTGGTTGATCGTTGTCCAACTGAGTTTATATGATTAATTTGTGACTTATCAATCCATACATGCTACTTTGTCATGGGATAGTTGATTGTTCCGCTTGGATGTCGAGATGACTGACAACAATCGCATTATCTAGATTAAAGATTAAGTTATAATTTTCTTTAAGCGTTGTATCTCAACTTTATCATGTCTGTCTTAAATTAAATCTACTTTCACATAAAAGTGACAACAAAATCCCATCATACGTTTCAGAATACCAGGTTATTCTCTGTTTTGTTTTGTTTTTTCCGTTCATATTGCATTCACAATGCATAATGCAAAATATTTGTTTGGGAAAATTTCATAGAGTACCAGATAAACATTCAATGAAAATTCTTTGAGTAACCCTTTACAACATCCTGTCTCACCACAACATAACATACAGTCTTCACACCCACCAGTTTAATGATTAAAATCTATGGACTTTAATTATTGTTTCATAGTATTTGCAAGAATTTTCTTAACTAGAAAATTTTTATTTCATTTGACATCCAGGGTACAAGTATTTAGCCAAGGGCAGTTCTAAGGTTTATTTAAAATAGTGATGTTCGGTTTGTTTTTGCTATACTTTCTTTTCCAAAAAGTTCTATACTGTATTACCGGTATTTGGAGATTCAGCTTTAAAGTTAGGTTCTCAGACATCTGAAAGTTGTGTGTTCTGTTTATATCTATACAGTTAAAATGCTATATTAAGACAGTACTGAAAGGTTTACTTACGCAAGTCTTTAAATCACCTTCGTTTGGTCAACGATTTCCTTGAATTAAAAATTCTGGTAGTTATTGCTAAAGGTTCCATCTGTATTTTGTATGGTGGTAAGATATGTGTACGGTTTTCTACAAGTTTTCTCTTGCAGTATTTGGCCTAGTGTCCAACCACATGGAAACCTGAAAGACTAGGCCTAGTATCCAACTTTTGACAGAAACGTGAGATTGGGCAGAGTTAATATTACTTGTCATATGATATTAGTATTAGTTTTGTCACGTTTTTTTTACACTACATTCTTTATCTTGTTTCTTAGGGATTTTCAAGAATTAGAGAAATGTAGAAGAATAGTTTTTCAACCACAGTGTATTCGCCATATTCATTACCTACTACGCGTTTCGCTCAATCCAGAGCTAATCAGGCCAACTAGTACACAGCAAGTATGGTGTTGGTCGGAACACTATATAAACCATGTGTTACAACCATCACAACAAGCAAGAACGGTCAGGCATAATGACAAGGAACGTGAACTGTTAGGTGTAACTACCCTTCGTCATAATAAGTTTAAACAAGTCTGAGAAAAACGTGTTTATAACAGATGTTTTATATTGTCTTAAAGTCTAAATTTCCACTTTTTAAATAATTAAAAGATTTAAGGTAATTAACCTTGTTTTATTGGTTATTTATCTTTATCCACATTTGTGTGTTTCAAGTTGTAATTGTTATAGTTTCGTTTGCTTCGTACAGAGTCAACAAATGAATCTCGCATTTTGTGCTTAAATTCACTTTAGAAGTTTACAAAGTTATTTAGAATAACGCACGAATTAAAAAATACAAAAAATGTTTTTAAGGTATTGGGAGATTACCACCTGCACATGAATATGATTTTTAATAACTCAACATCGATATGTTATCGATTAGTAGAGAACATATAACAAAACCATAATTTATTGTATTATGACGTGGTTCTTTTTAAATTATCTCGTGGAAATAATTCAACGTTTTGCCCACTTAAATGAAAACAATTTTTCTTCTTTTAACATTATAACAATCATGAACAGATTTAATGTACTTATAGATACGAGTTTTCAGCCACGCCAACTGTACTATACAAAGTAAAACCAGTTTATTTGTACAAAATAGTGTGATTGTTAACATATAGTCGGGCATGTATAATAGTTCTGCCTGCACCCTCTTCCCCATGATCCTCTGAAACCAACTTTTTTTTAAAGTTTTAGGATACTTTTGAAGATTAAATATGTTTTCGGTTGCGCTTTCATGGTATAAGGGGGTTTTCGGGCCCTTTTCAAAATGGCCGCCACCGAAAATCGTAAAATTACACAATATATATGAAATGATCATTATTTGCATCCACTTGGCCTATAATATTTAAATTGTTGTTATTCACTTATGTATAAAGCACAAATTGGACCAAAATATGAAATTTTGAAATTTTGTGACATGGCAGAAATCCAAGATGGCGGCCAAATTTTGGTGCATTTTCGCAAAATCGCTCATAACTTTTGAACCAGTTAACGTATAAAGTTGATTTTGGTGTCTAACCATATGTTTTGCCACATAAGGAATTCAATAGAACCATAATTAGAATGATTCATCCAACCCTAGCCATATTAGCAACATATTAACTGTGCACAATGAGTGCAAGTGATTCATGCCATTTTCCGAAAAACGCCCACTCTATACTCAATGCTTCGTACATTTGATTTCCAACATTTTTCTGAACTAGGTACAAAACAAATGACCTTATTCTGCTATTTTATAAGGTAATATCGCTATTTTATATGGTATTAATATCACTGCATACAAAGAAAAACCAAGTAAGTATTCATAAAACTTTAATCAATGTAATCAAACTTTACATTGTTACAAGAATAACCATTTGAACATGGACAAACCAAAAAACATCATCATGAAACCACACTGTTTCTTTATACTTCATTGTCCAAGTCGTCGTCTGAGGAGAAGGACTCAATGGTGTTTAGGCAGCTTCTACTCTCCATTAGTTACGGCTCAGCATATGCCCTGGCCAATGGAGAGCATAATGCGTTTAGCTCGTGTTGTCTTAACCGTTTCGCTACCTGTCAAAACCAGACCCAGAAACCGTTGAAGTACATGTGGAATCACCCCATCTTGGACAATCAATTCCATTGGGTCTGGGGGCCATTTCTCTTGAGCATCGTCTGCTTGCTCATATGCCTGCAAGATAGCTCCACGAAGGATCATGGCCACATCTCTCATCGGATCTTGTGAAGCAAGCTGGTAAGCCTTGGCGATAGCACTAGATGTTTTGGTGCTGCTGTTGAATACAAGATAAAATGGCAGTTTGCCACGACCTGTCTCAACCAATGTGAACTCAAGTTTGGAACCTAATTCTGGGTGTTTCTGTAATTTGTCCTTCAGTTTCTCAGCTCTGTAGTGTGAATTGTCATAGCGTGTTTGCTGCAATTCAGTAGCATACAAACGTCGAAGGTGCGATAACATGACAACATTTTGCTCCACTATTATGGTGTTGGAAACATAATCGACAACTTTCTGCAAGGCATTCTGGTGTGCCTCCTCCAGACCTGCTTGTTGTTTGATGTTCTCAAGGTCTTTGCTGTTCCATTGCGCAGGGTTTGATGTATACTTCTTTCTGCAATTCGGGTGATACTGGGCTTCACAAGCAAAGAGGTCTTTCCCACGTATGCGTGTTAGAAGTCTGCCATCATTGTGGCTTGTGGCAATATCAATAATAATTTGACCGCCACCGTACTCGAACGTTGACGTGGACTGCTGTTCCCAATTTCCTGCAATCTCGACTTTGATACGCCCAACTTTGTTGCAGAATATACAGTCTTTCTTGAACAGAATGTGATCTCCTGTGTGAAGGATCTACGAGAAGGATTTGATGTGCCTTGCAGAGTCTTGACGTGCGGTGCTTTGTGATACACTGGTAGGATCAAGCAAGAGAAGCTGGTCCAGATGATCAGTGAATCGCTGGTTGCAATTTCTGTCATACCCATGGTGATCTTGGAGAATTTCTTGGATGAGGGAACATGCCGACTCTCTCCTTTCTGATGAAACTTTTGGTAGCAACAATTGCCTGTCCCTTACGTTACAAATTTCATTGTACCTTCTTTGTGGATCTGAAAGGCTGGAAATCAAAGTCAGGTTCCCTGCATTTTTTGATGCCATCAGTGTGTATAATACAAACTGGCAGGCGTGATTGTTTTTTTAGCTGGACCATCACCAGAGTCAGTGCCACCACCACAAGTTTTAGATTTTGCTTTGGGCATGGTAATGCAGACGGATGTCAAAGTGTCTTTACAACTGCAATATTAGATCACGACACCGCTAGGAATAGGAAAGCTCTAAGTCTGTGAGTCTTGTTAACCACCGTTGATTGGTAATTATGCCACCTATAACAAAGAAAGATATTTTAAAATGACATGTTACAATGCATTACTCGTCATGTTTATAGTGTTTTTACAATACATGTATATATTGCAACTTATCTTATGTGATTACTGTTATTTTTATATGTTTTACTGATGTGTAGTATATGTGTGTGCCATATGTGACCAGAAATAAATATTTTTAACAAGTGTTTATTCAGTATAGACTTGTACAAAATATTTCTAAAAATTGCTGAATAAGGTCATTTGTTATGTACCTAGTTCAGAAAAATGTTGGAAATCAAATGTACGAAGCATTGAGTATAGAGTGGGCGTTTTTCGGAAAATGGCATGAATCACTTTGCACTCATTGTGCACAGTTAATATGTTGCTAATATGGCTAGGGTTGGATGAATCATTCTAATTATGGTTCTATTGAATTCCTTATGTGGTAAAACATATGGTTAGGCACCAAAATCAACTTTGTACGTTAATTGGTTCAAAAGTTGTGAGCGATTTTGCGAAAATACACCAAAATTTGGCCGCCATCTTGGATTTCTGCCAAGTCACAAAATTTCAAAATTCCATATTTTGGTCCAATTTGTGCTTTATACATAAGTGAATATCAACAATTTAAATATTATAGGCCAAGTGGATGCAAATAATGATCATTTCATATACATTGTGTAATTTTACGATTTTCGGTGGCGGCCATTTTGAAAATGGCCCGAAAACCCCCTTATACCATGAAAACGCAACCGGAAACATATTTAATATTCAAACGTATCCTAAAAACTTTCAAAAAAGTTGGTTTCAGAGGATCATGGTGAAAGGGGGGTGCAGGCAGACCTATTATACATGCCCGACTAATACGCTTACTCATAAAATTCACTATCTGAAATAACGTAGGCCTATTTTACCTTTTTACGATTCTACGTTATCACGAACAGTCCCCAGCTTCTGACAGATACAATATCTAAATACATAAGCTTAAATAGTACACATGGAAATAATGTTGTGTTTAAGTTTCACAAGCTTACCTTGAAACTTAGTATGTGATAATTGGAAACTCTGTTAATGATTTTTGTTGTTGCGACTCCGGGCTTTTGTGTTTATCATCGCAATATATTTATTAGTTTGGTTTGAATTTCGCGCAAAGCTACGCGAGGACTAGTTAGCCATCCCTAATTTAACAATGTAGAGGGAAGGAAGCTAGTGATCACCACCCATCACCAACGAAGAGTGGGATTGACCAACATTATAACGTCAAATACTGACGGGGATTCGAACTCGCGACCTTTAAATTACGAGTTGAGCACCCTAACCACCTGGCCAATGCGGGCCTATATTAGTTTGACAGTGTATGTTATTTTCCACGGGGTTTTGAGTCCGTTTAACTTCATCGTATAGTAACATACGTTAACTTGGGTATTTGATAATGCTATGGTATTTAGTGGAATTCATGTAACTCACTTCAGTTGTTTATTTGACCACAGTGAAAGAATATCAGTGCTGCGAAACGAAAAATCGCATAATCCATGTCACTCGCGGTTTCCTATCGAGAAGATGGGAGAAAATTATCGTTTATTGGAACTTGACCCTAGATTAAGGCAACTTCGATATATGTGATATATTTTAAACGAACAATCAGGTAATTTTCTTTCATGAGGGCTAGGAAATTACGTATCTGTCAAATCTAAGCCTTAAGCTTATGCCTTACGGCTATGTCGTGCTCGTATTAGATAGTACCAGTTGGGTGTGTTATAATTTAGAGCGACTGTCAGTTTGGATTTAAAGTACTTCCTGTTGTTGGTGCTGTTTCTATAGTAATAAGTTGTTTCAGTAAATGTATTTGTTTTTCATTTCTATAGCTGCTTCTGTAGTACTAATTGGCGAATAAATCCTGATGTCTGACAGCACTTGGCACGTAGCTTTTGATATTGGTGTTATCAAGGAAATGAATTGTCGTTTCTTTGGGGCTGGTTGCGACACATATCCTGGAAGATGTATAATAACATTGTTTTTAAATTTCGCGTAAAGCTACACGAAAGGTACTGCGCTAACCATCACTGATTTAGCAGTGAAAGACTGACGGGGAGGCAGCGAGTCATCACCACCCATCGCCAACTCTTGTGCTACTCTTTTACAAACAAATTGTGGGATTTGACCGTGACTTTATAACGCCCCCACGGCTGAAAATACAAGTTTGTTTGGTATGACAGCGATTCGATCACACGATTTCTTTCCCTAACTACTTGGCCATGCCGGACCAGTGTTAATACTCAAGAGAAATTATGTAAATGGCTTATGTTGTATAAGTTACACACAAAAACGACGGAATTTAAAGAGTGGAAATCTGAAGTGGGCGGGGTAATTACCTAATCCAGCCATATAACAGGGGGACTTGGGAGGCTCAAACTTTCACTTCAGTCGAATATTCTTAAAATGTATGGAAACGTCATATTTAGTTACCTTAATATAGCGAGAAATACACAGCCGTCTGTATGAATATGACAGTCGTAATTCTAACAGTTTATAAATGTAGCTAAGAACAAATGTATAATGTCACTAATCTGTTATACGGCCCGGCATGGCCGGGTGGTTAAGGTGCTCGACTCGTAATCTGAGGGTCGCAGGTTCGAATCCCCGTCGCACCAAACATACTCGCCCTTACAGCCTTGGAGGTGCTGTAATGTGACGATCAATTCCACTATTCGTTGGTAAAAAAAGTAACCCAAGAGTTGGCGATGGGTGGTGATGACTAGTTGCTTTTCCTCTAGTCTCACACTGCTAAATTAGGGACGGCTAACGCAGATAGCCCTCGTGTAACATTGCACGAAATTCAAAAAACAAACAAACAATCTGTTGTATCCAGAACCGAAGAAGCCTTTCGTCGAATACCAGGAGCCATCAGGCCAGCTCCGATAGAAAGAACAAAAGTAGTAATTGAGATGGTATTCGAGTTATCAGTAACAACTGTTTCAGTATGAACTAGGACAAGTTCGTTAAGTTTGTTTATCAGTATGATATTGTTTTGTGGCCGTGCTTTCTCCAGTTCTACTGTCATTTTAATAAGGAGGATTACAGTCTATTTTCTTTATTACAGTAGTAAAATAACATTATTTTCTAGATTAAGCATGTCATAAAAATGAACAAAAATTTTCAGGTTTTTTTTTTTTTAGAACTCGTGGGTGACAATTCTTAAATTGAAGAGCTCCAGTGATGGCGGTATTCTCGACCCTGATGACCAACTGAGTCATGTAGCAGACGATCGCGAACAGGTGCTGAAGCTTTCTTGTTGATTCTCCGATTCTTTTTAAATATTTTTTTCTACGACATATTTTACATGTTTGAGTGTGGCATTGATGTGTTTTTGGAATCGTAGTATTGTAATAACGATTCCAAAATTGACAAAATAGAAAAGTATAGTGATAAGCAATTGGAAGAGAATAACTTTATTCATGTCTTATACTGACTATGATTGGTATATATGTGATCCCGTAAATGCAGCTGGATGAAATACATTTTAGTGTAATATGTAGGTGATCGTTCTGTTATAGTCATATTTAATTATAGCCTTTGGTTTAGGTTATCGTAGTGACATTACAGCTCTAAGCATTAATTAGTTTTAATTTAATTACTAGTTACTAATTAACTAATTAGTTGAAAGCGTGGGTAATCCATGTAGTAGAACTCTTATATTTCGGAGTTAGCGAACCAGGTTCGAATTCGTGTAAACCCACAAAATGTTCTTGCTCATTAAGCTGTGGGTGCGTTATAAGGGTGACAATAAATCTTTTAGGGTTGGTGCTTACTTCCTGCCTTCCTTCTGATCAATAGTTTAAAATTAAGGACAGGGGCAGATAATCTTAGTAGCTTTGTCATACATCAAATACAAGACTAATTAGTTTACAACTATTAAAGTAATTATATTGGTTATCAACTTGATTCTGCAGGCTACTAAGATTTGATATCCGACCGTCATAACCTTACTTTAATTGAAGGCTATACAACGGAAAGTGTACAATAAGCAATTTCCGTAAAATTTTGTTATTCTTTCCTTTTTATTATACGTGATATTTTGCGCCAAATATTACATAAAATACAAGTCGGATTACTGTAAGCCTTGGATATCTAATTCTATTTCCAGCAATATTAAATGGAATACTATTTATCAAAAAGTGAACTTTGCGTTTTCAGGAATTACCTGAGAAATTGTATTTTAGCAATATTCACTAGAAAAACGCTAACGTACTTGAAATTATGAAATTCGATACAGTCCGGATAGACCCGCGAAAGGTCGAGTTCAAATAGACAAGCGATCGTACGATAGATTCGATTCTGGCATTAATTTCCATTTTGCCGTCTTTAGTAGAACCGGAACGATATCAAAAAGGTGGTACGGCTGAAAACAGTGGAAAGAAGCAGACAACACACTCCTGTTTACAGCATTACTTTTACAGAAGTAAATAAATTTGAACATGTGTTCGTTATCGATCTAGGTTAATTTACAAACGTGAATCGGTCAAAAATGTATCGCATAGTTCCTGTGAACAACTTACAGATGACAAGGAAGTGACATTCAAAACATCGTCCGGTCACGGTTGACATGTTTCGTTTTTTTTATATAATGGTGCATAATTGACATAGATTAGGAAGTCGGAATTTATTAAGTCTGTTTGACAGTTGAACAACACAATGAACAAGGAAACAGAAATACAGTGTCTAGCGGGCTGTGTGAATCAATAAAACGTACATCATATGAAACTCGATACGAAAGGGCTTACAGCGATATACGTTCATAGTTAAACCTAACCATATGTTACTTGTAAACTGTTTTGTTCTTTAACACCTGTATACGGTCGATATTTTAGGAATATTAATTAGTTTTTAAAAGAAAAGTCTACCCAAAACACTTGCAGTTAATAGATATTATGTTCCATTAGCTGTGATGACGAATCTGTCTGTATGCTCCTTTCGGCGCCTTCACACGCACGTGCGACTAGAAGAAACTCGTGCATAACTTTTTAAAATGACACTGTAAACAAGAGTTAAAATGCAGTGATGTATTTCGTTTTTTAATTAATGAGTGCTTACGTTTAGTAAATATTTTTTGTGTATTAGCCGATATTTGATCAAATATTGTTTTTGTTAAGGGGCTGTATTACGTATATTTTTATACAAGATATATATATATATATATATATATAAGAACTTAATTGTTAGTGAATATATCTATTTTACAAAGTGAAGTATTTGTTTGAAACAGTTTTGATTTGTTTAAAGTGGAATTCTGCTAATATTGACAATTACATGTATGTTAATAGAACTCAAATACAGAACTGTTTTTCACCGCATAAAGTTGTACAAAACTTTAGTTCACACTTCAAATAAGCATGGGGGTGATTATTAATTAAATTAATATCATTTAGTACATAAATTTAGGTTTTAATTTTATATCAGACCAATTAAAATAAACCGATAGTTAATCACAACTACCTATTTGAAACTGCTGCTCCAAAACAGTTTCTTTAACCTTATCATCACTGAAGAGGTATATCCGATATTCTCCGATTGTTTCGCCTTCTTTCAGTGTTCATTAATTTTTAAAGCTAACGATAATTAATTATCATTTTAATTTAACTGATGTCATTGTACTTGGTTATTGAAACTTGTGAAAGGTTTATTAGACCTAGACTATATCACAAAGTGCACTGCATTATACTGCTTGTGTTGCTGATTCATGTATATAAACTAATTCTTGTTTATATTTTTGAAGCAGTGAAACGCGTGTCATTGCAGTACAGGCTGCTCCGAAAATAACAAATTAATGAATGTATTTTTTCAATTTGCTAGAGAAGTGAACATTCAAAACTTATAATAGGTGCTTTTAATAAACATACAGTAAAGTTCATACCATGTTTATTGGATCAGTGTCTAAATACACCTTTTAAAATATGCATGTATAGTCAAGGGTAACAGTAACTAGGAAACACAATACTGAAGACGCTGATGTTTACAGTTAGCTAAAAATGAGAAATTTTTCTGTGTCTAAAATAACCTTGTTCTCTAAAAACAATTCCTACCTTGTACTTTATGTTCAGACATCCAAATGTAAGGCCATCTCATCCAAGATTAATGTCTAAATGTTCAAGTTAATTCACATTAAGAACTTTAATTTTTTTTATGATAAGTACAACACTTGATACCTGTTGTACATTGATTTTAACCATGGATATCTGAACAGTTAATTTTTATATAAGTATCTTCACCAAGATGATAATTCAGTTTTATTCCTTGGAGCATTACTAGTATTGTAACATTAAGTATTGAGATGGTGTTCAAGAATGTGCATGTTAACAGAGTGGAATTTTGGATTTTATCTGCTTTTTAAGTGGAGTTAAGTTAACCATTAATTGACTTAAAGCTGGGTAGTTAGTATAATTCAATAACTGGTTAATTGTCTAGCTTTGTTGATCAGTTAATTTTTAACTAAATGACTTCTCTCATGTGAGACTTTAATAATTAGAAACCTCAATTTCAATAATGTCAATATTTGAGTTACTTGGATAACTGGAATAACTTAAAAACAGTAGTTTCAACTTGATTATTTTGTAACAGATGTAGTCATAACTGATTATCTAATGTAATACCAGTCAGTGTAACTGATGCTTATAGATAATTATGTTAATTAATAAAGTGAATTGCCAAGCTTTAATAGACTGAGTAGTGTTTGTACTTTTGCTTTGCTTTTCATATAATATTTAAGTATAGTTCAATTTAATACAAGTTGATTGTCTGAATTCTACTATACAAATAGTAATTATCTCATGTAAGTTTATACATTTTTATACAATAATTTGTTCAGTTTGTTCAAATTTGTACACTTTAAGAATGTGTAGTACACACAGTACAATAATTTTCAGTGGTCAAGCATTAACAGACACTGTTATTCCCAAATTTCTAAACCACTCAAATACACTGGCTTTTAATATCACATTTTAGTAGACCTAACACAACAAACAGTAGGGGAGACATGCCAAGTAAGGTGTTTTGTGTTCAGATTAGTGTAGCATGCATTCCAATTCCTTTTGATCCTTGAACTATTGATAAACCTTGAAGCATAAATATTTGTCTTGCCTTAGTGTAACCACATTGTTCTGGTATTTAGCCAGTGAGTTTGGGTTATTTCACCACTGAGAAACAATTGTGTATGAATTAAATATAACTGGCAGTATCCACTATGTATTGGTAGAAACTTGGTTGGATTGGTTTCCAACATGTACCTTTTTTCATATTTTCTATAAGTAGAACATATTGTAATTCTTGTTATAGACTGTATGTAGATAGAATTTTAAATCTGTTGATTACCCCTAGGTTGCTTAAAGAAATTGAAATACATTTGAGTACAACAGATTAAGTGAAAAGTATATCACAGAATGTGTATGTTTGATGCAGAAAGCTGTATAACAGACAACTACAGAGTTCCTACACACTCTGGAAACTTGAAAAACTTTTGAAGTTTATTTCTAAGTGCGTAAAAGTCGTAAAATGGAGATAAATGTAGAATTGCTGAAAAAGTGAGGAAAATCAATGACTGTGAAATGCATTATACGTAATAACAGTTAAAGAACTATATTCAAAGGTCGTGAATTAAATAAGACAAAAACATAAAATGCATGAGGATGGAATGATGTGAGGAGGTGATGCAAAGCTATTGTTATGAAAAATAGCTAAAATTAATTGAAAATTAAATTTAATCAAGGGTGAAAATCCTGAATAAATAATGATAAAGTGAAGAAAAGCTAGCATTGTGAACATATTATCATTTAATTCTTTTTTTTGCATAATTTTATTGTCATTTCTGACTTTTTAATTTAAAATTTTTCCACTATTTATTACAAATTTATTTTTTAGATTATTGCTGTTTACAAGGAGGATCCATCATCTTGTTCATCACATAACATTGAAAAGGATATCAGATCTGGTTTCTCCGACACTGATAGTCTAGCTACATTTAGTGGAAACAAACTGGACATTGTCCAGGAGGATGAAGATTCTTGCAGTTCCACAGATGTAGAGATAACTGCAGCTCAGATTTCTTCTGGTAAGGAACAGTAAGGTGTAGGTTTGTTTAAACAGTGAACAGGGCATTAGTTTTATACCTTCATGTGTGTGGGTGGCAGACAATAGATTTTTAGCTGTTTATAGAAACAGTTGTCAAAGTTAGGTTGGATGACAGTTGAAATGTGAGACAGTATTAAGACAGTTTTGTTTTTTATAAGATAAATACTTGCATTCCTGTAAGTAAAATTTTGTGATATTAAACAAATGACAACCAAGTGTGTGTTAAACCTCGTGAATTAGTCATACATAAAAACTAAATAACTTTAAAACATTTTGTACAGTTACTGTTGTAATCATATTGGTTAGTAGTCTTAAATTAATTATAATTTTCTTTGGTCACTTTAGGTTCATCCGTTTTGCAGGTCAGGAGAGGAAGTGAGCCTGCACTTAACAGTCTTGTGCCATTAGAAACTGAAACAATTTCAGAATCACCCACAGCTGTGCCAAGCACATTGGTTAATAACCTCTCACATGACGGTTCTTCAAAGCACGCTGAGGTAATCTTTCTTTTTCTTCTTCTTCTTCACTGCTACTACTAGTTTTAACTGTACTTCAATTGAAGAGACATTGCTTATAGATGCTTCAGTTTGTAGGAAAATAAAACCTGTGATTTTAGCATTGTAGATCTATAGACTTACCACTGATCCACCAAGGAACTATTTAACATTTCAAAATTCAAAATTATTGACAGTTGCATGAAACCTTAGTAGCTTTGCCTTAGACAGATTGCCCAAGTTTGATAGTGGTTGGAATGGAATTTGAGAACCCCACCTATAAGTAACAAGATCATGCTAGCTCTAAGCTAAGTGATCTTTAAAAAAAAAAAAAAAAATGCTAAAGTTACTTTCTAATATCCCCAGTTGAAAGAGCAGACAGCCCATTGTATAACTTTGGCTTTACATACATACATAATGACTGTAATAAATGACATGGATAGTTGGACTTATCTAATGATATAGTCTTCAGAAACTAATTTTGTTTGGTTTGTTATTTTTGTGACGCTAACCAATATAACTGATGCTTGTAGGTAAATGATTAAATTGCTATTTCAAGGATTCACTTGTTAGCCAAAATTTATCAGGATGGGATCCGATGGGTACAAATTTCTGGGTTCACTTTCTGAACTCCTATTATTATTATTTTTATTATTGTTGCACATTTTAAAAAAAATTTAAAGATTTTAAAAAATGAATTCATTTGGAGAAAGACAAAATATATAATGCAAATAATAATGGATGGGATATTGCATGTTATTTAAACAACTCTTCTTACTCTACCCTGAAGAAGGACCTCAAATACAGTACATTAATTGTGTGTTATATGAAGACTAAAATATTTTGTATCTGCTGTTTCTATTCGCTTTTTGGTGAGAAACAATTGAATGCAAGTTGTTTTTGTTTTTTCTTTCAGTATAAAGGTTTAATTAAATAAAAGTTGTGGGAAGGGAAACTCAACACTGAAACTCTTACAGGAGAGCATATCGTAAAGTATAATCTACACTGATTAGACTAAAAGTGAAAGCTGACAAACTAGTCCTAACTTTTCTTAGCTTAAAAAGATACTCATAATCTTGTTACAAGTCAAGTTACTTTTATTCATGGACTACAGTGAACCTTATTTTTGAGATATAATTTGGTACTGTAAATATTCTTTGTAATTTAAAGTTTTAGAAGAGTTTTCATCTCCAAGTCGTAAATGATGTGACATCATGAACAGTTATGGGAAGATAGATAGAGAGAGAGAGAGAGAGAGAGAGTACATGAGATTCGTTAAGTCAATTTCAACCAATGTCTCAATTCTTGGACTGAAGTGTGATATACTTGTATTGGTTAAGAACTTTGGAATACGTGAATTTATTTGGAGTATTTGAGACGTATTCTTTGTGTAAAAGATCAATATTTCAAACGGAAGTATGATCACATAAAGAAATGCTCTGTTTGACACCTGTGAATGCAACATAGAATATGGTTGTTTTGGTGAAACAAATAATTTTCCTTTATTTAGTTTTATGCTTTTTGTTTAATTGTTGTTGTAGTTTTGTTATTTACCTTCCAGTAAAATGGAACCACTCATAGTGTTAACAATTGTATTGATATCAGTTGGAAACACCATAGCAAATGAAACATATTTTATGTCAAGCAGGTTCTCTACAATACAGAAAAGGTTTTTGTGTACTAGGTCATGTAATATCGTATGTTAAGTGATGAAATTGTATTTTCTTTCATAATATATTATTACTGGAAATGAGTTGTTTGTTCTGTCTTGGAGAACAATGCATCTTATGAGAGTGTAGCTACTCAAAACCAAAAGTTTTTTTTTTTTTTTTTTTTTTATCACCCAGAAGAAGAGTATGGATAAACCTGAACCAATGTCTTTAGACAACAGTACGACTACAGATGAGGAAATAACGGGGTTTTTATCCTTTGGGGCCTGTAGTTCTGCTCGAAAGTCTCTATTCCTTAATGGTGTAGATGCTACTAGGTGGAGAGAAGCAGCTCAGCAACTAATGCAGGTAAATTGATGAAGTTTGATTAGGTGAACATTTGTACAACAAAGCTGTAAGAACTTAAACCTAATAGTGCAAGGTTCCTGATGATACCAGAACTCATCTGTGCAGTGTTTTGGTAGTATTATTGTTGTCTGTGTTAGTCTTTGTGTGGCTAATTATTCGTATTTATTTACAAATACTATTTAAGCAAGAAAAGACCTGTGAACTTCTATATCCTGATGACAGCTTTATAGTACAAGCTGTTACTGTTTATTTGCTTTAGATCATAAATATAGTGCACCAGAACCATTTTTAAGGTTTCTATAGTATTAAATTCAGCACAATTAACTTAAACAAGTAAAAAAATTCAATAAGTGTTGTCTGGACAATTCTTATATATGCTATATATTGTCACACATAAACTAATTTAGTGATGATTTATTAAAGTTGCGTTACTCAGATGAGACAAGATTTATAGTGATAATTTATTGAAGTTTGGTCAGGCTGCTGAGGTGAGATAAGATCCTTAGTGATGATTTATTAAAGTTAGATCTTGTTTCACTTGTTGTCCTACCTACAGTGGTGATTTATTGAAGCTGGGTCAGGCTACTCAGGTGAGACAAGATCTATAGAGGTGACTTATTGAAGTTGGGTCAGATTACTGAGGTAAATAAAGGTAAGTATGTGTAAAATTCTTATTGTGAGATGAATCTGTTCTTGTTAGGATATATTTGTTAACTTATGGAGGGAATGAAAACCTCACCAAATGTGTCTGTGTGTGTGCGTGTTCTTCAATAAGACTTGATTTACTTGAATGAGAAATAGAAGACTTACTTTTCACAAATTTTTGAAGAGTCCAGAAGTGAAGAGAGAAGAATCACCAGAGGGACTAACAGCACAAACTGAAGAAGATAATGAAAAGTTAGTATTTTCCTGTTCTCTGTCTTGTTCCTTCAGAATCCATTTCTATAATGTCATCAGAATGTGTGGACATTTGTCATATCTGAGATGTTGCCATAATTTATGTTATGTGTTCCTTAATGATTATCCCTTTCCAACAGTTGTGGTTATTGCTTTCACTAAGTGAATGTCATAGCTCAAACTCACCATCTGATTTTGATCAAATTTAGTAAAAAGTTTGTTTCCTTGAACTAATTTATGAACTTTTGATTGAAATATCTCAAAGGTAAAGGCCACACTGAAAGTAAACCATTTTTGTGATTAGTGTTATTGCAAATTGAGATTTTTGGAGATATAAAAAACAAACTGAGTTAGGAAAATATCTTGGTGCTTATACCTGCAGACTTGAGGGTGGAAAATTATTTGGTATATATTTTAGCTTAGTTACTCCAAAAACAAAATGTTGGATGGATGTTATACTATGTCAGCATTTTTCAAGTTTATAATGGGATTTATTTGTGTGTAAGAATACTGAATACTAGTGTGTTAGGACAAATAACTTGATATATGTTTCAGAAACATTGCATTATTTAGTTTCTCAAAAAAAAAAAAAAAACTGATTAAGAAGTCATGTTTGTTTTGTTTTTTCTGAGGTGAAGGTGGGGTAGGTTGGGCTTAGACATCTTTGATCAGACTTCTGTTGGAAAGTGAATAATAATATGTTTACATAAGATTGATAACTCAAGGTTTGTTTAATCTATAGTTGTATTGTTCCTTGGATTTTGTAATTTTATATTTGTCTGGTATTAGCCATAACTGCTATTGTAAGAAAGCTATAAAAGTGACCACAATCTGAGTGAAGCTGTTTCTTAACATTGAAAACATAACTTGTTAAAAGTTTCCAAACATTCACATATATTTGTGCTTTTTTGTTTAAATTCTTTGTGTGAAACATTCATTAACATATGTTGGACTCAGTAAAATAAAACTAAAAACAAAGTTGACACTCCCTATGAACACCAGTTTAGTGTCACTGATGTTTGAGAATTATATCTAATATTTATTTCTTACTCTCTGTAGGATAATATCACTTAAATATGAACCTGGACCTCTAGGCATACATGTTGTCCCTGGACATGATTCTGATGGAAGGTATACTTATCTGTTTTCTTTTATAAGGGTGTGGCTTGTTAAATCTTTTGTCTTTTGGGCAGGAAATATATTTGTTTTAATTTTTTTTTTTAAAGATTGCAAAAAAAGATTTTGTGTTCATTTTTAAAACCCTTTTCCTTGCAAATGTTATACCTTTTTATGCTTTATTATAGTGTTTAAGTGAATATTTAAGAAAATCCACATGGTGTAGGATCTTCAACATGACATTGTTGATGTATGCAAAACTAGAGGGTAAAACAGACAAAAGCATACATGTGTGGACTTCTGAGAATGTAAAGTTAATTAATTAGAATGTTAAAATACTAAGAGTAAAGATTGAATCATTAGGTCTTGTCTCCTTTCATTAAAGATTCTAAGTCAAAAGGAGGGTGCTACTCTTTCTTAATATTTTATCATGATGCGTTTGTACATATTTAGGACTAGAGATTGAAGATTGTATGAAAGAAGTTGCTTTTAATCATGTGTTTGTAGATATCTAGAACTTGAATGTTGTGTAAAAAGGTATTAGTGTAAATTTTGAAAGGGTCATTTTACTTAACTAATGTAAAATAGGGATAATAAAATTATGCTGGTGTGGTGATGTGTTCCTTTTATACATTTATTTGGATGTCCCCCATCCCCACCTGAAAAAAAGCTTACTAGTGAAAATGTAGTGCAAAGATTGGGAAAAACATTAATGGCACAAATGCACTTCTATGTGTTAACTCTGAAATCATTCTAATGTAAAAGTAAAAACTTTTTCTAGATGTATTTGGAAGGCAATTTTTTTGTTGTTGAAATTTTAAAATTAGCTTTTCAAATTGTGGTAACAAATACAAAAGGAACAACACTTAGAGCAGTTATTTCTTTGTGTAGATATAGTTCCCCATCTTTGGATGAAATTTCATAAAAACAGTCTTTAAAAGTGATTCTTTGAAATTCTTGCAGGAAAAATTGGAAAAGGATATTGTTACTTAATTTGCCCTTTCAATGTTACAAAATGCATTTTCATTCATTTTATTATCATTCAGCTTGGGATGTTTTTGTAACTGTTACAAGTGACTTTTTCAGTGTGAAAGGAAAGCATGATAATGCATCAGTGTCCATTCTACAGTGTATAATAATAGATGAATCCCATACCTACTAAACACAACAGTGTTTTAAAGCTCTACCTACTAAATGCATTATAATGCATGAATGTCAAACATAGTGAACATGATAATGTATGAATGCCCTCCAGTATTGTCTTGGTTAGGATACAAAACATCAAGGTGTGATAAAATGGTGTGTGAAGCTAAGCTGAGGTTAATTTCATTCTAATAAAAATTCCAGTTTTTGTAAAATTAACATGAATTGTTTGTATTCTTTTGCATATATTATTTAAATATACTTCAACAAAATATTAACTTCTTTGCTGGAATACCCTTGCATACATATTTACTGTGGCTTGAATGTAAGGGGCACATTATTAATATTATATTCACCACATTATTAATAAAATATATACTTACAAATGATTTCCTTAAATTCACGTGTATGTAAAACAGTAGCAAAGAAACAACAAATCAAAATTAAACATTTCTGTTACCAGTCCTTGTCATTAACTTATAGCAGAATGTTCATGTCAAGGACTGGTAACAATTTTTTTTAGTCTCATTGTGAATAACTAGTGTTATTTTTTTATTGTTATATAGTGCTGATTTGATCACCTATTTGCTATTAATGTGTTTAATAGTATTATATTTATCCATTTGTGGTAGCTGGTTGTTCTTTTCACGTGTACAGGTTTTTTTTGTAGGTTCTATATTGTTAGGATTACAACTGGACGTTTATGGAAAGATTGGACAGAATAAAAGAATTGAGTTTTAATAACAAAATAGTATTTCTTGTGTACATTCAGAATCATAGTTAAAAAATAATAAATTGGATGCTTCACCTGAAAATTCTCATGAGAAATTGTTGTAATATATTTATCAATATACTTGATTCAGGAATACTGGACTAGTTATTCAAGGAGTGGAACCAGGTAGTAGAGTTGACAGAGATGGAAGGCTGCAAGTTGGTGATAGGATTGTTTGTATCAATGGGCAGAGTTTATTTCATGTCACTTTTCAGAAAGCTCAAGAAATATTTAAGAATGCTCTTAAAGACCAGGAGGTATGCATCCAATTCAGAACAGGAACTGAGCCATCCTTGAAGAACTTTCTTTTATCACCAGAAAATGTTTCTTCTCAAGAAAAAAGTGAAACAAGTGAAAATTCTGAAATGGAAGAAATAGGAAAAGGTATTTAATTCTCAGTTGGACCTTCTTGATTCATTGCTGAAAGCAGTGTTACATTGTCTGGTTCTTTGTATAGCTTTAGTAAACTGTATTTGTTCTAGAAAGACTATTCTTTGCAGCTGTCTTACTAATGGCATACTAACAGAATTGTTTTGGGAAGTATTGTCTTCAGAAGGACAGTATTTGGTTATGTCATTTGACTTTAATACTTCAAATTACTTAATATATAAAACTAGTCATCATGAAAGTCTCAACTTGGATTAACACTTCCAAACAACAATATCAACTTGTTTTATTGTTATGACTTAAGCTTATTGGATGCCAACTTAAACAACAGTTAAACTCTCAACTTGTTTATGTACCATTTACTACTAGAAGGATCAACATTCTACATCTTATTGAATAATTTCATATTGGCCCATTACAACAGTATATAAAACTGACCAGGACAATTGATAAACTCAGCTATTATCTATACACAAATAACCTGCTATAGTAATTAATTGGATTAATTTCAATATTGACACTGTTTTGTGTGTATGTGTGACTCTTATTAGGGGGTGTATAACCATAAAATTTGGAGACCCATAAGCAGTTTGGGTTTTTTATACTTTATTTTAAATCTTGCATGTAATCCAAAAAAAATATTGGTATTTCATGTTCCAGTAAATTTCCTACAGTATTGTGTTTTGGTGTTACGTAATCATACAGTTGGAAATAAAGTAGAAATTGATAATGTGTTTATTATATTAGGTTTTGGAAGATAATACAGCAATTGGGAAAATGTAAAAAAATATTTCAAACTATTCAAAATGCACAACTTCTTTCTTTTTAGTTATATACTGTTGCAGAACATCACTAGAACAATGTTAATAATTTTCAACACTTACCAATTTAGGCCTGTGGTATTCAATGAGGAGTCATTAAAGTAATTTTTTTGCCTGACCTATGTAAACCTAGGTAAGACTGAAGTTTAAAAGCAAAATGTTATTTTTGCATACGTCATTAGTAGCAGACCATTTACTTTTCAGGCTGTAGAAAGCAAATAGACATGTTTTGAAACAGTTTAAGAACTTTTGCTTTTTGGGGATATGTGGAATACGTTGGGTGAACTATAACATCATTTTTCTAAATGTCAAACGTTTTCTGTTACCCATTGAAGTGTTATCATTACTTAAAATATTGTATATTTTCATAATGTTGGTGAAATACTTCCTTTAATAAAAGTCTGATAACTATATGCACCCCCTTCTCCAAAGTAAAATTTGGGGTTTGATTATTTGTAGTTGACCAGGTGCAAATAACCCACAATTATAGCTTTTTGATACAAGTCAAATGGATTTGTGATAACACTAAATAATGCATTAATTGAGACTAAACATTTTGGGCTGCCTATTTGAAGAGTTCTGATATTACAAGTAGTAGAAACATACAACAAATATTGTAGTTGAAATGGCGAAAGTTAATTTTTCATGTTGAAAATGTATAAAAATAAATTCTCAAAGCACTGACTGTTCTGTGGTGTTCCACTGAATACCATAAATTATTTTTTAAATAAATGTTTTATCATATGTCGGATTTATAAACAATTTGTAATAGAGTAATTTCTGTTTTACATAACAAAAAACCTGTAGAACCCTCATCGGCATCTTACAGTAAAGGACAGCCAGGCTCATTTGGTCAAAA
This sequence comes from Tachypleus tridentatus, assembly GCF_004210375.1. NCBI lineage: Eukaryota > Metazoa > Arthropoda > Merostomata > Xiphosura > Limulidae > Tachypleus > Tachypleus tridentatus. The sequence continues at coordinate 74,779,027 of NC_134836.1, read as the reverse complement.
AAATCTACTTCTTGCATCCAATACTAGAAAAATGGGAAGAAAACTTGATTTAAAATTAACAAAAGGTAATAACTCTTCAAAAGTTTCAAGTCTTGTGTTAAGCAAACTACCATATATTCTATACAGTGTTAGAGCAAAGAGATTACAATAAATATCCTCATATTTAAAAACTAAAATATTTAATATGTTGTAACAGCTTTGTGGGGTTTTTTTTCTTTATTGCTTAAAGCATAAATAATTTTACCATAAGCCACTCTTGCTAACAACTTTTATACAATTTTGATTGTTGTAAACCCTGTACTTAATTTTGATTGTTGTAAACCCTGTACTTAAAACAGAAATAATTTTACCATAAGCCACTTTTGCTAACAACTTTTTTGTACAATTTCAATTTTTACTCTTGTAAACCCTGTTTGTGATGTTACCAACCAATGAAAATTGTTGGAATAATCTGTTTTTTGAACTTCTGTTACTTTTCTTTATCGTTTATTTACTAATGTATATTTCAAGCTAACCAAAGAAAATAACATCTGCTACTTTCAGGTTCTGATGGTTTAGGTTTTAGTATTACTACTCGAGATAATCCCGCTGGTGGCCATTGTCCTATCTACATCAAGAATATTTTACCCAAAGGAGCTGCAGTACAAGATGGTAGATTGAAAACAGGAGATAGACTCTTGGAAGTAATGTTTCAATCATAGCTTTGAATGTGTGTATACTTTCATTGAAAAATAAATGTCTGTTGTACAGTTGAAAAATAGAGATTTAAAGGACACTGTACAAAGTAAACCATCCTTTTGGTTTGACATCACATTTTTTACTCAGTTGTTTAAGACTGCAAAAGAAATACTCTTTAGAGATTATTTTTCATACAGTATTCTAAGTGGTAGTGTTTTTCATATTGCTGTACTAAGATTGTAATTTGAAAGTTTTTTATTCCAGTTATCAGCTGTTTTTTGTTAGTTTTTTGGAGGGCTTAGATGTAGTGATACAGTATTACTTTTTATAATGTATAGCATTAAATGTTTAAATCATTTTTCCCTTACAACAGATTCCCTCCTTAGAAGTGAACATGTATATAATTTAATTTTAAAGTAATTACTTAATGATTGAGAAAAGATGTAATTACAATGTTGGTTTTAAATTCTTCTGTTATTCATTTTATAAAAAAAAACAACAAAAAACTACAACTTGTTTACCATGTCATACCTTAACTCTTCAGTGTCAGATTTGCTGTGATTGTCTTTAATTACAATTCTTAGTGTGAACTTTTGTTAAATCTGTCTATTTATTTTCTTATTCTGCTTACTTTCAACATTAAAGTTGAAATTGCAATTTGTTGGCCATATTTGTTAAAAGGATAGCACTAGTTTAAATGTTTAAAATATCTGATTGTATTAATTTTTTAGCTTTTCATTGTTATACTTTTATTATAAAGATTATTTTTTGCTGCTAGCTTAATACATGAATCCAGAACTAACATCAATCTTCTATGCTCATTAACTCTGTCAATATAGGCTTAGACAATTTTACTTATCACCTGATATTTGTACTTGTTTAAAGTATTTACTGATTTAATAGTTTTAGCTTTCCATGTAGTTTATATTTTTTACAAAATGACTGTCTCTCAGTTAACACAAGTCTTTTAAATCCAAAGTCATATTTCTTTAGTAAAGTATTTTTAATAAATTAAACAACATTTCCATTAATGTATTAAGTAGTTGTTTTGAATAGCACATGTTCAAAGTAATTTTCATGTTAAAATTAAAAATACTTTTTTTCATTTCAAAAATCTGATTTCTCCATATAATCCCCAAAACTTTCTAAATACATTTCAAACTTTTTTCACTAAAACTTGTATGTCATTTGTTATTTTCTCTGTCCTATCTTAAAGGGGGTTTCAGCCAATTCGACCAACCTAGTAGTCACCAAAAAGAAATAGAAATAAATGTAAATTACCCTTTTTTCTTTCTGGAATGATTTAAAAGTGTAACATTGAAACTAGATTTGTTTACCCTCAGTAGCTTTGAGCTTGTACCAATATATGTCTATTTGTAATTAAATTTTATTATTTTAGTGCCATTTTGAATAGCCTTTTGAACCATGTCTAACTGCTCTCCTCACCTCTAAATTGTAAGTTACTCAAAACATTTGCAGCTCAGGTTGTGCTATCAAGTCACATTACCTGTGTGCTGATTGATTGCTTGCCTCATGAAACATTTTTATTATTTATGTTACCTAATCTAAAGTAACCTAAAAAAGATCCACAGTTTTACATTTTAGTTACTTTTATAATGATAAATAAAGTACTTACCCAATGTTTTTTGCTGTCAGTTGTGAAGGACATTTAAGCCCATGTTTCTATACTCGTGGAAATAAGGCATAAATTTTTATTTAATTAAATAATGCACCAAAGAACACACACTAATAACAATCAGAAAGTAGACAATTTTCTTTACCTTTCAGTTTTTCTGGCTGTCTTACTATGTCACATGTGCTATTACAAATTTATCCAAGCTTAGTCATCAAGTTTCTCATTGGAATATTGCTTGTACTGTAAGTGAAATTGACTATTTTTAGTACACAGTGTTATGCACTATGTCTTTTGATAGATGAAAACCTTGGCTTTCTATTGGTTATATGTAGTATATAATTAAATGTAAGAGAGAACTAAATGTATGTTGTTAGAAAAGATGTGATGGATGGATGTAGCAGGAAGGGTTTTATTTTCTATTGATAACTCTGTAACCAAATATAATTGAAGACTAAAAAAATTATGGTTTGTCTGAACAATAACACTTCTATAATGAGTGATTTATATTTAAATTCTCACTCTTTCAAGAGGTGGTAGAAAATATAGATAGGTCTAATTGCCTAGAGAAAATGTATCGCACTAGGGGAAATTTGGGATTTTTGTTTTTTATATTTACTTGTAGAATTAGGGATGTGAAACTTGCTAAAATATGGATTATTAGTTAAGATTTTTTGCTAAATTAATTCTGAATATAAGACACTGAAACTTTGTCATTCATAATAAAGGATATTTGGGTTGAAAGAGTTGAAGCCCTTGTGATGTTATTGGAACTTAGCCAAAAACATTAACAACTGACAAATCATTGTAATATTTATAAATAAGAAAGTAAGAAGAATGTATATTTAATTAGTTATGCTTATTAGCAATACCACAGTAAATTTTATTATTGCTCTAAGTTAGTAGATTACACTGTTTAGAAATTAATTATGAAACAATGTTACTTTTTTTTTAGGTAAATGGAATTAAAATGACAGGTCTCTCCCAGGCTGATGCAGCAACAATTTTGAGGAATATCTCACCAGGTGGCACTGTACATCTTGTTTTGTCGAGACAAGATGTTGATGTAATTATAATTTCTAGATTTTCTCTGAACAGTTCTTAATTTAGTTGGTCTTGTATATTCAATGGAATATCTAATTTTATGTGTTTTATTACCAGTACAGATATGCTGTTTTATTTTGTTCATAGGTGAAAGGTTAGATTTAACATACCTTATTGTTTTAAAAACTTGATACCAGTCCTGTCTATAAAGTTTGTGTTCAAACCTGTAGGTAGTTCTGTGTTCTTTAAATAGTTCTATGTAATAAGTCTAAGTGGGTGTAACATTGTATTGAATGATTTATGTATGTGGAGTAGGAAGATATGTGATAGCTGGTGATTAGATGTCATGTCTGGCAGAATGGTGACCAACTGGGGTTTTCTGTATACATTGTTAACTTTCTCTTTTTACATTCATGTCTAATAAGGGAAGACAACTCTTAGATTCTAGTTCATGGGTGGAAATTGTGACATTGGGTTCTAACGTGTTTAAGAACTCAGGAAAATTAAGTAGCATATCTATCTTGTGTTGCCATAGTATGAAGATAGTGTTAACGAATGCTTGTTTAAGTGACCTTTAATGAGAATCAGACCTTTTTAACCCTTCTGTTTTAAATGTTTAGGTTAGTGCAAGGAAAACTGACTTTTCTTAGTTTTATTATTAGCCTCCAAGAAAATTGGGTGACAGTGTTGGAATATACCCTTGGCTTCACAAAGAAGTGTTAACTTTTGACGTTCCTGTAGCCGACACAGAATTGGCAGGACTAGGAGTTAGTGTCAAAGGTCGCACATCTGTGAATTCCACTGGACCAGTAGATTTAGGGATCTTTGTGAAGTCTGTTATTTATGGAGGTGCTGCTTTCAAGGTTTGAAAGTATTTAAAAGTAACTTATGGATTATGTATGAATTAGAATTTAGACATAAACAAATTATTCATTCTTTACTATAATTTTTTCTTATTGTGCTACCTATCTACATCACATTTACTGCTTGTACCCCTTTGTATACTGTTTTAAGATGCTAACAAAAGTTGTAATGAATAGATTTGTTCTGAGTATTTCACCTTTATTGTGTACCTGTGTGTGTACATATAGATATCCCTCTAGCTGGACTAGCAGTTTATGATTTTATTATTCCTGTATTTTTTTAATTGACTGACTTTGTCTGTCCTGATTCTTGTGTTGTTTTTTTTAACCTCTCTTCTTACTTTATAAACTTTTTTTATCCATAACAAAAGTCACTATAGTGATGATATCAGTGGCTTCAGTAGGAACCTTACATCGTCAATGTTGTTCCTATTCATCAGTTCTTCACAGCACTACATGTTATTATAGAAAATAGTGATCATAGCATCTACAATCCTCTGTAGTTTGTGCCTGACGTATTTTAGTTGAATATGTAAGAAAAAACGTAATGTCTTTTTAAATGTATTATAAAGATATCTAAAAGAGCAATAATTTATCACATTATTTTTGGAAAATGTCATTTATTGTTTTGTTTATTAAACATTAATTGTTACGTGAAAGTCTCCAGTACTAAAATATATAAGTGTGTAATCATAAATGATAGGCTAAACCTTGATGTAAAAGTAATACCAAGTGCATGGATCTGTGATTTACTGTGTTGTGTTGCTCAATAGGTATTTTTTATTTTGATGTGAAGAGTTGTGTGGATTATCTGTTATATCCATATTTATTCTTAGATCCATTTCATGTCTCTGAAACATTTAAAGTGAATATTTAATACTTTTGTAAGATATCATTGTAGGTGTTCACCATTTATGTTAACAATCTTGTTTTTATTAATTTTAAGTTATTTTTTTAATCTTTCCTAAAAGGATGGACGACTAAAACCAAATGATCAACTATTAAATATTAATGGAATATCCTTGCTTAACATGACAAATACAGAAGCTATGAAAACACTAAGAAAGGCTGTGGCTCCAGAGGAAGGCCCAAATATTGTTCCATGTGCCATCACTGTGAAGATTGCTCGTAGGGTGTCGACTCTCAGTGTAGTTGATACAGAAGGTGATAGTCAAGGCTCACCAAAGAAAAATTGTCTAAATGACTCCGTGTTTAGCTCTGGAAGTGACATTAGATGTAAATTTTCAGAAGGCAATATGATTCAGAACTCATCTATCCAAATGGAATACACAGGTAGTGAAAGCTTTGGAAAAGAAAAAGAGGAAAGCCTTTTGAAAAATCATAGTAATGTATGTAAGCCTAAATTTAATTCAAACTTTGATGAAAATACAAACAAGAAAGAAAAATATCTCAATCAAGTTATCAGTCCACTTAATACAAGCAGAAATCCTGTAATCGACCAACTAACAGGACAGAAATCTCAAATACAAACAGATAGGACGACTCTTTTTTATAATGAATCTTATTTCTGTAGCAGTCGTGAACGTTTAGGTGATAAACAACTTTACAAGTCTATCTGTGACCAAACCAAACTGGTTGGTAGCACCTACAGTGATTTAGTACAATCTCCGATAGTGATGATTGAAGTAGAATCCCTACATGAAAACCAACTAGCCTGTGGTAAACATCGACCAGGAACCCCTGAACATTTTTTGTCAACACCTCGTACAAATCACGAAAGAGAAGATAATCATCATGAGGAAAATGGTTGTACAGTCAGCATCATAGCCAGCCAGTAAGTTTCTTCCATTAACTTCAAACACGATTCATTTTCTAATAATTAAATATAAATTCTGAATTGCATAGTAGCTGTGTGTATTTCAACCATTATTCCTTATGATTCCTGTATCTAGTACAATGTACTAGTTGCACTGATAACTTAGTTGTTTTTGATGTTATTATTAGTCTACAACTTTTGTATGTTTGAAGATTCAATTATTGTAATCTTCAGAGAAGAGCTCAATAATAATTCTAACTTGTTTAAATCCTATTTTATACATTTTTCATCTGATATTTTTGTTCCTTCTTTTATTCATAACTTGTTTAAAAATCAAGATGGTATAATTGTAATAATGTTAAACAAAACATTATGATACTGTTGCATATAAATAAATTTCTGTCCATCCAATTAATGAAAATAGCTCAGTTTTTTGTATCCTCAACTTCCATAGCATTCCTGGTGATGATGGAAACCCTTTCAATCTCTCCCGAGATGGTTTTGGTCGACAAAGTGTTTCAGAAAAACGTAATGCTCACCTGGATGTTCATAATGTGGACACTTTACAGAAAAAGAAACACGTCAGGGAAGAAAGAGAGAATCCAAAGCAGATTCAGAGCGAAAAAAAGGGTACAGTAGAAACAGAACATTGGACACAAGGAGAAACAACTGAAAATCACAAACTATCCCATTATCCATGCTGTAAAGATCAAGTTTCTGAAGAAAACCATACAGATGGTGAGAAGTGTAGCTGACTAAAATGTTTCTAACGTTATTTTTATAAAGTATAATATTTATGTCTTGATATATTTTATATTCATCCTGGGTTATTATTCATTATAGCATAGAAAAATATAATTTTCATTGTTTACTTATAGATTGAAGATTGCAGGAGTTAGTAAAATGGATATATTATAGGATTCCCTCTACCCTACCCTTCCTTTGTGTAAAAATTAGCTGCACCTATAGTATGGCCATGTGTTAGTGGTTTAAAGAGCAATTGGCTGTTATCCAACCATTCAGACAGTACTGTGATAGCATAATGCTTGTAAAAGCTTACCTGTAGTATTATGGTTGAACACATGCAGAGCTTTCTGGACAGAAATAACAAATATGTAGAAATTAAAGTTTTAGCTGGTAGAGACAGCTGTGCTACAAATTGAGATGAAATGTTAGAACTGTATGGAAACACCAAAAAATATAAATAAAACAAGTAAAGGTAGAGAAGTGTTCATCACAGGTGGATTCAAGCTCAAGTTGTTTGGCAACAAACAATTTGTAAACATACTGGTACTTGTTACAGAAACTTTATTTTTACTTTGATTTGGTTTGTATTTATATATTTTTGTCTGTAAGTATCACTGTACTTTTAAATCTTCATTAAAAGTGAATTTTCAGGCACATTGTTTTTTTGTATGTATATATGATATAGTAATGTAAATAGCTTCAAAACTATTATTAAATTAATTACATTAGTTATAAATAGGCAAGTAAAATTAGTACTATGTAACAATAATGAATTTAATATAAATTAAGTCTTAAATTAATATTTTTAAACTCTATTTCTATTTTTCTCAGTCATAACCTTAAAGTTGTAACAGAAATTGTCTGTGGTTGATAGCACCCAAAAGTGTTGGGGATACCCCACTTATCAGATAAAATTCAAGTGCAGATGAACTATTTAACAATCATAGAAGATCAGATGGTGTAGAGCTGAGTGCTTGTACCCACAACATCTCAAGTCAGTTGTGACTTTACCTGTTATGTAGTGTATAATTTGTTTTAATACTTTTCTGTGTATTTTTCATTTCTTATATTATGCTATGTATACATGTATGTGTTTCTGTGGAAATTGTAGATTTCATGTAAATTAATTAATTATATTTTGAATGATATTTAGTTTTTCATTTTAAATTTTTGAATAAATCTTCAATCACGATGGAAAATTAATTAAAGAAGTGTAACTTCTTTAACGTACGGTATTTAATAGAGGTGCCCAGACATTTGTCCACCCTGTATGTAGGTAGCTTACTTTGATCACCGAGAAGAATAGTGTTGTAGTACAGATGATAATAAAAGGAGTTTGATAATACTGTGTAATGATGATGAATTTTAATGTTATACAGTAAGACTGACTGACTATTTGAACTGCATTGTTCAAGTTTATTACAAGTATAAAAAAGTACCATATTTTTGTTACCCTTTGTTACAAGAGACATGCTAGTAAAATAAGTATTCTATTGATTATTGTTATATGAGATCTCTAATTCTATCATTCATTCTCACAAGGAAATGTAAAGCAGCCACAGATTAGGCCTTTCTTAGGTATGAGAAAATCTAACAGTTTAGAAAGTCTTCAGACAATTAAACAAGAACTAACAAGAGAGGAAACCACAGATGATAAAGAAACTGCAGGTGATCAGCCTTTAGAAGGAACTCTTCAAACAGAAACCCGTAAGTTGATATGTTTAAAAATACAGTGTCATGGCTTTGATGGTTTAAAATTATCCTTGACTGTATCAGTATAACAGTAATTGAGAATCTCATGAAGAGATTTTTTTCAGTGGACTTGAAACATTAGCAATCCCCCCCTTATCACATGGAGCAATTCCAGTATTAATTACTAAGTAAAAATTATAGTGATCTTTACAAGGCATAACTGTACAAGCTACAGATTTCTACTTAAATGTACCTTTAGACTTCACAAACATATTAACTTGGCATATTTTATCTATTTAAGAGTTAACTTGTAATCACAATAGCTATAGCTATTGGAATTGATGAGAGATTTAGTAATATTTGGCTGTTTTTCATGTTCCTATTTAGAGCTTGTATTGAAAAAATTGAGTTTCTGTGGGTAAATAAAATGTTTTTTCTTTGTGTTGCAAAGCTTTTGGTATCTTTTTTAATGACAGAGAATGAAGCGAGTGAAAATGGAAGCCTGATTAATTCTAGAAATCATGGATGTGCTTCCCTAGCAGCTGTGTTCAGCTTTTCTTCTGGTACTGGTCATATCCTTGATGAGGTTCTCAGTCCTCATCGTAAATCCTCAAAACAAAGCAAGAAGAAGGGATTATGGAAAGGATTAGGAGCTGTGTTTAAGTAAGTACTGCACAGTTGCTTAGGAAGTGAAAAAGTGATGTCTTACCTAACAAACACTCTCATTAGTTTTCTTTTTCACTGTCCAAGGGTTACTGATGAGAAACAGGAGGAATGAAATTTTGTACTTTTAACTGTTTTTCATCCAAATTTTGTGATAAAACTGAAAATCTATTGTTATGATGGGTCCAATATTTTAAAATTTTATTACATTTAAAATTATATATGCAATACAAGGCATTAGAAAGCCAAAATTTGTTCCAGATACTACACATACAGAGATAATTTCAACTAGTCATTCCTTTACAGGCTACATATGTTATCGGTGAAAATAATAAGCCTGTTTCCAAGCAAAAAATAAAACATATATTTTAACACCTTACACATAAGCCAATCCAGCATATTTAGTACTGGGCTTTATCAATAGTGGTTATTCCATAAACTTGTAATTTAGGGTTACTTCAATAGATTTTAATTAGTGGAGTTTGGCACAACTTTAAACAAACAACTAAATGTTTAATGAAGAGATTGCATAAGTGAATCTGTATAGATTATACTATGGTGGTACTATACTGGGTATTATACTATTAATCTTGTATTTACTCGTCATTTCAAAGCCCCTTGGTGTGGATTCCTGTAGTGAGGGATTTCCCAGGGAAGGTTCTGTTCTGTCTGGTTACCTTCTCTGGGATCTAAACCTCCACCCACGTGTTTGCCGTGCATGGTGACCCATGAAGGGGAGAAGAGGATCCTGGTGGTTGAGGGGTTCAACCCTAACACACCACTTTGGCCTTGAATTCCTTCAGACGGGTGGCCTTTGGGTGGCCCCCCTTGGGTCAATCGGCTGGTCCACTTGGGCTAGAGTCAACCAAGTACCAGTGTTGGAAGTTCTCAACTGGTGTTGTGGACATTTTGCCTGAGGCTGGTGTTTGAGTATAGTGCTCATGAAACCCTGGCGTTGTTGCATTGTCCTTGCATGACATTGTAGTGCATCCCCTCGTAGGGCTCCATGGTGGGTGGGGTCAGTGGGTACCGAAATGTTTCTTTTTTTCCTATGGATCCTCCTTCAAAAAATTTAAATAAAATAGTGAAAAAACAGTCAATAGGTAAGCGACCACGTCTTGAAGACTCTGAGCAGCAATCTTCAACATCTGTAACACACGTACCTCATTTTGTTATATTACATTCTCTTTCAGAAAAACCTTTAGGACAATTGTCCCCTTTTTTATTCAGAAGGGACTAGAGGGTCTTGCTGGCTCTCCAAAGTCAGTAAAGAATCTTCGATCTGGAGACATATTAGTTGAAACATCCACAACCCACCACAGTGAACTTCTCTTGAATTCAACGGAAATTGGGGATATACCTGTTGAGGTTACCCCTCATGCTATCTTGAATTCATCTTGAGGAGTTATTGTTGAGAGGAATTTGAAGAACGTCCCCAAGTCAGAGATTCTCGCTGGTCTCTCCACTCAAGGAGTTTCTGCAGTGAGGCGCATCTCCACTCACAAAGATGGAGTTACACTGTCAACAAATACCCTCATTTTGACATTTACATTATCACGTGCACCTGCCACCATCAAGGCAGGTTATCTAATTTGCAGGGTACGGCCATAAATTCCAAACCCTCTCTGATGTTTCCAGTGTCAGAGGTTCGGCCACTCAAAGACATCATGTCTTGGTTTCCTGACATGTGCTCGTTGTGGTGGCAAGGACCACTATGCCTATGAATGTGGCATGGACCTACATTGCATCAACTGCAATGGGTCTCACCCTTCTTACTTTCGTTTTTGCCCAAAATGGTTGGAGGTAAAAGAGGTGCAGCGTTTCAAAACGACTCATAACATTAGTTATCCTGAGGCTCGGAAATTGCTGTTCACCACTCCATCTCGGACATATGCTGCTGCACTTCGTTCCACAACTACAGTGGGAGTGCAGACAAATCTGTCTGTGTCTCCAAGAGAATAATTTTCAAAACAAATGAAAAGCCTTTTGACCTCCATGGTTAAAATGGTTGATGAATCGACTTCTACACCCATCTCTGTTCCTCCCATACAGTCCAACAAATCTCAAGATCCACATCCTTCGGGTTTCAAATACAGGCATTTCTTCTGATACATCCTTTTCTCCAACCCCACGATGCAAAACAATCATTCGTTCACGTCCTCAGTCACTGAAATCCCCTTCCAATAACAAAGACCTGCCCAATCGACCCAGGGCAGGATCCATGGAGGTCGATAGACCTCCTCCGAATAAGGACAGTAAGGAAAAAAGACGTGGTCGTAAACAGAAGGGTTTTCTAGCCACTTTGCGTACCCATCGTTAAAAATGGCCACCTTAATACAATGGAACTGTCGAGGATTACGTTCTAATCTGGATAATATCAAAACACTGATTGCTTCCTAACATCCTGTATGTCTTTTCTTATAAGAAACATTTCTAAAACCTGCTGATACAGTCACCATTTGGCAGTTTTCTCTGTACAGAAATGACAGGCTGTGTGATGAACGAGTACATGGAGGGGTGGCACTATTGGTTGATCAGCATGTGCCCACCCTGTCTTTGTTATTAAATACACCCTTGGAGGCCATAGCCATCCGTGTTTCCTTGGGTCATACCATCACTGTTTGTTCTCTCTACCTGTTTCCTGGGAGACATATGATCAATCAGACCTTGATGCTCTCGTTGAACAGTTCCTGTCTCCATTTCTACTCGTGGGGGACTTTAATGGACATCATTCCGTCTGGGGAAGTGCTGTTATTGATAGGAGGGGTCGCTCTGTAGAGCATATGCTCTCTGATCACAATCTTTCTCTTTTCAATACTGGTTCTTCCACTTATTTTCATGCACCTAGTCAGTCCTTTACCGCTATTGATATCAGTTTGCTCCCCTTCATTATTCTCCCATTTTTCATGGAGGGTTGACAATAATCCACTAGGCAGTGATCATTTTCCTATACTTCTGAGAGAGACTGGCCGTGGTCGATGCCACCCTACCCGCGTGCCCCGGTGGAAACTGGATCAGGCAGACTGGTTCACTTTCACTGCTCTCGCAGAACTTGATCCTGCCATCGTGAATCAGCCATCAATAGATGACTGTGTGGCAGCGGTAACTGGCTGTATTATACAAGCAGCTGCTCAGTGTATTCCTAAAACCTCGACACGTTTTTCACGATATCCTCGTCCGTGGTGGAATCCTGCTTGCCACTTAGCACAGAAGGCTCAAAAATGGGCCTGGGATACTTTTCGTAGATATCCCACACTTTCGAACCTCGTAGCTTTCCAACAGGCCCGTGTACATACTAGGTGGGTAAGATGTCAAAGCCAGAAGGAATCTTGGATTAAGTTCACAACTAGTATATCTTTTACCACCAGTTCCAAGGTCATATGGGACAGGATTCGAAAGGTCAGTGGGCACTACAATTTTGTCCCCCTCTCGATCTTACTCTCTGATGGTCTGGAGGTGGCTGATGTCCGGAGCATCGCTGATACTGTAGGTGAAAGCTTTTGCCGGGTATCTAGCACTTCTGCTTGTTCCTCCACCTTCTTGGCCATCAAGACTCGGGCAGAGCGTACACCTCTTTCCTTTCGAACTGATTGTCTCTTTGACTATAATTGTCCCTTTACACTGGTGGAACTGAAAATGGCCCTTCATCGGTCTGGCAGTACATTTGTTGGACCTGATGATGTACACTATGACATGCTGCACCATCTATCTCCTGCTTCTCTTGATGTCCTTCTAATTGTCTTTAACCGGATCTGGCAGGAGAATGTTTTTCTTGATGCCTGGTGCCAGGCTATTATTTTACCTATCTCTAAGCCAGGGAAAGATCCCAAGATTCCTTCAAACTACTGTCCAATTGCTTTGACGAGCTGTCTCTGTAAGACCTTAGAAAGGATGGTTAATGCTCGTCTTGTTTGGTTCCTCGAATCAAACAACCTCCTCTCGCCCACCCAGTGTGGGTTCTGACGACAGCACACCACCACTGACCACCTAATTGGACTTAACATCAATCAGAGAAGCCTTTCTCAAATGCCAACATCTTGTATCAATATTCTTTAACATTGAGAAAGCTTATGACACAACGTGGAGGTATGGTATTTTGCGAGACCTCCATACATATGGGTTACGTGGCCATTTACCTATGTTTATTAAAAATATTTTTAATGGACAGGAGATTCCAAGTTTATGTGAGTTTGACACTTTCCCATTCTTTTCTACAGGAACTTGGGGTCCCTCAGAGCTGTGTTTTGAGTGTCACACTTTTCAGTATAAAGATAAATGCCATCACTGACCAACTCCCTCTCACTGTTGCAAATGGGCTGTATGTCGACTACTTTCACATCTCATGTCAGTCTTCGAACATGAGATATATTGAGCGGCAACTACAAACTGCTCTCAATCGTGTACTGATGTGGACTATGGCAAATGGCTTTAATTTCTCTCTCTCTAAAACCGTTTGCATGTACTTTTGCCGCCAACGGGGTATTCACCCTGATCCTGAATTTCATATCGGTGAAGTTTCACTGCCAGTGGTCTCTGAGACCAAGTTCTTGGGGCTTATCTTGGACTGTAAGCTGACCTTTATACCACAATTAAAGCAGCTACAGGTCAAATCCACAAGAGCACTGAACATCCTCCATGTCCTCTCTACTACCAGTTGGGTAGCAGATCGATGTTCTATGTTAAAGGTATGTCGTGCTCTTATTCGATCAAAACTCGACTATGGATCAATGGTCTATGGCTCTGCCAGACCCTCGGCCTTAAAGATGCTGGACCCCATTCATCACCAAGGGCTTCGACTCTGAACCTCTCCAGTTCAAAGCTTATACGTTGAATCTCATGAACCTTCTCTGTCTCTTTGCCGTTTGCAACTATCTTTACTATATTCTTCAAAACTTCATTCCTTACCAAAGCATCTCACCTGGGGATGTGTTTTCCTTCCTCAGTGGGCCATACTTTTTCAGAACAGATGATCTGCTATTGCTCCGTTTGGCCTTCTCATCCAGGTGCAATTGGATGAATTGGGTCTGTCCTTGGATAACATTGCAGATTCCACAGGTCAGCTCATCCCACTATTGCTTATTACAGCCCCCAAACGAGCTTGCAGAAATGGCTGCTAAATCTATCTGCTCCAGCACTATCACCACTGTGCCTATTCCATACATGGACTATGATCTTGTATTCAAGGCTCGGCTCCATGCCAGCTGGCAGTCCACTTGGAGTGAGCAACGTGACAACAAGCTTTTTCAAATAAAATCCTGTATTGGGCTTTGGCCATCTAGCTTCCGTAAGGTTCGGAAGGAGGAAGTTGTTCTGACTAGACTACGCATTGGTCACAGTTTTTTAACTCATCGGTTTCTTTTATCTGGAACTGATGCACCAATATGTAGCTTGTATAACACTCAAATCACTATAAGCCACATTTTACTTTCTTGCCATCGTTACGATTCTCAACGACGGCACTATTTTAAACATGTTTTTTCCCAGGATTTATCTGTAACATTGGACAATGTTATTGGTGATGGTGACACTGTCCACCTTGATAAAGTTTTTAGTTTTTTAATGGCCATTAATCTTTTTAATCTCATTTAAGTGTTGGATATTTATTCATTACACCTTTTTAATTGTGGTTCCCTTTTCACAGTTTCATTCTCTTTAGTTCAATTTGAGATTGTAAAATGGCCAGAACATTAAATAACTCAACACCAGGACTTCAGGTGACTAATGCTGCTGTTTGAACTACCCGTTAGAAGTCCTGGCGAGTTGTTATTCCAATTTTGCTGCATGTCTTTTAAACTTTTATTACTTTACCCTTTGGTACTGGCCATAATGCCACGTAACCTGGAACCAGGACTGGAAAGATCAACTTCAGGTGACTGATGGCGGTTCTGGTATTTGCCTGTTAGTCTTCCTGGTGGGTTATGATCATTACCATTTTGCTAGAGAAAGTCCTTTACAACTTCTCTTACTCTGCTTTCTCTCTTTACATTGTAGACTAGGTGTCAACATTGGTTTTATGTTTTTCTGTTTTTCAATGATGTTTTGTTTTACCTTCATTTCCTTTTATGTATTTTACTACATTTAATTTATTTTTACCAGACGTTTGGTGCAGATAGCCTAGCTGCTTTGTGCCATAAAATACTAAATCAATCAATCATTTCAAAAATGATATTTGTAATTTGATAATCAATATGGAATCATCTTGTAATGTATTAGCTTCAGCTTCAACACTTCATCTTTGGGATTCACTGTTTTGTTAGTTTCACAAAATTTTGAAATTAATAATTGATTGTGTATGATTCCATTCCCCCTGTTTAAAGATAATTATATCACTGTGTCTGTTTTCTGAAGATGTTTTACTTTCAATGCAGTGCTCACTCAATGATTCTCCTATTTAGTTTGTATATCAAATCAATTGGGGAACTTTTTGATTAAGTTCTTCCCTTACCCGACCTGGACCCACAGTTTAGTTTAATCACTACAGTTGGATCGTCACATTCACAACCACATCCAAAACATATCAGTTTTGTTTGTGTTACTTTATATTTACAAGTTAACAACTGCATGCTGGCTCTCATGGTCTCAGGTCAGGTCACTGGCCTGATCCAGTGAACTTGTTTTAAAATTTCAAAATGTACATTATTTTAAAGGTAGCTGGTATTATTTTAAAATGCCTTTAGGCATTTTGTGTTGTTTCATTAGTCTTAGTAACAATATAGTTATACCTCTTCAAGAGTTACTATTAAACTTTAGTTTAATTTATATATGATTGATTTTTTTAAAATCAGTATTGTGTCATGAATAATCTATTATAATAATACTCAGTTTTGTCTGTCTTGAAAATGCTTGTGTACTATACTATCTAAATGTACATGTGCTTACTTCATTTTTACAAATAGTAGGTATTTTATACAACAATGTATTAGCTTAACAGTTTCTGAAAAGGTCTAACATTAAGCCATAAAATTACATTAAGTTTATTTACTGACGGTAATAGATACGTTAAAATTAAACCTAACTGAAGCGAAAAACATACACGTTGGTGTTTACTTATTTCTTTATCAACTATAGTTTACTCTTAACAAAAAACTTAACTGATATTATGTGTTAAAGTGTACTTTAACACTTTAACTCTTGACTAGAATATCTGTGTATTTCTAGTAATCCTGTATTTAAAGTACTGTGGCAATAAAGATTAATTTGATTCTAAATGTTTTATGGGTTTTTGCTAGTAATAATTAAAATTGTTTTCAGGGTTGGCAAAAACAAGAAAGCACAAGAGGTGATAAAAATCAGCCAGGAGGTAATAGAAGAGGGTGAAATAGATAAAACCAGGAAAACCAAACAACAAGAAAAGTGAGTAAGTTATCATGATGTGATTTACTAAGTTTGTATCTCAGAACTGTTGGTTATGGGTATTAAAACTTTTATTAATAAGAAGAGAACAATGTTTTGACCTTCCTGAAGATGACCTAGGAAAGTCAAAACGTTATCTCCTTATCAATAAAAGTATTAATACCCATAACCAGCAGTTCTGAGATACTTTTTTATTTCAAATTTCAAGTGGGTTTCTCGTCATCAAGATTTACTAAGTTTGTTACAATATTAGCATTAGTGTACATGTCAAATTTAGCTTAATGAAGCTCTCTTGTTACGTTTATTATTATACATTGCTCAGATCTTGTATTTGATAATGCTATATTTTTTTTTATTAAAAAACTGTCTGTTTTTGTACTTTTCCTAGTTCATTGTGAAAACAAAATGTAACAGGAATACCAATGTATGGCAACAATTCTTATAAAAATCTAATGAAATAAATTTATGCTTATGAAGAGCATTCAAAAGCATATCTGATATACTTTTGTTAATTATTAATACCAGTTTGTTGAGTTTTCGTAAGTCTGTTAATGTGGTTGGAAATTTAAATATGAATTGGTTTCCTTCTTTTTGCTCGCAGTCTGGAACTGTATGTTTAACCAACTGACTCTGAAATGGTTTATTTATATTTTCTTGTTTCTTACTCAGAATGATACTACCTTTAGATATATTGATTTGTTGTATCAAAGAAAAAATTGTCAATTCTTATTGACAAAAGTACATCATATAATATTTCATTCCAGCAGTTTTGTGAGACAGATTTACATGTATTCAGTAATTGGGATTAAATAATTTTGATCAGCTGGGCAGTCAGTTTGTGTTTTTATTTCTAACTTTAATGATTTATAGGTTCAACAATAGAATGTATTTGTTAATACATCATGAAACATTTAGATATAAATAGTTGTTGATAAAAAATTAATGGTTATTAGTACATTCACCATGTTGACTGAAGTTAGTTAAGGCTGTGTTAATTAATGTTTAGTAAAAAAAAAATGATGAAACAAAAATTGTGTATAAATGTACTTTTATCTTAACTTTTATTTCAAATATGTCAAGTATACTTGGAAATACAAGTTTTATTACCTGTATGTAGGAAATTGTAGTCTAGCTTTATACAAAAACTCTATGGAAAGAGGTCTTGCCTCTTCATTACTCTGTATATGGGAGAATGTCTTGCCTATCCTTCACAACTCTGTTTTAGTAACATCATTTTATCAAGAACTTTATATGGTGCAGTAGTATGGTGCATTTTACAGACTTGTAAAACAAAAGAAATTAAATCTTAACATTTCTTAATTTTTATATATGGTATTTACAGAATTTCAAATGGTCACTAAAGAATATCAGTCATTATGTCATTTGTGGCAAGTAAATTAACAAAATGAGTCTTAATAGCTTGATAGTAAGGTTGAGGGCTTATGATCCTAAGATTCTAGACTAGATCTTTGCAGCAGGCTCATTAGAAATAGCCAGTATTTTCTACTTTTATTTTGTAATTTATATCTCGGAAAATGTTGAACTTTTCTGTATGATTCTTCTGGTTATAGATAGCACTTAAGTGTTGATGAAATAAATACATATTTAGAAAATGTATTCTTCAGGATATTGAAGCAATACCAGGAACTAGTTGACAGAGACCGAAAATACTTGGCAGTTTATGGATCTGCTCGATTTCCTTCTCCAAGTACTTCCAACTATTTCCTGACCAGATCCCCCACTGTTATAACAGGAAAACTTCGTGAAAGACAACTAGAACAGCTACATGCAAAGCACCAGAAAAATCAGGGTCATTACGTGAAGAATGAGATGGAAGAACCCTATGAAAAAGAAATAAAAGGAGCCATAGTTCAACAACCAGTACTGTTGTACCATTAAGGTTTTCATCTTGCATGTTTAAATGTGGAAACTTCAAATAACAAACATTTGTGAAAGTTGTATTTATATCTTTTATGTTAAGATTTTGGTATGAAGGTTTTCCAGAAGTCATGAAAAGGCTTAATGCTAGGCTGTAAGGAAGGCTACATTTATTAAATAATTGTATTTACCATAAGTGAAAGAGAGATTATGGAAATTTATTATCAAAGACGTTATATAATTGAATAATAATTTGTATAGAATTACCTTCAGTCTAAGAAATTAAAAAATCTCTACAAACGTGGAATAAAAATCTGTCTGGTCTGTCCAGTTTTATTACTTGGTTCATGCACTTATTTGTTAGACTGTGTTAATCTTGTTTCCATACTCTATTAGCAGGGTCTAATTTGCATTACTGTGGTCTCTAAGTCAGGTTTCTGCAGTAGCAAAAAGTCCATAAGCTATGTGGAGCTAATTGGGAACTGAACTTAAATTTTTACAATATAATAATCTTAATGTTTATATTTTAGTTTTAACACAAAGAATTATAAGTTTTTATGCTTAATTGAATGTTTTAAAAATGCCAGTACTGACAGCATTTGTCTTACTTTTGAATTTGAAACTGTACTGTGTTGATGAATAACATTGAATTACTTTTATAAAAAAAGTTAGAAAATAATTTTTTGGGGATGTGGGGATTTATCAGAATTTAAAATGAACATAATTAATTTCAGCTTATTGTTTTATAAGCTGTTATAATTGTAGTAACTATTTGATACTAACATCTTTAGGTATCTAAACTCTAGTATCCATTAATGATATCAAGAGAAGCAATGACTGTTTATAAATGTTACAAAATGTAAAGAATTTTAAGAAGCTAAATAACATTTAAATAGAACCTGAACTATTTATGGCAAGATGATTCAATTAATATTTATGTGAAAGAATGAAAATTAGTAATTTATGATCAGTTAGTGATGAAAGTTATAAACATTTGTTACCCAGTGAAACAAAGTTTAGTTCCTCTAAACTTGTTATACACTTAAACTTTTAAACTCTGAAAATAAAATATTTCTTAAAATATGTTAGGTGCTACAGAACTTATGGTGGAAAAAACTCAAGTCTTTCTGATAATGACTAAACATAAGAAACAGCCAAGTTTGATTCTTCAAAGTCATATATTGAACATCGGGACAGTAAAGCAATGTTTTCAAATACTACTTGTGGCCCTTTATGGAGGTGTGTAAAATTAGGTTTAATTGCCTTGTTGCTGCCAAGTCAATTCTGTGTTATTCTGGGTGTGTGTTTGTGTAAATAATTGATTAGGGTCCAATGAATAATTTCCTCATTCATCACATGTTTATCATCATTGTATAGGATGTGTAATGTACATTTTGGGAGTATGATGTGCAGCATGTCTCCAGTGCTCTTAATATTTATAATACAAAGATGGTGCCTGAAGAATTTTGTCACACGTAGCAGCTGTATTTACTGTAATCCAGCACAGTTACTTTCAACTGTTTCACCTTTATCTGTATAAATACAAATGATTGCCCAATTGTAGTTTTTTACATCATATTTTAATCTGAGAGTTATAAGTTATTCTACCCCCTGATGGATATGGTATCTGTTTTAATAGCCTATGCATCTTAACATCCTTGCTTGTAGCAGTTATAGAAATTTCAAGTGTGCCAGTGACCAGACTAAGTTGTGCTCTGATTATTGATATGTATTGAATTATTTAGGCATCATACATCAGTTTTTAGACCTTAATTTTTTTCAATGGTTGACTCTCACTTACTGATCAACAATATTAATGTGATATGTACAAAAGGTTTTCCTTTAACTTCATACTTTGGAATTTCACTCTTGTAACTTCCATCCCCTTCATCAGTCCATGATTCTGTTGCTCTGTTTCTTTATTTAATAAAGTATTTGTGAATGTTGGTAAATGTGGCATGTTTATATCCTGTTCTCTTCTTTCTAGAGTCTGTTGCTATATGTCAAAGGTTATATTTTAACCTTTGAATTTCCCCTAAAGAATTTTTAATTTTATTTTGGTATTATTCCATTTTTGGTTTGTATGTCTTGTATTGATGATTACATAATATACACAAGGTTGTCCAGAAGAAAAGAGAAAACTGAAATGTTCATGTTATTTTTGTATAAATACTTTTTCATATGTAAGGTTAATGCATTTTACAAACACTTTTTGATAGCAGTATATGTGACACGTAAAAAAAATGTACTATGTAAGTTCTAGAAAACTAATATTTTCAGCTGTCAGTTTGTATTCTTTGGCTTTTATCTAATTTTCTCAGTAATTTTTATCTATATCTAAAAGCTATTTTAAAGATTTTTGAACTCTTTTTATTTGAAAAATTTTCTAATGGTGATATAATATAAAAATTTAATTAATATAGATCAAAAAAGATGAATTCTCTTCAACGTGCAGCTGCCTCAGTGAATATGAGAAGATTGACAGTATTAATTTAGAATTTGAAAAAAAATTACTTTTGATGACTTTCAGAATTTGGAACCAAATGTCTGGTTTTGTTTATTCATGTTGTGGTTCAGGTAATAATAATTTTGTTATATTCACAGAATAAAGTTTTGAAGTTCATTTGTTGTTGTTGCAATAAAATATGAAGGTATTGCTGTTTCTGATGACTGATTTGTTAGCAGTTAGAAAGTTCATTTACTTCAAATTATGTAAATATGACAAGTTGTGGACTGAAATTCCATTTTTTTAAAGAAGTAATAGGCAATAAAAATGTTCTTGACTTTACAAAATGTTTAAAGATCTAGATATAGGAGCTAATTTAGTTACAAACTGAAAAATATGTAATATAATGTGAAGGAAATAAAAACAAGCACAACATATCAATGTTTTACAGTTCTTTAAAATAGAATTTTTGACAGCCTAATTGTAACATAAAACACTTCTATAAGTTCAACATCACAAGCTGAATATATATATATATAATGTAATAAAGGTGATTTCCAATCATACAGGTTTAAATCAATTCATAATTTTCTAAAAGCAAGAACTAACTGTTTAGCTTAAGTCCAAAATATGACTTGTAACAGTAAGAAAGACAATTCTGTGTTGAAGTGCATAATCAGTGCTGTGCTAAGACCACAAAATCGGGGGAAATTCCAAATTTTTTAAAGTGTCTTTTTGAGGATGGTACACAAACTGTGCACCTGCCAATTTGACCATACAAAACCAAATCTCTGCATGTGGGCCTATATTTTACTGAACAAGTGTTTATGGTGCAAATTTTTTAAGCAACACTTTTAACAAATCGTAAATCAATGGTATCAAATTCTAAGGAATTCATTGTGAGGCTAAAAATCATTATTGTATTGACAATCCTTGATTCTATGGTGAGCAACTGAAGTGTCAGTCACACTTAATATGTCCTGGTGGATGATGGATTGTATGTTTCCTCCTGTTACGTGTGGCTTGTTATTGTACGTGTATATGTAAATGAAGGCTAAGATCCCTTGTATTATGATTTATATTACAAGCAACAAAACACAGAAACTAGTATAGTAATACAACTCGAAAGAAACTTTTGAACTACTACTGACGATGTTAGTATAAATTTTATGTTCTAGTCAAGCACAGCTAGCTCACTCATCCAGTGTTACATCCACAAAGGTGATCGAAACCACCTCCTATCTAATATTTCACATCCATACAGATCAGCAGAGTTAATTAGCATATCAAATGAACCACATAGATTACTGAAGAATTTGATTTGAAAATGTAAGTTCTTGCAGAATAGTAACGACAATCTTTTAAAAGTGGAAGTAACTAGCAAAACAGTCCTGTTAACTAAATATAATTGTTTATTCTTAGTAACACTTTGTAACATGTTAAATCTTGTATCACAGATATCCTCTGTCCTCATTAAATTTGATGTAATAGACAGTTTCCTTGTATTATAGAACATAATAATAATGTCACATGATGTCTCAAAACTAGTTCATTAGAAAACTAAAATCACTATTGATTAGAATACATTTAATCATCACTTGCTGTTATCAGAATGCTTGACTGTAATGGTTCTTCCCTAACGTTGGTATTAGATGTTACAAAATAAGTGGGATTAATTAGATAGATTACTAACTGTATTGTTATTCAACCAGCAGCTGTTTTGTTTTTTAATCATGGGTCATTCCTGAGACACTTAAGAAATAATATGTAATTTTAATATAAAAAGTATGTGATATAGTAAAGCTTTGTTAATACATTTGTAAATATAAACTCATCCTTTAGTCTGTATTGTTTGGGTAAGTTTCCAAACTTCAACTGTGTACTGCAGTTTATAGGGTCATCTTGTTTCTGTTTTTTACCCCATCCACTCTTGTGAGATAACTACTTTTATGGCTATTATTATTTTGCCTATGAAGACAGTAAAGGTTGTATTCTACCTGTTACATCCATCACTACTCTATATAAACACTATATTGTGGTAAACAATAATTAGTTTTACAGATAGTATCTGGAAACAGTTTGCTACTTGTTATCTTCATCACTACTACAGGTGTTAAGGACATATTCTAATAATTGTGCTGTGCATACATTAACAAATATTTAGGGTATTATTTAAATGGAGGGTAACCACTGTTACTCTACATGTTATAGTGTACATGTATCATTTTATCTTAGATCTGTGTATTATCTGATTCTAGAGTACCATCTATATTTTACCGATTTTGGTATGTGTGCATCAGTGTTACAATGTAGTAGAACTTTCTACACTTTAAAACGAACCCAAGCCCAAACACAAAGATTTTGTTATTATTACATACAGTATTAGTGTATTATTTTATTGGAAGGTGACAGCTGCAGTTTACATGTTATATATGTATGTTAGTATTAAACATAGTATCAATGTATTGTTTGATGGGAAGGTAATGACTGTAGTTTACATAGATATATCATAGTTACTCTCACTGTGTTTTGTACAGGTTCCTTTTTTTTTTAGTAATCGAAGTTAACCATCCTCGTTATGTTTTCTGAAAAATTAAAGATTAATTTTTTAATGTGCTTTAGCCACTCTGAAGTCTAACCACAGATATAAATTTAAAAATATACAGAATCCAATGAAGATGTTTCATATTCTTGAGATTAATCATTTTCCATTATTGTAATATTTCAATCCAAACCAGAATTAGTAAGCTTGTAGAAGTATAGGAAATGGCAGCTGGGTGTATTTTTGATAGATGTTTGAAATCACTATTTCTTTGAGCGATAATTTTCAAAAACAATATAATGGAGTAACAAGTGAGGACTAAAATAACAGTTTGGACTCCATATTCACTTTTAATATGTTTTCATGGGTAGCAAATTGCATATAAGATTATTATATGATAGTCAGTAACTCTGAATGGATATCTTCTCTTTCTCATAAAAACTTATGTAGTTGTTTACATGCATTTATTTACATGGTAGATTTATTAATACACATTTTAATTATTTAATAAACAGCAGTTTCTAGCCAATAATTCTAGATTTTTTGGCAATAGTCGAATAGTTTTGACCAGGTGGCTAAGGCGCTCGACTCGTAATCTGAGGGTCGCGAATTACAATCCCCGTCCCACCAAACATGCTCGCCCCTTCAGCTGTGGGGTCATTATAATGATACAGTTAATCCCACTATTCGTTGGTAAAAGAGTTGACGGTGGGTGGTGACGACTAACTTCTTTCCTTCTAGTCTTACACTGCTAAATTAAGGACCAAATGAAACTGACCATAAGTTTAAAGGATCTTGAAAATTTTAATTTCATCTTCAAATAATAACTTAGTTTCTTTTTACTCTCTTGCAAATACGTGTATGATGATCTATAAAAAAACTTTCATATACTGAATGTTTTCTTTGCTACAGCCTTATTAGTATCTCTGTTATTTCTTTCTTGTTTGTTTGGTTTGTTTTGAATTTTGCGCGAAACTACACGAGGGCTATCTGCGCGATTTCTTTCTATTTCATTACTTTGACTTTCACGAAATAATACAACTTAAAAATTCATCCGCGTTTTGGATATTCTACATAGTTCGCATAGATGGCTCTAGTTAGCTTAACATATTCGATTAGGAATGTTTCGGATGTGTCAGCGATGTATGGTAATACTGAGTGAGAGTAAATTATTATTTTGTTTTTCATGGAAGTAGGTGAGTAACTTGTCCTTGATGCTTTATGGCAATTTTTACTCTGAAGTTTAACTTTTTAATAAAACTGTAGGCTATCAGCAAACTTGAATGATACCACAAATTATAATTTGATATTTATGGCATACTAGGGCTCAAGAGTATGAATACATAGAAAACACCCTTAGAAATAACCTAGTTTAAAGTCGGAAACGGGATTGGTGTACCATAGTGACCGGCTTTCCAAGTTGGCAGTTACATTGGAAAAGCAACTGACAGTAATCGTTTTTAAATTTAAAAGTATGGCTCGTTTAAATATGAATACTGCTCGCTTAAGAGTATATACTATCTAAATGAAAAAATAACGTAATGAAAGTTTAAATTCAAATACCAGTTTATTAACAAACACGAAACGGTCTTTTGAAGCGTGATGTAGTACTAAACCCTGCGATTGTTAAAACCGCATATCGAACTTTAGCACTGGCATGCAATCAAAGTTTGGGCCTCAGATTTGTTTTATTCTTAGCTTTCAGTTTAACTTACAAGTTTTTGTTACTGTCGTAAGTTTGCTGAGAATATGATTTAAAACGTAAACGAATTTTGAGCTGCAGTACAGTTCTGAAATAAGGTTATTATGTTGTATAAATTATAATGTATTACTTGTTTGTATGTTATTATTAGTACTACTACCAACACCACTAGCATTTTTTTACTGTTATTTTTGTTGTGGATTTTGCAGTACCAGTAGCGTGAAATGAACTTTCTACAAGAATCAACTGAAATTGTAGATTTCAGACCTGTGCTAGAAGGATTAAAGAAAATCAGACAGTACACACCAGAAAAATGCAATTTCTGTACACTCAGAAAAAGGTGAATTTGAGAACAAAAGGAATATTATCAGATCTTGGTTGTGGTCTAACTTGTCTTTCCATTTATATCTGTGTTAGCTAGTATTCTCAATATCATGTTTGCCTTACGTTACCGTTCGTTTTGTCTAGGGATGATACTTACTTCGTTTACTTGGTTTGTGATTATATACATGTATTCTGACTTGGCATATACAAAAAGACCAAACATTCCATCATTGAATCATTTATTTAGAAAAAAACTGAAACCTCGCTATGAAAATGTTCATCATGACCTTGATTCAAAAATCAGCAAAGACAGGAACGGTCATGGTGTTTCCAAATATTCAAGTTTAAAGAGACCTGTAATAGAGGATAATATGATTAATAATGACGAGGTTCTTGATGAAAAACAGTTTAAAAACTTTAATTATTCAGGGGTATCAGGTGGAAATGTTGGGGGTTTATTTTCGACAGATCTGCTGGGACTTGGTGTCATCAGAAATCCTCAGGACCAACGGCTGAAAGAGGAAGGTGATCGTCATCATGCTTTTAATCTTTTGATTAGTAGTCGTCTTGGTTACCACAGGGATATTCCTGATACTAGGCATTCTTTGTAAGTTGGTTTTGGTTTTTTTTCTTCTGAAGTAGCTTGTTTGCTCCAAAATACAGTAAGCAAAAGTTTGGAATAAAATTAATTAATGTATTTACACAATTACAATCCAGGTGAAGCATTTTGTATAATAATTATTTGTGGTACATTTTTTGTAAATTGGAATATAAGAATGGAGTATTCAATTAATGTTCTGGAATAGAATAGTGACAAAGGTTTAAATTCTGTGATGAATTCAGAGAAGTACGTTTTACTGATGTTATTACTGAATGTGCTTTAACATGAGCACTAGAATATGTTAGTTATTATGAAAGAAAAACAGAAATAATAGTGAAAATGTATTGGAAATTGTGTAAATAATCATTTTTTCATCGTTTAGAAATACATATACCCATATAATTGTATTTGTCTTACTTTAATCCCCATATAATTGTGCTATATTTGTCTTACTTTAATCCCCATATAATTGTGCTATATTTGTCTTACTTTAATCCCCATATAATTGTGCTATATTTGTCTTACTTTAATCCCTGTATAATTGTCTTATATTTGTCTTACTTTAATCCCCATATAATTGTGCTGTATTTGTAACTTCAATCCCCACAAAACTGGGTCATATTTGTTGTTTTAATCCAACTCATGGTATCTCCTGTTGTCGATCAACTAATCTCCAATTTCATCAACATTTGAAAGCATTTATGATGCAATATATTATTTATATATATATCAATTAATCTGTTATTGTAGAATAAAATTTATTTGGAAGTATTTTCAAGTGTTCTTCTCATAATTATGTTTTTTAATTCATTTTTAGTACAAAATACTGTTTTTAAATGGTAATAACAAACTTGCATATTGCCTGTTGAGCATTATTACACATAAATAATAAATTTATTTTGTGTGATTCATATAAAAGACTACTATTAACAAATTTTTTTGACCTGTTTCACTTCATTGTGTTACAGTAACTTGATTACTTTATGATCTTAGTACAAATGTTGGAATAAAAATATGGCAGTTCATATTCTAGCATTTTTCCCCAGATACATGGGTACATTGTACCCTATACATTAGGTAATTTTAGTACATGTATCTAGGTTTACAGAAGTTTATGGGATAGATAACCATATTAGGTGTGTGTGTGTGCTTATTTAAACAAACTAACATTAATTTATGCCTCTTCAGAGCTACCTGGTGAGGTTAGTTCAATTATGTAAGTAAATGTTATACTGGTTTTTCCAGGTGTCAGGCTGTGACCTTGTATATTTACATCTAATCTTTTTCTACTACCAATTAAATATATCATTTGTAGGAAATTTGTGCACTTTTTTTTATGTGTAGACTTTTTTGTGCTTGCAACATAGGATTTAAACTTTGTTGTTTCTTATAACTTAACATTTTTAAATAAAATGTTTTATATAAACAAAACACATGATTTTAATGCCTGAAAATTACATGTTGTCAGGTGTGAAATTAACTTTGAATGGTGAACAGTTTATAATTAATCTTAGATAACTTTAAATGTAATAATAACTCGCGTGGTAATGAACTATTTGTTGTCATCAGTTTTATACTGATGTACTGTTTGTCATTGTATGTCTTGGAGAGAAGCATTTTGAGTAATTTTGTGCAACTTATAAATCTCTGTACGTACGTACATCTATTCCAGAACCAAAATGTGTCCTACTTCACAACAACACAGATACATCTGTCAAAGTTGAAGAGGCTAACTTAGAGAAATCTTTGTTTCTTTTTTATTTAGAAGACTAAACTGTACCAATAGCAGAATGTAATTTAATTTGAAATTTCTCATTTTTGAACATATTTTTCAGCATACATAATCCAAAAATTTAGTATTTAGATCATTTATAAGCATATGTACATTGTGAAAAAATATTAGTTATATCATTACTTTCCATATTTTGTGATGTTAGTGTTTTAAAATTGGAGACATGGTGGTTGAAAGTTTGTCGTTAATCTTCAAGTGAATCCTTTGGTGATGTTTGTGAAAATCTAGTACATTGTTACTTTGAGTCACAACACATCATTAACTGTGTGAGTTGGTGCAAATTATTTGTTATGCTAAGAGAAAGCAATTCACAATTTAGAAAATAGAGAACATGTACACTTTAAAGTTGTTATAGAATATTATTACAATAAGACTGTTTGATATTCTTTTCTGTCCCTTCTACAAAGTTTCATCAATAATACTTTGGTTTTGAAATATTTAATCTTGTAGAATAATGTTAGAAAGTTAGGTTATGGGAACTTACTACAGTTTTGACAGTAGCATAGAACTCTGGTGGACAAGAGACTGAATTAGAGGAACTTGCTTTGAATGTTGACTGTTGATAACACTATGTAAAAAAAAGTTTTACTTTTTCCTGTTCCTGGGCAGAAAGTGTTATTTCACAATTTCTTATGCCTAAAGTAAATGGAAAACACCTATTTTTCTCTTCAAACTTTGCTTTTGTGACCTGGGTAATGAAATTTTCAAATTTACCCATTTTTCTTAACATTTCAGGAAGATTCAGTGCTGAGTAGCTGATAGAGAATTTTCTAGAACTTTCCATAGTTATATATAATCAGGGGCTCACCACTTCAGTTTAGTTCTAGCTGTCTGAGTGAACACATAGACCTATCTCATTTTATTAGAGATGGCATCAAGAAGCTGCAAGCATTCTCCAGATGCATTCTGCTATGTATGTGGCCAATTTATTAAGACAAGCTAAAAAGTACTCTGTGATAGCATCTGTCTTGAAGTATGATGAGTATGGCTGGGAGGTTATTGGAGACTTCAAGATGGTGGCATTCCTGATGGGTCTCCAAGGAGGCTTTACCATGCTTCCCTGTTATCTTTGGCTTTGGGGCAGCAGGGACACCACAGTGCACTACAACAGGAAGCATTGGCCACAAAGAACTTGGTCAAGTGTGATCCACTAGTGGATCTCCAGAAGGTGTTGTTCCCACCATTGCACATAAAATTGGGTCTTTTGAAACAATTTATCACAGCTCTTGATAAGGAGTCTACAGCCTTCAAGTACCTTTGAGACTTCTTCCCTAAACTGTCTGAGGCAAAGGTCAAAGCTGGTGTCTTCGTTGGACCACAAATAAAGAAGGTCCTGGAGTGCACAGAATTTCCCAAGAAGTTCAGTAGGAAAGAAAAAAACAAACTTGTGGCAGCTTTGTCACAGTGGTTTGAGGCTTCTTGGGCAACCACAAGGCCAAAAATTATGTGGAACTTGTTGAGGCTCTGGTGGAGAACTACAGCAAAAGGGGCTGCAGGATGTCCTTGAAAGTCCATATCCTTAACACTCATCTTGATAATTTCAAAGAGAACATGGGAGTATACTCAGAGGAACAAGGCGAGAGCTTCCACTAAAATGTACTGGACTTTGAACGCTGTTACTAAGGGGCATATAACGAAAACATGATGGAAGACAAATTTTGGGGGCTGATTTGTGAAAGTGATTTACATGACAGTTGCAAATCTCGAAAACTACTCACTTCTAAACATTTTTGTATAACTTTAGCATAAATACATGTAAATCTCGATTCATATGTTATTTTATTCAAACCTTGTGTAAATAAAAATGTGCAAAATTGCCTATTTTAACATAGAAAATAGGTTAATTTCTAAATTTCATTATCCAGGTTACAAAAGCAAAGTTTGAAGGGAATAATGGCAATTTTCTGTACTTTTACAATATAAGTAATTAAGAAATAACACATACTATCCAGGAACAAAATTTGTGTTACAGTGTAATCTGTCATGATGTACAAGGTTTTCATACAACTTGTGTAACATCTTTATCAGTGGTTATTATTCTAGTTTTCTTGTTATAGAAAGTAATGTTTATTTAGTCTGAATTAAACATGAAAGTGAACATACAGTTAAACCTATTGTTCTTACATGTGAAGGATATCAGTGGTTAAACATTGAGGATGAAGTGGTACTATAAAAGGTCATGATAATGGCTGAAATATGTGACTTGCAGTACCTCATGTTATCTGTGCGCTTAGTATCAGACATTTTATGCAAATCAAGATCACATTGTCTTTCTAAAATATGTAATTCATGTTTCAAGCTCTCCCCCCCATCCGAGTCTCATTGGGTTTTGATATCTGTGATAAGTAGGACAGACATCTCATTATGTAGCTTTGTGCTTAACACAGAAAGAAGAAAAAACTTGAAGATTCAGATGTGTGTAATGGTACATGTAACTTATTGTTACTTAACATACAACAAAGCACTACTGCTATTGTTTTTTTGTTTGTTTTTTAAGACAGAAGGACATGGTTTGTAAAGTCAATGGGACCTTGTATGATACATTTTTCTGATGTCCGAGACCCATACTCTACACCTGAGAATAGTCTTGCTTACATCCTTCCACACTTACCTAGGTTATTGACATGTAGTCCTACATGTCACTTAACTGTATGCTGTATGTTATAGTTATGATAGATGTTATATATCGTACGTTCAAAACTAAGGTTAAATACTTTTGTAGATTTACTTACATAAATTTGCTTTAACTTTTTTCAGGTGTAAATTACAGTCTTATTCGTCTAGTCTCCCAGCTGCTAGTGTTATAATTTGTTTTTACAATGAAGCTTTGTCTACCTTGCTCCGGACAATTCACAGCATTCTGGATAGAACTGCATCAGTTCTTCTTCATGAAGTCATTGTTGTAGATGACAATAGCAGTGACGGTAAGTTTAAATGTACATTTTGAATGCTTCTACACACTTGACTTTGTGGTGATAGAGAATATAATGGATTATATAGACATTCATGAAGTGTAAGCTTAGACCTTTTGCTTATAAAATATTAATTACTTTTATTCTAACTTTAGTATCATACTTTTATGTGTGTATGAATGATGCTTTTACTTACTGAAAACACGTGATTTTAATTTTACAATTCAACTGTGGAAAACGTAAGTCTGAAGCTTTCATTTTTGTCAATGGAAAATACCAAACTAATGATATAAGATACTGCAAAATAAAAAACTAAAGTGTGTTTTGACTAATGGGACATCAAAAATATATTCAGAGATAGTAAATACTTGAAGTAATGTATCTTGCCATCAAGATCTTTGTAACCTGTGTAACTTTTACCTGTTGTAATGCTTATGCTTTTCAAGACCTTTCTATAATATTCAGAATATTTGCTGCAAGTTTTAGTTGAACACTACTTTAAATTAGAAGTATTATCTGCATCATAATGTCTCTGTAGCAACTCACAGACTACCTTAGAAAGAAAAACTTTGTACATAAAACATAGTCTCATGGAGAATCTGACATTGGATGGGCAACTATACTATTTAAAGTAACTGAGAAAATCTAATCAAATTAGATTCAAACCCTAAATGGATTGAAGTAGCTTCAGACGTGTTGATGAAAACTATCTACAAATTTGGAAATATTAAAGAGTTTACCCCAAAATTTTGGTAGAGAATTAAAACTTGTATTAGATTTACTACAGTTATTTTATTGCAAACAACACTGCAAAGTGCAGGACCTGACAGACATGCACTAAAGGTTTTTATGATATTATCAGTAAATACATTTATCATGGCACTGTTTTTAAACAGTGCATATTGCATACTATTTTGTTGTATCAAAATATTATATTTTCCTTAATATTTTTGGTAAAATCATGTAAAGTCATGCTAGATCCCTTCCTCATGCATTCATTTTGCAAAAAGTGCTACCTAGGGATGGGGTACTTTGCACTAGCAATCTGGTGAAAGGTACAACACAGAAATTAGTTTTTGCCCACAATATATAATGAAATGCATTGTCAGACAATCTTCTTTATTATAGTATCAGTATTAGATGCTCCTCTATATTATGGTATCAGACATATCTCTAAAGAATAAATTACTACTTGCTAAAGTATGTGAAATAAATACCTTTTTTTTTATTAAGAAATAAGTTTATTATTAACATTGTATTTGAAAAGGCATTTTTGTAATTATTTGCTTATTTTTTGAAAACTGGAAAAAAAACTCAATTTGAATATGATACAATTTTGTAGATTTAAAAATCTATATAAAAATAAATAATGTAATATGTAGGTTTAATAGTTTAGTTGAAAAGGTATTTAACTGTATAACAAAAAACAACTAGTAGAAAGGTCGACAGAATTCACAAAAGTGTAATATTTACACTTTGTGAGGTAGTTGGAAAGATGGGCAGTGTTTTGGAATGCTGGCATGCTCCCTCATAAATGTTTTCTATCTGTATTTAGTAATACTGAAAAAGGACCTAACCAAGTACGTTAAGGCCAACTTCCCTTTGAAAGTTAAACTCCTGAGGACACCATTGAGGGAAGGACTTATCAGAGCAAGAATGTATGGAGCTCGACAAGCAACAGGAGATGTAAGGTTCTTCTAAAAAAGTTATATATATATAAATATACATATAAAAAAGAAATATATTTATGATACTTAAGTTTGAAGAAGTTCCAGAAATATCCAATAGGATAATGTTAAACTGTTGTCTTAGCCTTGTGTTGGGTATAAATGTGTTTTCTATTCTCAGATATTTTCAATGACATTCACTTTTTTGTGTCTATACATTTTGAATCTAGTTCAGAACATATTTCTCAGTTGGCTGGTGGGAAGTTATTGTAATTAGCTTTTCTTCATTTAGGTTCTGGTGTTTCTTGACAGTCACTGTGAGGTAAACAGGAACTGGTTGGAACCTCTTTTGGAGCGTATACACAAAAATCGCACCACTGTGGTCTGCCCAGTAATTGATATTATTAATGCAGACACATTTGAATACACTGCCTCACCAGTTGTTCGTGGAGGCTTTAATTGGGGTCTTCATTTTAAATGGGACCCATTACCACATCATCAACTGAGAAATAAAGAAGATTTCATTAAGCCCATTCAGTAAGTTTTCATGTTGTTATCCAAATCATATTTGTTCAGAATATTTTGAGAAAAAAATACTAGCATAAAACACTTATGCTACATGGTTCAGAGCCATTCTCCTCCTATTTTTGAAGGTCCCAATTACTTCTACACCTACAATAAAGGAGGCCACTCAAATATCTACTGGCAATACTTGAACACATGTATCAATTTTGGTTTCATTAGCTTTTGTGTTGGGGTATTAATAGAATTTCAGACATTGTGCTCCTGTAGATCCTTAGTGGAGATAGGAATAGAAATTCTGAAGCCAGAATCAGGTTTAGTGAACTTGAAAACCTACTCATGAGGCACTCACCCAAGCAGCTTGAAGTACCTCATGAGTAATGTAATTTGATAGTGTAATGTGAGCCTCTCATTCCCCAAGAAGTTTACGCTTTATAATGGCATTAACAGTAGTTAGACACAGTTCAAAGGCAATAAAACACTTGTGTATAAATAGTTGCACTGTTATGAGTTTAAAGTTACTTAGAGTAAATGAATGCAGTTTCATGTTACAATTTGAAGTTGTTCTAGAAAATAAAAAAGGTAATTTACTTCAATTTTTGTTTTAGTGGTTACGAAGGCAGTCGAATTGACCAGCCTTGTATAGAGTTATGGTAGAAAAAATAACAGATAAAGTATAAACTGTTAGTAAAAACAAACATTTAAATATATTTTGGGATCACGAAAAATATTTTAAATCATAACACGAAAATTACTTTGCACTTGGACTAGTAACAAAACAAATTTGAGATATTTGTAAATAAATCTTTTTTAGTAAACATTCTTCATTTCAAAATCTAATTTTATTGTGTGCACAAAACTTGTAACATTTTTAAAATTTCTACTAAGTTTTTTGAAGATAGACATATTGAAAAATATAGTATAAATACATAAATGCAAAAGCATACGTGTACTCAGTATTTTATACCGAGTCCATTATGAAAGGATTAATGGCATTAATCGAAGAAGTATACAAGTACACTTAACACGTGGTTTCTTAATGCATTGTTATTACTTCTGTATATTATTAGCATATGTCTGTCAAATACTTTAATGTAAACATTGTTTTGTTTGATTAGGTCTCCTACAATGGCTGGTGGCCTTTTTGCTATGGACAGAAAGTATTTTCATGACCTAGGAGAATATGATAGTGGCATGGACATTTGGGGTGGTGAAAATCTAGAAATTTCCTTTAGAGTAAGTTTTTTTTTTTTAATGATAAGTGCTACATTTTTATATTATAGTACTTTATAATAATTTACATTCTGATAAATAATCATGTACATATGTAGGTTATAGAATGTTAAAATGTTCTGAACTGTACAGAACAGTATGACCTAACATGTATCCTAACCATATGTTTTTACACACATACACTCCACTGATACACTCGTATATTGATGTGTATATCCACATTTATTTGTACAGATAAATTATTAACTAAATTATTGAAAGCCCCTCGGTGTGGATTCCTGTTCGTGGTGGGGAGACCTCCCAGGGAGGATTCTGTTCTTTCAGTTTACCTCCTCTGGGATCTAAACATCGACCCACGTGTTTGCCATGAGTGGCGACCTGTGAAGGAGAGGAGAGGATCCTGGTGGTT
The DNA here is from genome assembly GCF_004210375.1 of Tachypleus tridentatus. NCBI lineage: Eukaryota > Metazoa > Arthropoda > Merostomata > Xiphosura > Limulidae > Tachypleus > Tachypleus tridentatus. Next base: position 74,744,549 of record NC_134836.1, on the reverse strand, counting down.
GAGGGGTTCAACCCTAACACACCACTTTGGCCTTGAATTCATGTAGACGGGCAGCCTTTGGGTGGCTCCCCTTGGGTCAATTGGCTGGTCCACTTGAGCTAGAGTCAACTAAGTACCAGTGTTGGAAGTTCTCAACGGGTATTGTGGACATTGTGTCTGATGCTGGTGTTTGGGTATAGTGCTCACAAAACCCTGGCATTGCTCCAATGTCCTTGCATGACATTGTAGTGCATCCCTCATAGGGCTCCATGGTGGGTGTGGTCAGTGGGTACTGAACTTTTCCTTGTTTCCTATGGATCCTCCAACAAAAAATTTAAATAAAATAGTGAAAAAACAGTCAATAGGTAAACTACCATGTCTTGAAGACTCGGAGCAGCAATCCTCAACATCTGTAACACCTGTACATTTTCTTATATTACATTCTCTTTCAGAAAAATCTTTAGGGCAAAATTAGTTGAAACATCAATGACCCACCACAGTGAACTTTTCTTGAATTCAACGGCAATTGGGGATATACCTGTTGAGGTTATCCCTCATGCTACCTTGAATTCATCACGAGGAGTTATTGTTGAGAGGGACAAGACAAACATCCCCGAGTCAGAGATTCTCGCTGGTCTCTCCACTCAAGGAGTTTCTGCAGTGAGGTGCATCTCCACTCACAAAGATGGAATTACACTGCCAACAAATATCCTCGTTTTGACATTTACATCACCACATGCACCTGCCACCATCAAGGCAGGTTATCTAATTTGCAGGGTACGGCTGTACATTCCAAACCCTCTTCGATGTTTCCAATGTCAGAGGTTCATCCACTCAAAGACGTCCTGTCGTGGTTCCCTGACGTGCTCGTTGTGGTGCCAAGGACCACTATGCCTATGAGTGTCACACGGACCCACGTTGCATCAACTGCAATGGTTCTCACCCTTCCTCAGGTCAACTCTGTCATTATCCTTGAGAGAACTGTAGCATATGAATTGCCATTTTGTGTATGAAGTCAACTTTGTCTTATAACAATCATAACTGAAATGCTGTCATTTGTCATGTTCTTATTGGAGCATCTACATGAGTCAATTAATAGATTTTCATTACTACAAGTGTTTTATCAAATTTTTACCTTAATTTTAGATTTCTGCAGCTATAACAAACACCCTGTTGTCATTCCTGTTTTTAACTTCTTTTGACCTCTGTATATCCTAGTTTGAGCTCTTTTTATTAAAGTCAATAGCATGACTGTTTGAGCTAAGTAATAACTGCTGTCGACTTTACATTTAGATTTTTTTTTAGGGACACCTGAAATATAAGAATTTGTTGGTGATAACACTGAGAACTGAGTTTGATTAGTGTCAGAAGTATGCATTTTTTTCACTTGTTAATGGTTACAATACACAAGGCAATTAATGCCTGTAGGCTATTAATATGGATATCATTCTGTTTCAAAGAAACTGATATGTAAGTGAACTTCAGAGATCATTAAATTTCTTACTTAGATCTAGTTAACTGAATTATTGAAAGATTACAAATGAAATCTTAGTTATATTATACCTCCACACCAGATCTGGATGTGTGGTGGTATGCTCGAGATAATTCCTTGTTCCAGAGTAGGCCACGTGTTTCGACGTAGAAGACCATATGGCTCTCCGTTTGGTGAGGACACATTGACTAGGAATTCTCTGCGTGTTGCTCACGTATGGATGGACAAATATAAAGTATGAACAATTTTTTTTTTGTAGAATAAAAACTATAAAACACCTGTCACCTTTATGTAACTGAAAAGTTGTGGGTCTAGAATTCTTAATTTTGTATGCCTTCACTAAAACTCACTAGAGTAAAGAAAAAAAATGTTTCCAATCATTATTGAATTTCTCCATTGTGGGAGTAATAATGTTGACTCTGACTGATGAAAACAACTGTTATTTACCTGGATAAAAGCAGGAACCTGTTTAGCTAAAAATGATTTTTATACATTGGAATTTTAGAAAACCACTTGACATAAACTTAAGAAATCATCTAAACAGATTATTATTATATGTAGTTATTCTCAGGTGAGAAAGGTGCATAGTGTTGAGGTTATAAGTTTTAATGATTTTGTTAATTAAGAATCATTTCAACACGTGGATATCACTTTCACTGTTATATGAATGAAAGTCTCCTTGTGTATTAATTGATTATTTGATATACAGTTTTGGAAACATCTCTACAATAGCAATAACTTTGTTCCTTCAGATAAGTCTCTTCAGATGGTGGCTTAGTGGTTAGCATGCTAAACTTTGAATCCAACAATACATGTTTTGTGTTTTGTTGCTATGAACTTTGGTTTGCAGCTTCAGGACTCTGCATGCATGAGAGTGATCATAAAATACCACAACTGCATTGAATAAACCAACAAGTTAAGAGTGGGTGCTTTTAACTAACTGTCTTTATTCTAGTGTATCAGTTCAAAATTAGAGATAACTAGCATAGATAGCAAGTAACAAACAAATATGTTTGTAAGGTCTTTGTAATGCTGTGTTCCTGTGTTTTTTTCAGGATTATTACTTCCAAACACGTGGTGATGTCAAAGACAAAAACTATGGAGACATAACTGAAAGGAAGAAACTTCGAGAGAAGCTTCAGTGCAAGTCATTTGATTGGTACTTAAAAAATGTTTATCCTGATTTGGGTCCACCACCACCACCTAAAACAGACAAGGAAAAATTAAACCATGTTAAACAGAAAAATCATAAAATAGGAAAGTTTATTGGGAAAAAAAATACGAAACCAAGAACGCTTTCTCAGTATCAGGTAAGATTTTCTTTTTATGTTGAATTCTAACCATGGTGGAAAAAATATTAAATTTTCATGCAACTTTCTAATACATTTTATATTCATGAGGTGAGGCAGGGTAAAAGATAAATTACAAAAAAACAATTTTATAAGGTTCCCTGCAGGTTTCTATGATACAAATAATATTTCAAACTGATCATATCTTAAAAGATATGAGGAAGAATGTTGGTTAATATTCCCATCATAATGTAAGTTCTGAATTGTTTCTAGGATTTAAAACTTAAATGTATATCATCCTACTGATCTACAGTAGATTTTATATATCTTGTATAAACTGGTTAAGAGTTCAGAGGTTAAGCTGTACTAAGTAACCAACTTTTATTTTACTTTAAATTTAAGAATTTTATTTTGAAAGTTCAGTTTGTGAGTTTAAACAAGTCAGCAAATGTTTACGTACTGTTATGCTGGCCAGACCTCCTTGCAACTGGAGGTAGACAGTAAAGGACATTACAGATCAGGAATGGTATGAGCTTTAGTATGTGTACCTGCATTTTACATTTACAGTTGTAACATGAGGGTGGAGTATGTTAAACTTATTTTGAAGTCTTACCACATTGCAGTAGTACTTATCATGTCTGGTTATGTACCTGTCTGATGAAGTTTTATCTTGACAGCAGCCTGTAGTGTAATTTTTGTTACAAATGGATATCTCTAATGCTGTCATGTCCAAAGCACACCAATACTTCCAACATGTTTTCCATGATCCAGTAGTGTCTGAGAATGATGGTTTCCTAGCACATGTTTCAATATTCTAATATTTCAAAAATCCATGTTCTTACCACTATGTCTTTATATCAAATAGCATAAATACTAACTTTATTCCTCAGCTGCTTGAATGTGGTGATGGGACCTCCCAGGGAATGTCCTGTTCTTTCAGTTTACCTCCTCTGGGATTTAAATATCCACCCACGTGTTTGCTGTGTGTGGCAACCCATGAAGGGGGAGAAGAGGATCCTGGTGGTTGAGGGGTCCAACCCTGACACACCACTTTGGCCTTGAATTCCTGTAGACGGGTGGCCCCCCTTGGGTCAGTCAGGCTATGGTCAACGAAGTGCCAGTGCTGGATGTTCTCAACAGTTGTTGTGGACATAATATCTGATGCTGGTGTTTGGGTATAGTGCTCACGAAACCCTGGCATTGCTGCAGTGTTCTTGTTTGACATTGTACGCATCCCCTCATAGGGCACCACGGTAGGTGGGGTCAGTGGGCACCGAAATTTCCCTTTCTTTATTATGGATACTCCCATTAAAAATCTTAATAAAATAGTGAAAAAACAGACTATAGGTAAATGACCACGTCTTGAAGATTCTGAGCAGCAATCCTCACCATCCGTACCACCTGTTGTTCCTCATTTTCTTGTATTGCACTCACTTTCAGACAAATCTTTAAGGCAAATGTCTCCGTTTTTCATTCAGAAGGGACTAGGTGGGCTTGCTGGCTTTCCAAAGTCAGTAAAAAAGCTTTGATCTGGTGACATATTAGTGGAAACATCCATGTCTCAACACAGTGAACTCCTCTTGCATTCAAAGACAATTGGGGATATACCTATTGAGGTTACACCTCATGCTACTTTGAATTCGTCACAAGGAGTTATTATTAAGAGGAATTTGAAGAATATCCCAGAGTCAGAGAGTCTTGCTGATTTCTCCACCCAAGGAGTTTCTGCAGTGAGGCGTATTTCCACTCGCAAATTATGGTGCCGATCATTGTCCTCATTCTGACATTTACGTCACCACGTCTGCCTACCACCATCAAAGCAGGTTATCTTAATTGCAGAGTATGGCCATACATTCCAAACCCTCTCCGATGTTTCCAGTATCAGTGGTTCAGTCACTCAAAGACGTCATGTCGTGGTTCCTTGACGTGTGCTTGTTGCAGTGGCAAAGACCATGATGCCTATGAATGTGAAACAGACCCTCATTGCATCAATTGCAATGATTCACACCCATCCTTGAAAATTGCTGTTGACCACTTCATCTCGAACGTATGTTGCTGCACTTTGCTCCATATCTACTGCAGGAGTGCAGACAGATCTCTCTGTGCCTCCTAAAGAATCGTTCTCCAAAAAAATAAAAAGTCTTTTGACCTCCATGGTTAAAAAAGTTGATGAATCAACTTCAGCACCTATCTCTGTCCCTTATATACATTCCACCAAACCCCAAGATTTACATCCTTTAGTTCCAGGTACAGGCATTTCCTTGGATCCATTTTCTTCTCTCACCCCAAAATGCAAAACAATCATTTGTTCACATCCTCAGTGTCTGGAATCCCCTTCAACAGCAAAGACCTGCCCAGTCAACCCAGAGCAGGATCCATGGAGGTTGATAAATCTCCTTCGAATATAAAAAGTAAGGGAAAAGACGTGGTGATAAACAGAAGGTTTCTCCACCCAATTCGCCTACACATAAATAAAAATGGCCACCCTGATACAATGGAACTGTCAAAATTTACGTTCTAATCTGGATGACATCAAAACTCTGTTTGCTTCCTACCATCATGTTTGTCTCTCCTTACAGGAAACATTTCTGAAACCTGCTTATACAGTCACCTTTTGGCAGTTTTCTTTATACAGAAATGACAGGCTGTGTGATGGGCAAGTGCATGGAGAGGTGGCATTGTTAGTTGATCAGCATGTGCCCACTCTGTCTCTGCAACTCAACACACCCTAGGAAGCCGTAGCTGTCCGTGTTTCCTTGGGTCATACCATCATTGTTTGTTCTCTCTACCTGTCACCTGGAGAGACATATGATCAATCAGACCTTGATGCTCTCATTGAACAGTTGCTGTCTCCCATTTTCATCCTGGGGAACTTTAATGGACATCATTCCCCTTGGGGAAGTGCTGATATTGATTGGAGGGTTCGCTCTATAGAGCGTTTGCTCTCTGATCATAACTTTTCTCTTTTCAATACTGGTTCTTCTGCTTATTTACATGTGCCTAGTCAGTTCTTTACTGCTATTGATCTCTCAGTTTGCTCCTCTTCATTATTTTCCAATATTTCATGGAGGGTTGACAATAATCCACGAGGCAGTGATCATTTTCCTCTAACCTGGAGAGAGACTGGCTGTGGTTGATGCCACTCGACCCACGTACCCAGGTGAAAGCTGGATCAGGAAGACTGGCCATCTTTCACTGTTCTTGCAGAACTTGATCCTGCCATTGTCTGTAAGCCATCAATAGATGACTGTGTGGCAGCAGTAACTGACTGTATTATATAAGCAGCTGTTCAATGTATTCCTAAAACCTCAACACGTTTTCCACTATATCCTCGTCCATGGTGTAATACTGCCTGCCACATGGCATGGAAGGCTCAAAAACGATCCTGGGATACTTTCTGTAGGCATCCCACACTCTCAAACCACATCGCTTTCCAGCGGGCCCATGCACATGTTTGATGGGTGAGACATCAAAGCCAGAAGGAATCTTGGATTAAGTTCACAACCAGTATTATCCTCTACAACTAGTTCCAAAGTTATTTGGGAAAAGATTCGAAAGGTCAGTGTGCAATATCACTCTGTCTCCCTCTTGATCTTGCTCTCTGATGGCCAGGAAATGGCTGATAATCTAGGTGAAAACTTTTGCTGGGTATCTAGCACTTCTGCTTCTTCTTCCACCTTCTTAGCCATCAAGACTCGGGCAGAACAGTCGCCTCTTTTCTTTCAAGCTGAATGTCTCTATAACTATAATTGTCCCTTTACACTGGTGGAACTCAAACTGGCCCTTCATTGGTTTTGCAGTACATTGGTTGGATTTGATGATATACACTATGAAATGCTGCACCATCTATCACCTGCTTCTCTCCCTATCCTTCTGGTTGTTTTTAACCAGATCTGGCAGGAGAATGTTTTTCCTCATGCCTGGCACCAGGCTATTGTCCTGCCTTTTTCCAAGCCTGGGAAGGATCCCAAGATTCCTTCAAACTACCATCCAATTACTTTGACAAGCTGTCTCTGTAAGACCTTAGAGAGGATTGTTAATGCTTGTCTTGTTTGGTTTCTCGAATCAAACAACCTCCTCTCACCCACCTAGTGTGGGTTTCGACAACAGCGCTCCACCATGGATCACCTAATTCGACTTGAAGCGTCAATCACAGAAGCCTTTCTCAAACGACAACATCTTGTATCAATATTCTTTGACATTGAGAAGGCTTATGATACAACATGGAGGTATGGCATTTTGCGAGACCTCCATATATATGGGTTGCGTGGCCATTTGCCCATTTTTATTAGAACTTTTTGAATGGACAGGAGATTCCGAGTTTGTGTGGGTTTGACATTTTCCCATTCATTTCTACAGGAACTTGCCCTCAGGGAGTGTGTTCTGAGTGTCACACTTTTCAGTATCAAAATTAATGCCATCACTGAACGGGCTCTTTTCCACCACTTGGGGATTGGATCAACATTCTATGCTAAAGATATATCATGCTCTTATTCCATCAAAACTCAATTATGGATCACTGGTCTATGGCTCTGCTAGACCAATGTCTTTAGAGATGCTAGACCCTATTCATTATCAAGGACTTCAGCTCTGCACTGGGGCTTTCCTCACTTCCCCAGTTCAGAGCTTATACATAGAGTCTCATGAACCTTCTTTGCATCGCGGCCATTTGCAACTGTCTTTACTATATGCTTCGAAACTTCATTCCTTACAAAAGCATCCTACCAACCTGAGGTTGTGTTTTCCTTCCTTGATGAGCCATGTTTTTTCAGACCAGATGGTCTGCCATTGCTCCTTTTGGCTTTCGTATCCAGGTGCAGTTGGGTAAATTGTGTTGGTCGTTGGATAACATTGCTCTATCCACTAGTCAGCCCATCCCACTATGGCTTCTTACTGCTTCCAATTGTGACCTATCTTTAAGTCATTTGAGAAAAGTAGACACTCCTTTTAGGAAATACTGTCTGCTATTTCCTGAACATCTTTTGAACCATCCTTCCATTCCTATTTAAACAGATGGTTTGAAATCAGGTGATTGTGTGGGCTCTGCCATGGTTTGTTTTGGTTTGGTGGTTGCGTGCAGAATCCCCTCTACAGCTTCTGTGTTCACTGCTGAACTGTATGTCATTTCTCTGGACCTAGATCACATAGAAGTTAAGCAGTACTCAAACTGCACGATTTATACTGACTCGCTTAGTTCTCTACTGGCCCTGGAATTGCTTCACGTTGGTCCACACCCTGTTCTCGCTGATATTCAAAACCGACTGGCCCATTTCTCTTTAACATCTACTTCTATCTAGTTTTTCTGGATACTGGGCCATGTTTGTATTCACGGGAATGAGCTCGCCGACACCGCAGCTAAATCTATCTGTTTTGGCACTATCACTGCTGTGCCTGTCCCATACATGGACTGTAGTCATGTATTCAAGGCTCGGGGCCTTTCCTAGCTGGCAATCAACCTGGAGTGAGCAACATGAAAACAAGCTTTTCCAAATACAACCCTATATTGGACTTTGGCTGTCTTGCTTCCATTAGGATTGGAAAGAGTAAGTTGTTCTAACTAGACTAAGCATTGGTCACAGTTTTTTAACTCATCTTTTTTTATCTGGAACTGATGCACCAATATGTAGCTTGTGTAACACTCAGATCACAATAAGCCACATTTTACTTTCTTGTTGTCATTGAGAGTCATAACGATGGCACCATTTTAAACATGTTCTGTCCTAAGGTTTGACCATAACGTTAGACAGTGTTATTGGTGATAATGACACTGTCTACCTTGGTAATGTTTTTAGTTTTTAAAGGCCATTAATCTTTTTAATGCCATTTAAATTTTTGTAATTTATACATTACACCTTTTTAATGTGGTTCTCTTTTAAAAATCACAGTTCATCTAGTTCAATTTGAAATTAGAAACTGGCTCTAATATTAAGTAACTCAAAACCAGAACTGGAAAGGCCAACTTCAGGTGACTGATGGTGGTTTTTGTACTTACCTGTTAGTCTTCCTGGTGAGTTATGATTATTACAGTCACTCTACAGAAAGTCCTTTACAACTTGAATTACTGTAGTTTTTCTCTTGACATTGTAGACTAGATATAAACACTGGTTTTATGCTATTCATTTATTTTTTAACTTTGTTTTGTTTTACCTTAATTTCCTTTTATGAATTTTACTAAATTTACTTTTACCTTTTACCAGACATTTGGCACAGATAGCCTAGTTGCTTTGTGCCATAAAACTAAATCAACCAGCTGCTTGAAGCATGTAACATTTCAACAAGAGGTATCAGTGTAATTTTTATCTTGGTGAATGTTGGCCTCATTTTCAGATGGAAACTTTTGATTGTATTGTGTACTATTGCTAGGGGTACAAGTACAGTTTTACCCACTGAGATTTGAGTTCATGGTTTCTTGTCTGTTACAAGATGCCACACTTTGCTCATCATGGCTGTGGAATGATTTGTTGCATGTTCAGTTGTTGTTTTTTTACCGGAGAAATTTTGTTCTGTAAATTGATCCACATTAATTTTTCAACATCACTGATTACAAACAGTGTCTCTGTCTGGGAACTTGTAAATCCCTGATATAAACACACATTTATGCCCATGTGTATGAATATTTTACATAACAAAGCACTATTATTTACCCTGATTATGCCAAGTAATGTCAAAGTGTAGTTCTGATACATTCTGTTCCATCATAACTTGATACCAGTGTGATTGTCACATGACTTGCTGATTTGTATATTTAAAATTATTGTACTACAACCTGTACAATCTTTGTATAATGTTGACTTTGTTCTGTAGTTTATTTCCTTGTTTGTTTGTTTTGACCTGAACTTTCAAATTGATATATTTAACACTCATCACAGGGTTAGAAATGATGTCCTCCCTTCAAAGTTCATGGAATTGCTTTGGCAGTCTTAGTATGTTTATGTGTTTCTCAATTTAGATCCAGTTGGCAGGAACCAACCTTTGCATTGAATCAGAAGATGATTTAACCACAAAGGGTACATTACTGATACTAAAGAAATGTGTTCATACTAAAAAACAGGTATGTTGGGTCTGTTATTAAAAGTTAATTGTGTAGAAGATATCAGACGTACAAGCCAAATGGAGAAAAATATCAGAGGAAGATAATTAATAAAAATTTTAAGTGCAGTGAACTTTAAGAAGAGAATTTACATTTCTCCTATTTAAAATATTGTATTTTTATTATTATGGCAGTTAAGCATATGCCTTGTTTACATTGGTAAATTTATATTGTATGAGTGTTGTTTTTTAGGTGTGATACTGATGTGTAATGTTTGAAGACTTACTCTACCGTAAATGTATTGATTACAATGTGATGTTTCTCATCACAAGATACTTATACCTCAGCACCATCTGTTAGTAGTTTTGTACATCACTGCCATATTATTTTGTGTGTAACAAGTATGATTAAGCACTGAAAGAAGCATGTTGATCTAGGAAATTGTGATCACTGTTCTTTAAAATTATATTGCTACATTTACTTAATAGTTATTGAAATAAAATAATACATGTATTTTTTATCTGTAAATTAAAAATAATTGGATGCATTTATAAAGCTCTAGTTTTGATATTTATTTAGTCTACCAGTTAACACAAATCTTAATTTCTTTTGAAACTTTGTTTTCTGATGTACAAATTGTGCTTCTGTATTTTTAGGTTTAACACCCAATGTTTGTCAGGGGTATGAATTTGGTGGGATGATTCTCAAACAGTTTTCTGGTACTTTCCTTTTCTTTTCAACTTCTGAACAGAGGCTTGAGTTCCTTGTGGTATGTGGAATTTGAATTTTCCACCAATATGGCCAAATTTGCACTATTTTTTAGGCTTTGGTGGAGTAAAATCCATACCACAATCTAAAATAACCTACAAAATATGAGATCTTGAGATCTGGTTTTTCAGCTCTATAAGCCCTTCTTTTCCATGGTTTTTAAAAGTTCTTTTGACAGAAGTGGTTCTAGAAGGCTCAACAAAGCTTATTTTTTGTCACTGTAAGTTAACTAAGTGCACTAACTTCCCGAACACTTGTACTGTTTTGTGAAAGTAAAACACAGTCCAGTCAAACTTCAAATATCTGCATCTTCATGGCCATTGAAAATATATTTTGTAATTGTAGATATGGCACGAGACTGAGAAGAATGACCTGCGACTGGCTGAGCTTCTGTGTTTAGATGCTGCCGAAAGATATCCTCGTTTAGCAAAGTGTCACGAAATGGGTGGAACCCAAGATTGGAGGCATTCTAGTGATGTACGTAAACATTATTATTCAAGGTTGTGAATTTCAAATTAAGTAGCCCAACACAAAAAAGCATTTTCCAATCAGATCAGTTTTTGCTTTACCCTCAATCAAGACTGCTAAAATTATTCATCTAATTTATTGCCATGTCTCAATGGTTGATAACAGTGCCATAGTGGTATAGCTTTATAGAAAATGCCCAGAAGTCAACAGACATTATTTCTATTTTCCCTTTCTTTTCTTTCCTCTGTTTTTTCCCTTACAGTTTCTGGCCTCTTTGATTCAGAATTCTCCTTGAAATTTTCCAGATCTCAGTGTTATGTTCATACCTTTTGAATATTTATTTATAAGACTAGTTATCCTTGTAATGATCTTCCTTGAAATCCTTTATGACAGATATAAGTAGATTAAAGGAAATGTCAAAGATGGCTATAAAATTAAAAATGCACATTTTTATTATTACTCTTTTATTTAACAATTGATTTTTAGTTTGTTCTTACTTCTTTAAGTGAAAAAAAAACATATTTAACTGAAATAATCTTGGTTTGTTTATTAATTTGTTAACCTCTTTAGGATAACTGGATTTGTTTAATAACCTCCTGAGGATTGTAGAAATGGTCCGGTTTAACTTCACAGGGTCTAATCAGAAGTGATACTTAAACCATTATATTCACTTTTGTAAATTGTGGCAAACAATCTTTATGGAAACATCCTGTGAACTGTGTTTTGCACGTATATATATATATATATATAAAAAGAATTATTAATGAAAATACTAAACACAAAATGCTCCACAAAGTTTCTAAATTTCTCTGTTGAGGTCTAGTTGTAACACTTAGCAGATTTTTTCTGGTTTTGCAGAAATTTATTACAGTGCAGTTTTTCATGGACATACATTTGAGTGGTTACTTTAATTGTTAGACTTGTCCCAGTGTAGGGAAGAGAACGTACAGGGTGTTCAGAAAGTCACTGTGCACTTGTATATTTATTAGCAGATATGTTTCAATATAGAATACAGGAGGTAAATATGAATGACAGTTATAAACAATGTTGAAAGTGACCCCTGTTGGCATCAATACAGGCCTGGATCCTTCTTATTTTGTTCCTAAACACCGCTATCAGTTGCTGGCTTGAAATAGACTAAATAAAATATGATTACAAAACTGCACAGTGACTTTCCAAACACCCTGTAGAATAGTGTGTTTGGGAAGGAGAATCACAGTTTGGAACTTACACACACTCAAAAAAAAAAAAAAAACTTGTAAAGTTACAAAAAAGTAAACATCTTACAAAATCTGAGTAAAAAATGTTTGTGAACTCTCAAAATTAATATTAACAAATTTGCTGAAAAAAAAACTACATGTTATGTACAAAATTCCACTTTGAAAAAATAAACTAAAGAATTACTTTATTTGGTGAAATTACAATAGTTCTCTCATTTTTACTTAGAATACTAAAATTTTGTATTTGACCTCTGAAGGCTTTGCCATATACAATCTGCATGTTGCAGATTCAAATCCCCATTACCTAAAATGCTTGCCCTTCAAACTGTGTAGATGTTATTATGTAATGGTCAATCTCATTATTCATTGGTAGAAGAGTATCTGAAGAGTTGGCATTGTTGACTAGCTGCACTGTCTCTAGTTTATCACTAGATAACTTAAGGAAGACTTTCATAGCTTTGTGTGAAATTTGAAACAAACTACTGCAGTGTGCACAGTACAAAAAGCTCATTGTTCCACTTTATGCTTAAACAAACAACAGTAACTTTAGTGTGATGAACTAATTGCTATACAAGTGTATTTGTGCAGTTTTGTTTTCACTTTGTTATACAAATTCACATTGCCACCTGCATGTACATATATGTTGAACCAATCACTTACACTTGTATTCAGGTTAATAAATAAGCTAACATTGCAGGTTGGTAGGGTTCCATATTTTTGAGCTGTCAAGCCTGTTTTGAATCCAGGTTGTGTTATAAAACATTCCACATTCCAGTTGTGGAGGTATTATAAAAGAAACAATCAGACCCTTAGTGTGGACACTAGTGTCCTTCCCAACTGGTACTTTTCCTGTTGATCAATTATTCAAAATTATGGTCTTGGTAGCTTTGCCATAAATACAAAATTATTTAGAAAATATACTGATTATTACGTAGTATCTTGAAATAACCCTTGATGAACTTAATGTTTATATTTTCTTTTTTACTAGTAAACTATATGTATGTTTCCCATTGAACTGTGTGTGTAATTATTATTATTATTTAATTTTAAGAAATACTTTATCAGAGTTCACACATCCTGTAACATTTATATATTTACAGGTAAACACTCCATTTTACAACATGGCAGCTGGCTTGTGTTTGGGAGTGAAGGAAGGAAGATCAAGTGAACATCTTATTATGGAAATCTGTGAGATTCAGAATGTTAAAAAGTGGAATCTTTTGTTTTATGAGCAATAGATAGGTGTCTTTCTCTTTTTAAGATGATGATAATTCCATTACATATTTAAGTACTTTTGTTTTCAGTATAAAGCTTATAATTTAATAACAGAAAGGGATAAAACATTTTGTTTCTATCCTAGCCATTAGAAATGTGTATTCTTCTTCCCAAGATTGAATGTTTTATTTTTTGTCAGTATTTCAAAAGAAAGAAAACTCTTCTGTATTTTCAAAAAGAATCATAACTAATTCTTTATTTGTAACTAGCCTTTATTGTCAAGATTCAGAAATGTTTTATTTTCACTTAGTATTAAATTCATTTAAAGGTTGTGTTGAAACTGTGCTCTAAAGTGGATGAATGAGAGGTTCCTGTAGCTTAATTAATCTCTAGCACTTTGTTAAATTATCTTTTATGTTGTCACTGCCTTCCCCATAAGTAAGGAAATAATGAACTTATTTCTTTCATCTACCCTCCACTTACAAATGAGGTCATAAATCTTGGGTTGCAGACAGTTTAGTCTTGATAGACACCAATTTAGACCAATTAGTTGCCCAAACTTTATTTCACACCATGGCATCAACTGTTATTGACCAGTTGTTCAAATGTGATCTTGCACCATGACAAGACACCAGCTGTGACTGACCAGTTGTCCAAACTTTATTTTACATCATGACTAGACATCAACTGTGGTGTACTTGTCCAAACTTGATCCAGAACCATGACAAGACACCAGCTGTGACTGACCAGTTGTCCAAACTTTATTTTACATCATGACTAGACACCAACTGTGGTGTACTTGTCCAAACTTGATCCAGAACCATGACTAGACAGTAGCTCTGACTGACAAGTTGTCCAAACTTTATTTTACATCATGACTAGACACCAACTGTGGTGTACTTGTCCAAACTTGATCCAGAACCATGACTAGACACCAGCTCTGTGTCCAAACTTTATTTTACATCATTGTGGTGTACTTGTCCAAACTTGATCCAGAACCATGACTAGACACCAACTGTGATGTACTTGTCCAAACTTGATCCAGAACCATAACAAGACACCAGCTGTGACTGACCAGTTGTCCAAACTTTATTTTACATCATGACTAGACACCAACTGTGGTGTACTTGTCCAAACTTGATCCAGAACCATGACAAGACACCAGCTGTGACTGACCAGTTGTTCAAGCTTGATCCCACACCACCATGACAGAACAATCACCATAGCTTTTTCGTGGCTTGCAGATGTAGTAAGTACTCCTGAAGTGGGTAGCACCACATGAAAACATTACTGTCATCAGGAAGGAATTGTGATAACCTGATCTTTTCATAAAAAATTAAATTGTCCCAAAGTACAAGAGCCTTTATTTACATTCTTGTAGCCTGTTGGAAACTTAACCTAATATTGTGTGATTAAGGAGCAGTTTGCACCTAGCTGTTATTCTGTTGAATCCCCATTCTGGAGAGAGAATGTCTTATGGTGCTGCTGTATATCTGCACAGTTCTTATCAATTTGAAGGCAGGTTGTTGGAAAACATTTCTCTTCACAGCACATAGCATGTGTATGTATGTGCTGTTACCTTTGGATTACCTGGGCATGCAGTAACTATGGATTTTCTACCTGACCTGGAATTGGATAGTGTCCCTGTTGGCAGCTAACAATGGAATATCAGTTACTGGGGTTTACACTGGAGGTTTCCTCTGTTACTTCAACCAGTATACTATTGTACAGTTATCTGACCACCAGCAAAAACCTTTATAAAGTCCTGTTTTCACATCTTTCAGCTATTGTACTTTGCATATCTGTCTAAGTACACAGAACATTTCTGACCTGTACATACAGCTAACACTAGCACGTGTGTGAAAACCATATGATAGGATCAATCAATCCAAGAAGTACAGTTCAGGTGTTATTCAGTTACTTGTATGAAGGAGGCATATGTAAAGATATGTACACACACTTTCCAACAATTCATTGCAAATTAACATCAACTGAGCCAAAGATGAAAATTAATATTGCCTCAGAACTCTACATTTCTTGAGACAACATTTCAGAGGTCTTAAAAGTCTTGAATGACAATGAAAGTAATACTGTCTGATTATGGAAGCTATGTTTACAAACTTACTTTTGTCTGGAATGCTGCAGTTGTTACTGAAGGTTAAAATTACACTAATACCGACTAACTGAAAACTTAAGTGTTAAAATATTTTTTTTGTTGTATGAAATGTGGAATTTAAAGTAGGTAGCAGAAAATTTCAATTGGGGCTTGTATCAAAAATCACAACATTTGAATGCATGTTTTAAAACAGGATAATTGTAGTTCTCTTCACTCGACCCATTAGGACTACCCCTTGTGCTTGTCATCAGATGTATCCCTGAACCCCCCTCCTCCTTTTTTTAATGCTGACTGCAATACACCGTGGAATTCCTCTATGAAAGAAACTTCTGTTCTTTGAACATGTGTGGTGTTAAATTATTTCATTTATTATTCTTGTGAAGGACTCCAGTAAGGTTGTTTGGTTTTGTAATAACTTCCTAAAATTTAGTGAAATACTGTGATCTGTTGGCTGAGCCAGCCTATTCTGCGCAGGATTTATCGACATTTGTATTAAGTATGCAGGAAAGTTTTTTTTTTATTGGTAAATATGCTGTTCAAGTGCTGCTAGATAAAATGGGTTATCATAAAAACAATAGTAGCTATATCAGTGGAATCGATAATGTGGTGCATTTATAATGAATGGGGGATTTGAACAATATTAAATTGGATGAGATGTAATAAATCCTGTGCATTTAGAAAATGTCTCATAAGCAATTTAATTTGACTACATTCACTCCTAGACTAGTAAGAAATATTCAGATATTTGTAACTATTTCATCAATTTTATTAAACTACATGTAGAGTAAAAAGTTTCAAATCATCAATTCAAATTAGTATTTGTTTAATTGATATTTGTACTTTGTAACTACTGAATACTTTTGAGAGAGAATCACAGGAGTAAGTGTGAAATTACTTAAGGGAGCATGTAACTGGTTTATCAGTGGGAGAACTGACCCAACTGGGATTTTTGTGTTTTGGAAAAAAGTACTGTTTAAAGGTTATCACAATATTTACATGGGCCTATTGGCAGCATATTTTATTTCACACGTGTAATGTATGAAATTATGTGAAATTACTTTTTTAGATCATGGAAATAGTTTGTAAATTAAAAACCCATCTTTGTGCTTCAGATGCTAATGTATTTGAATAAATTTAATCATGTGATAATGGTATTTAAACTGCTTATTTTATGTATTTGAAGATTTGCAAATTGGAATGTATAGAAACTTGCTTAGTATTGTATTGTATGAATATTTTTGAGAATGCTAGTTCATCAAATCCAACATAAATATTAATGTTATATGTTCTCATGCTTAAACAGATTTCCAAATTTGACATACACATTTAAAATGTAAAAGTGAAGTGTTTAAAAATGGTCAATGCCTTTTCTAACCTAGAAATATGATTTATTATACAGGTCATAGCATAGTTACTATTGGGTCTATCATGTTTTTAATGCAACATGCCTTGTTCAACCTCTTGGGTTTAAACACTATTCTTCTTGATAAAACCTCAGGGACTGAATAAAAATTAGTGTTAAGAAATATAATAGGCCTAATACTAATGAGTTGTGACAAGTATAATTAGGGTTACAGCATAGCTCCACAGCTACCCAATATTTACCATACTATGTATGACCTGTTTATGTGAGAGATTAATGTTAAGTAGCTTATAAAGAATATGTTTATTAATAAAGGTTCAGAAGAGTGGTTTGTTTTGAAGCACAATGTATTTTTATATATTTGTTAATGTTATTGATGAAGTCTATCTTGTTTGAAAAGTAAAATTCAATAACGGTGTGGACAAATCAATTTCTGTTGTTGATGTTTATAAGCCTAGTTTTACAAACATTTTTAAATGCATATAATTGGGATACTGGAAATAAATTCTGGTATTGAATGTATCAACTTAGTTTAATGTAATTACATATGGACACTGTTTAAGCTTTTAACAAAAGCATTTACTTTTATATATGTAAACAAAAACAAAGCAAACTACAACAGTTTTGCATACGTTTATTAAATGTGTATAATTGGGATACTGGAAGTAAATTGTGGTATTGAATATATCAAACTTAGTTTAATGTAATTGCACACTGTTTAAGCCTTTAACAAAAGTGTTTATAGGGAAACAAAAACAAAACAAACTACAACAGTTTAAAGATTCTTTTACTAAAACTCTTGTTTAATTACCACCAAACACAGTTTGTGTATTTTGTAAATCCTTCAAATGTTCTATTACTAATCATTGATTTTAAACGTATGAGACCAGTACAGATATTTTGTAAAATTATCTTTCAGCAATAATGGTTTGTGTTAATTAATTTTTTTTAAATGAATTACAAAAACATTTGTTTAAACTTCCCTTCAGGTTGTTATATATTACTAGAAAAGTACGTAATCTAAAAAATAAATAAAAATGTTTTAAATGTTTTCTGAATGCTACCCATGTGTATCTTACTCTTTCTTGGTTTTAGAAAGGTGTTGGATAAACTTGCACCATTAACATATTTTGTTCAATAAATTAACATACAGTTTAGAAGTGATGAATAAAAATATGATAATTCTTCACAAATAAATGGTTAAATTATATGTAAGAGACAGGAACAGAAGTGTAAGCTATATTTCGGCAAAATGGACAGGGCCGAAGTGAAGGTCATTTGACAACATTTTTGTATTTATCACAACTGCTTCAATCATTTCTTTGTACTTTTGCATCTAAACAATGAATGTCATCAATATTTGGTTTTGTCAATCCAAAAATGGAAATAGTTATCATTTACATAAGCTTAGCATCAAGGGAGATGTGTTCTGATATGTGATTCAAAGGTAAATTGTACATTTCATCATTAAAAATGCAGTGAGTTTGGCCAAAGATGTTCTGTTATTTGATATCTAAACATCAAAATTACTATGCAGTGATATGTTAAACATCACCTTTCTCTATGTATTGAATATTCTGCATCATTGAGAAGTTGAATTCAAACAGTTGTATGTGACCATGTATAAAAAGAACTAACCCTTTATTGTTTAAATATGGTGACTTATTATATTTCCATGAGTGTGTGATGGGGGAGGGGGGGTTTAATTTCAAATACAAGCAATTGTTCTTTGTACTAACTTTGTTATATATATAATTTCAAAGTGTTGTATGAATGTTCAGAAATATAACAATCAACACAAGAATTCTCCCCATTAGTAAAAATACAAACAGATCAGTTAATGTTTTGTTGTTTTTTTAAATTAAGTCATGATGTTTACATTTATTTTACTTTTTTGTAATAATGTTCCCATAATCAGTAGGTCATTATAATTGGAGCTGTTTTAATTAATAGCAGAGTTAGGCAATATTATAGGCAGTGTTTGTTTCTAATAATAATAAAAGACATTGAACAGTATTGACCAACCACATTGGAAGTTGCTTTGCATTCTGAAGATGGATGGTCAGTTTTGTTCTGTGGCTGGTGTAATGGTTTTGAGAAATACAATATCTGATACTTGTTGAATGTCATTCTCTTTCTTCTGTTACTGCTAAACAGCTTTTGTTGTTGATCAACAATACTGTTTGTTTAATACAATCTTTAAAAACAATGAAGCCTTCATTATATTATTGCAAGGATAAGTTCCATATTTGATGCTTTGTTTTTAATACTTCTTGAATTTGGTAGTTCACATTTGACTAATAGTTTGACTTTCTTAAAAATAAATAGCAACTTCATTTTCATATGTACACATGATTTGGCATGCACAAGTTATATAAAGATGTTGGCACTCTGTGTTAGAAATTTGAGGTTTCAGTGCTCTCTATTGGAAGATACAGATGGTTGGCTTATGTCGGAAGATTATTATTATTTTTTTAATGATGAGAATTGTACTCTGAATTTAATCTGGTGTATGTTAATTCAAATCAAAATGAACATAAAATGTATTTATAGTGTGTTCTGTATCCTATACCCTTTAATACAGTGGTATGTTAATGGTGGGGTGGACTGCATTGTACAAATATGCACATCAAGTATTAAAAACAAGAACATCTAGCCACTTAGTCTTGACTCAAATTAAACTTGCTTTATACAGATTTGTTTTAAAATATTTTGAATAATTTGTCTTTACATTTCTTGGTTGTACAGTTTTATACACTTCCAAATGACAGGGGGGACTTGCTATGTACTCTCATAATTGTAGACTCCTGTTTTTCTCTTCACAATTCAGCAGGTTTACCCAGTTGTGGCATGATACTTTTCTTTAAAGTAGATCTTGAGCAGGCAAGACCACTAAAGATTTTTCTTCTTACCATTTAAAAAGTGACTTCCATCTAGCCCACTTTATTTGTGACTTGTTATCAATAAGTTTCTAGGTTTCATTGCTTCTCAACTCCTCTCATTAATATTTATAAAAAATTATTTGTACAACAAGACTGGAGTCACTTGAACCTCAAGAAAACTTCTGAATGGTGGTTAACAATAGTTACTTATGGCAAAAATATTTATATTGTAACCTTTTTCAAAATATTTTTTGTTTCTCCATTTTCAAATTGTCAATGTTTGTGATTAAATAGAAGTGTTTAGAAAAATGTTTTGTGCACAATGTACTAATAATCTTTTTTTCTTGCATAAAGGCCCGGCATGGCCAGGTGGTTAAGGCACTCAACTCAAAATCTGAGGGTCGCAGGTTTGAATTCCCGTCACACCAAACATGCTCGCCCTTTCAGCTGTGCAGGCATTATAATGTGAAGATCAAGCCCACTATTCATTTGTAAAAGAGTAGCCCAAGAGTTAGCAGTGGGTGATGATGACTAGCTGCCTTCCCTCTAGTGTTACATTGCTAAATTAGGGATGGCTAGCCATTGAGTAGCTTTGTGTGAAATTCAAAACAAACCAGTTCTTACATAAAGTATTTGCAAAAAAAAAAAAAGGCTTTAATCTCACATGAATAAATCTCTTGAAACAACAAAGTTTATAACTTACACTGTACTTTACAATACTATCATCTAAGGTATTTTCTTTGTGTACTTATACTTACAGGCTCAAACTTGATCTTTTTAAGCTTATCTTAAGAGCAGCATAGTAATAGTATGCACATTACAGCTATTGAAGAAACATTCACTCCATTACGTTTGATGCTATCTTTTTTAATACTTCATTTAAGATCTTAAAGAACTGACATTGAATAGCTTTATGCTAATGTAAATAAAATATTTATTTCAATGACCCCATTTTTGCAATCTGTTTGTAAATTTCACTTTTGAGATTTGACTGAATGAAGGTTTTATTGGATTAGTAAATCTTAAACAGATAAAATCTCACTGTGCATCTTTCTAATGATTATAATAATTCTATGAAAATAGATAAATATTAACTTCAGAAACTTAAAAAATGTTTTTGCTTCCTGTTATTTTAAACAGAATAAATTACAGTTATTCATAAAATAAAGTACATGAATAATGAAAAACTGGGAGATGTATTCATGTAATTTTTTGTTGAGCTCTACAGTTATCATTAGAAATCGTAATATTGAGTAACCAATAACGCTTCATGGCCAGGTGGTTAGGGTGATTGACATGTAACCTGAGGGTTGCATGTTTGAACCCTCAACGCACCAAACAAAGTTATACTTTCAGCTGTTGTAGTATTGTAATGTGATGGTCAATCCCACTATTCATTGTTAAAACAGTAACTCAAGAGTTAGGAAGGGGTGGTGATGACTAGTTGCTTTCCCTGTAGTCTCACATTGCTAAATTAGGGACAGATATCTTTGCACAAAATTCAAAGCAAACCAAAATCTTGTTTTACTGAAAAAATATTTTGTTAACCTGAAGATAACTATATGAACTACAGCAAGTTGAACACAGTGTGTCTAAAAAATATCGTTAACAGTGAGGTACTCAAATGATGAAGCAGCCAATTATTATGTTTACAAGCTGGAACACAAAATTAGTCTATCTAGGTAACTGTATTGATTGATTTTTGGTTTTGAGTTGAGTAAATATAGCTTACTTTAATTAAGCAGATGTTTGTGTTAAGTGCATATCGAATTACATCTTGTAAATTACAGTTTCATCTTCATATGACCCTTAGCTCCTATAATCACACCTAGGTCAATGTTACTTTCCTTCTGTCACCCCTCTTATTTTAAAACAAGCTAACAATGTACGTAACTAATTTTTTCCTTATGTTGAATGTGTTTCTTACAATATTTTTATCTACATTATTAAGACACATAAAACCTTTAAAATATAGTTTAGTGTTTGTGTCTTTGTTTATAAAAAAGATTAACTTTATAAAAACTTGGAAAACACTGAACTTTTTTTTTTTTTTTTACGTAAGATAGGTACTGTCTTC
Source organism: Tachypleus tridentatus (assembly GCF_004210375.1). Taxonomy (NCBI): domain Eukaryota; kingdom Metazoa; phylum Arthropoda; class Merostomata; order Xiphosura; family Limulidae; genus Tachypleus; species Tachypleus tridentatus. Next base: position 74,722,650 of record NC_134836.1, on the reverse strand, counting down.
AGACACTACCTTACATTTCCAATCGTTCTCGTGAGGCCTGTAAGTGTAAAGTTAAAACACGGATGAAATGTAAACTGCCCACTTCTTACATTCGCTTTTTGTCTCTGTTTAATCAGCACTTGGTTTCTTTTGCTGCTTCGTCCCTGGTAGTGTTGAAACCAATGAGGAATTTTTTTTTCAATTCTATAAGTTACAGCTTGTGACGAATGTCACTCACAAACTTTTTATTTACTTATAGTACTGTGTGTAGTTATAAACCATATAACTTAAGTATCAATAGAGTGGAAAGTGGACTTTTTCACACAATCTTTAGCATTTGAAACTAGAACTATAAAATATCTATAACATTTAAAAGTGAAGAAGATAAATTTAGATGAGTTATTCATCATCATTTGACTTGTTTTCTAAAAGAATATTTAAAATTTGTGGAAACAGAATGGTGCAGATGTTGTGGGACTTGTGTGTCAATCATATAGCTAGAAATAAATCTTTTAATTCTGACTTATTTGTTTTTCTTTCTTAAAATTTTGGGAAATTTTATTTTTACAAGATATTTGAGTGAAAGTAAATGACTGTTTTTTTCGTAATTCATTATCTTACAATGATGGGTGGTAAGAGGAATTAGTTTTGTTTTTTTTTTAGTAAAGTACTACTGGACTTTTTTGTCGAATATTATTAGCTTTTAAATTAAACTTGTCTATCAACCCCTGTGTTCATATCATTTTTTTTATCAATATGCTTTTTACACGAGCTCAGCCGAATTGACTGATGATGATTTAGAATGTATCGTGACCTGGACCAATGCTGTATATGTACTTTGATGGTACAGAATATACCCTGATTTAGACAAATGATGTACTTTTGATGGTACAGAATATACCCTGATTTAGACAAATGATGTACTTTTGATAATTTAGTATGTAACGTAATTTGGACCAGTGACGTTATGCACGAATAATGAAAATTACACTCGGATATTTTTCTTACAAACACTGTTAATTAATAATATAAATAAGCTAATAAAGTACTTACATTACTGACACTTGGTTTGTTAGCCATACATCGTAATGCAGAAATAATACACGTCAGTTCAAGGAAGAAACGAAAACAAAAATGCTTCAATTAGACATAAGGAAACATTTGTGAAACGGATGTATGTCTGCTATTTTTAATTCTTTACTACGTATTATATGCCCGCGGCGTTTCATTTTAGATTTAAAACAGGATAAAGTAGAAACACCTGATCGTGTGTTAAGGTTCAGATACTAGTGGCTAAAGTGTTACCGGTGTTATATCAGTTTTATCTCTATTCCTTGTCTACTGGTGTGACGGTGCTTCTCATTGTGGACACAGCTATTATTTGGCATCATGAAACTCTGTAGTCGAGAGTATATTAAAAAAACGTGCCTAAGAGTATACGTGTCCCCCAAAAGAATTACCAGACTAACAATTTTGCATATTACACTATCAAACTATATAAAAGAAATGAATCCTGTTGGAATAAACAAACTGATAAAAGAATAAGTAAACATACAGTTATGTTTTTTACAAAATTTTAAGTTAACTGTTCCCGTCGATGAAATGGCCTTAGGCTATGCCTGTTCTGCCCATTACTGGTATCGAAAAATCCGATTTTTAGTGTTATGAACCATCGGTCACCACTGAGACACCGGATGGGTTGATGGTGACTATACAAGTCAGTCTAAACTAACAGTTATTACGTATTATAGTTTATTTCGGACAAGTCTCCGATTTATTATTTTATGTATGTTACATATTACTACTTCAAACAATCAGAAATTTGAATTTAAAAGTTATCTGATACACAGTGATGTCGAGAAACCCACTTGTTGAGAAATTTATATGCAACAACGGCTCGTTTGGGTTGAGAAAATATTTTACATAGAAGAGCGAACAACGTTTCGACCTTCTATGTAAAATATTTTCTCAACCCAAACGAGCCGTTTTTGCATATAAATATCTGATACACAATTTTTTTTAACACAAACCACGGCCCGGCATGGCCTAGCGCGTAAGGCGTGCGACTCGTAATCCGAGGGTCGCGCTAAACATGCTCGCCCTCCCAGCCGTGGGGGTGTATAATGTTACGGTCAATCCCACTATTCGTTGGTAAAAGAGTAGCCCAAGAGTTGGCGGTGGGTGGTGATGACTAGCTGCCTGCCCTCTAGTCTTATACTGCTAAATTAGGGACGGCTAGCGCAGATAGTTCTCGTGTAGCTTTGCGCGAAATTCAAAAAACAAACAAAACAAACTTATTACAAATACAAGTCGGTTATAGTAGATGGCTTATATGAAATTTTTATTTTTATAAGTAGTTATAACGAGTCTATTCGTGTAAGTATTCTATAAATGAAAATGTTTGCTTATGTTACACGAACGTGATATCACGAACCCTTAAAAAAATTGTTCTCACATATTCGCTGAATTTACCTGATCAATGAAAACGTTTTTCTCAGTTATTCTGAGGACAGAAATGTTGATAGTCGAATTATGTGTGATAAAGGTTATAGATCTTGTAGTTAAAAATAAATGGGAAAGAGAAAAATCGTTGGACCGAAAGTGTGTCTTTCTCTTCACCTCAACTACAGAAGGTTATAAATGAATGAGTTATAATAATCATAGCGTATTACTTGCGCACACAGTTGTGGTATGTACAGAAGTGAAAGATCTATAATAAAGAAATACATCACTGGTACACACAATTGACAGGAGTGCTTCATGTACGGATTGAGAATGAACAAGAAACCCGATAGGCCTTCCTCTCTCAGGTATAGATTTGGAATGGGACATTTACAACAATCACAATATTGTCTCGTACACACAAATGTGAAATGTACATAAGTGAAGAAGCAATAGTACCTGAAGTGTGCGAACGATAATACCAGAGGGCCATTTGTAGCCAAAGGTATATATTTCTACATCAGCAAGGTCGGATTAAGGGTTTTATTGGCCTTAGGCTTTTCAACTTATAGAGACACCCTCGAGACAGAACCTCTACGTTCAATACATTTATAGTCATAGCTTGAAGCCCCCTAATTAGTGTGAGGCCCTGGGCTTCAGCCAGGTGAGCCCATACCTTAATCCGGAGTTGTATATTAGTATCTAGAAACATTGTTACACATGGAAACGTATTTAAACATTCTTGCGTTGTTATAAGGAGAACTAAACATCGCCATGTTGCAAACATCTATACATTACGTTATGTAACACAATTACAGCAGTCCTAATGTAAACCGAATACTCTCAAGACCTTATCACATTGGTGTGTTCGTGTTTATAGCATGCGCATACTTGGATGTTGTCTAAAATACATAACACCAGAGTAACTTGGACTATAAATGGAGATAGTGCAGAACAAACGATATTTACATATAAATAACCACGTGTTTAATAGTCTTAATGTATTAAAACAGTTCGAATGGTGATTTGTGTGAAAAAATGTGTTTACACTGCTATTCCTATTCTATATAATGTAAAAATGAAGTTAGATATAAGCATATTTTATAATTTAGTTCCGAAAATACTTAAAGAATTAGCAGAATTCTGCCAATTGCTACCGGTCAATTAAGTGCAAAGAAATGCTCGTAATTACCTAGCTATATATATTTTTATTTCAATTAAAATTATCACAATGTAAAGGTAAATGGATAATTATTAAACATTTTTGAAGAAACGAGTAAAATTAAATCTTACTCTATATATACCGATCTAACATTAAATTGTATACATACTATTTATGATTGGATCTTTTATCCTGTTATAAAACAAATTTAATGTACGTGTTCTTGCACACATAAATAAGGCCTACCTTTCTAGTGTAATGACTGCCATAAGCATTAATTGCTCTGACTTTGAACGTAAATGCCCTGAATTGAATTTCTGGGCCATTGGAATGAAAGTTGCATGGCTGTGTGCCAAATATTAAAAAATAAAATAAAATTCGTCTGATAAAGAATATCTGTGTATGATTTAAATAGTGGATGCAGGTCACCATGGAGATAATAAATATCACAGAGCCACCATATTTCAAGGTAAGACGCTGTTTGTTTGTTTTGTGAATTTCGCGCAAAGCTACACTAGGGCTATTTGCTCTAGCCGTCCCTAATTTGGTATTGTAAGACTAGAGGGAAGGTAGCTAGTAATCACCACACACCGCCAACTCTTGGGATACTCTTTTACCAACGAATAGTGGGATTAATCGTGACAGTATAACGCCCCCACGGCTCAAAAGGCGAGCATGTTTGGTGTGACGGACGCTGTTTGAATCCCCTGTAATGTAAATCTTTTAGTAGCTGTATCCGTTATCAGTATGTTCCAGATGGTTTGTATAATACGAGGTACACAACCTGTCAATATCAAATTGTGAAGAAAATCTTTACACACTATGCTGAGGAATACAAAATACTAACATGTGCTGATAATTCAGAGTCATGCTGCTATGATTATGAGTCACATATATCCACATTCTATGAAGTCCGCAAACACAGATAAACAACATAATTTCGCTTTGTAGGCTACTTATAAGGGACACGATAGCGATGTTATTGTAACCACCCCTCCAAACGTTGCACGAATAACTTGAAGGTTTTGATTAATAAACATACATTGAAAGATATGTATATATATATTTCGGCCTAAAAACACTTTTCGAGATTTTACTATTTTTATTTATGCAAAAATAAACTGACAAACAAAAAACAGAACTGTGGGAACCAGTTGATTGGGCAGAAAGTGTGAAACCAAAGGTAACAGCACAATTAGACACACAGAACTTCTCTACTTCCTGCCATCTACATGATCTAATCAAATTATTTTACGAACCATGGTAAAAATAAAACTCAAAAACTGTAATTTTCATAGCAGTAGCCTATGTTAAGACTGTAATAAATTGACATCGCTTCTTCGAGTAATAATTGTCTCTGACATTTAACCATTAATGTCAGTTAAAGAGGGACCGGCATGGCCAGATGATTAAGACACTCGACTCGTAATCCGAGGTTCGCGGGCTGGAATCCACGTCGCACAAAACATGCTCGCCCTTTCAGCCGTGGGAGCGTTATAATGTGACGGCCAATCCAACTATTCGTTGGTGAAAGAGTAACCCAAGAGATGGCGGTGGGTGGTGATGACTAGGTGCCTTCCCTCTTGTCTTACACTGCTAAATTAGGGACAGCTAACGCAGATAGTTCTCTTGTAGCTTTGCACGAAATTCAAACCAAACAAACAGTTAAAGAGGTCCTACAATCTGGGGAATACATATACATAAAATATTTTGAGGGAACTATAAAGAGTTGTTAGTCGTATCGTAGTTATTTCTTTTAAAGGTTTGGTTTTCCCTTATACATATATGGGATTTTACTTTCATGTGAAAGTTAAGAAACAAACAGAAACAGTTGATCATACAAGATTAAGAATTTTCACTGTAAAATTTATTCTTATAAACTATGAAGTAAAAAAAATTCACTTTTAAAGACTGGGAGAGATATTCGACTATGACAAAGATCTATGGGATTAAGTTATATATTTTAGCTTTTCTAAGCTTCACATAACCTAGTAGCAAGAACACTCGACTCCAATTTCCTGTCATTGAACATGCTCTCATTTTCATCCGTGGGGTTATTATAAAGTTTCGGCCACTCTCGCTATCTGTTGATAAAATAGCAGAGTAAGAGTTTGCGGTGGGTGATGTTAACTAACTGCCTTCCCTCCACTCTATTATTTCAAAATTATGGACGGCTAGCGTTGATAGCCCTCGAGTAGATTTACGCAAATTTTAGCAAGTGAAACAAATTCTGACGTTTAGAAAGTTTTGCTCATGTTGTGAATTCATGTAAACAGCTGTGGTGAATTTACATGTTCTATCCTAAATACAGCGAGAGTGCAATGTCAAAGCCATTAACAACAGATCGTGCAGCACAATTAATAATATCGTGTCTGAAAAGAATCATCACACAAACATATTTTTAACTCCAACCTCTATTAAGAATAAAGAGAACTTCTACGTCGTATTACTTTTTTACTATGGAAAATAATAGGGCTTTATGTAATGTGAGCTAAGCCTTTTCTCAAATTCTAAATAATGAGGAACCTTTAGCATTGTTTTCGTTAACCATAAACATTGTTTTAAAATGTGGTTTGGAACTTTATAATTACTTTATCCGTACTTTTGAAAATAAGCACTATCATTTTAAATATATGTTATAACTAGATACTTGTAAGAGTTTATTTGTTCGTTTGAAATCAAGCACAAAGCTACAAGATTTGATCTGCCTACATCTGACATTCAAATCTAATTGAATGGCATTATAAGTCCTTAAACTTATCGCTGAGTTACCATGGACATTATGATATGAGATGTGTTATCCAATATGATAAAATTTATGTTAGTCATGATGAAATAATTAAAACAGAGGATTACAAAAACAAATGAAGTGGGTTTTGAAAGACCCAGAACAACTTATTTTAGACTAATGAACTGTTCGGAAGTATTTAATTTTCTGAAACTATTGAAATCCAACCAAATATGTTTCACATTTTAAGTGATATAGCAATTAAATACTTTTTTTCATTACTTTCCAATATTTTTTTAAAAATACATGACGCAGACATTTTATTTTCTAATATTAACTAATTTATACAAAGATCTAGGCACTGTGATACGTCCTCTGAGTATTCTAAAGTGAGATAAATATTTTTGCATGAATGGTATATTGCGAGAGAAATATATATATATTATTGTAAAAACATGCAATGCAGGTTTACTTTTATTTCCAGTAATAAAATACTATACATAAAAATATATTTTCCCGCCATTCTTCTATTTCAAAATATTGTGTGGCACCACCTAACGAGGTATTCGAAAGCAGCGAAACAAAAGTGGCATAGCATTTGCCGGAATAATAGGATGGCAGATCATCAGGTAGTGTTTTTGGTTTATCTATCTGTTTTAAATTTAAAAGTTTCCCAATTTCCAAAGTTCAGTTCATTTTAATTTTTTCAGAATCAGAAACCAGAAGGAGGTGATGCAGGATCAGAGTACATTAAACTTAAAGTTGTTGGTCAGGTGAGTTAGGCCTAATTAACGTAGCAGTAATAACATTAATATGTCTTAGTGTATAATAAATAAATCTAGCGAAGTGACAGCCACTGCACGACAGCCACTAGTAAATCATATTGCTTCGGTGTTCAGGATTGAGTATTCCAATTATCGTGTTAACACAAAGAAATTTCAAACAATGATAAAGACCGCTAACACAAATAAATTTTAAGTTGAAAAAAAAAAAAGGATGAACTTTACGAATGCATATTACTTCAAATTTCAATATTAATTTTATTTTACATCTTTTTTAATATTAGTTCTAATAATGGTACAAGGAATATAAATAGCCACAACTACCCCAAACACTGAGCTCTTATTAAGAATAACGATAATTAGAATTGTGATTGGGAAAAAAAAAATTATAACAGCAGGCTCTTTAGATGTTTTGATCATAAATCTGGAATGAAAATTTAACAAGAGGTAAGTATGAGATGACATTCATTATTGCTTTAATTAAATATAGTTGAGGTTAAAACTCAAGTATGAGTTTTTGGTACCAACAGTTGTCAGGTTGAAATTAGTTCCTTGATCTATATAATTTTCTTTATGTGCACTGAAATGTGTCACTCTTGTTCTGCCAGTCTATCAGTTATGGACAGTGCTAACTAAAAACCTCTCGATTACCTCACTGTCTTCTAGAGTAGACTGGTAATCTATACAGGGTAATTCTGTTAAATACATACCAAATAAACAACATAAACTTCTAACTTCAAAGAGTCTGATGACAAACATCTGTCAAGCTCCAAACGTGAACTTAAATACGCTGATAAGTTTTGGCCATGAAGCATGCAAGTACTGTGATCGACTCTTGTTCACTTAACTAGCCAGCAGGAGGTTCAGACAAAGGGTATTGCTACTCACAGCTATTGTCTGATTTACGTACAGGAAAATGCTACACTATTCCCATAAGAGAGCCAAAATTATAAATTGTGTGAAAGACCTGTTTTCCTCTTAGAGTAACATAAGATTAACAACTTTCTTAAGTGATACAGTGTGTCCAGATGGGAAAGCTATGAAAAAGAATTATCTTGGGAAAGAAAAAAGAGGGCTTATTTTTTAATAAATGGATGGAAAACAAATTCTTTAACACTCCTATGAAAAGTGGGGCCTAATAGGCCCCAGAGCAACTTGAAAGGTTATTAATATTAGGCTAATAATTTTGTATTTAAATGAAATTGCCATTTAAATCCATTAATGAATGGATTAACGAGATTCCCACTGTCCCTATCTACTATCTAGCGAAACCACAGCCAGGGGAACGGGCTTGGAGAAATCAGGTCTAGAAACGTCTTTTCGTAGGAGTGTTAAAAAATGGTATATTTCTATACTTCATGTGCTATATTTCTGAAATACTTTTTAATGCTGGTTTTCTCTACTTAAGACTTGGCTAAAATGCCTATTTGAAAGATGGTTGTTTGATGTGGAAACTTAAGTTCTAATAGTAAAGATGGGTGTATGTGAGAATCATCCTTTCTCTATTGAATAACACCAGTTTTAGTTTTGATATGTTGTACATGTGTACTTACATATGGAAGCACATTATGCTAATGTAACAGTAAATTCACAAACAAGGATTTACAAGCATAATGAAGTAGTTTAATTTGAAGAACTTACTATATATTTTTTCAATTCTGAAGACCAATGTTCTGTTAAAAGATGTAGAATATTTCCCCCAAAACAAATCACTTTATTATGCTAGTAAATTGTTGTTTGTTAGTTTACTATTATGACACATCTGTATTGCATGTTTGAACAATTTCAAAATGTCTGTGTATATTTATTGGATTCTAGGGAAGTTTTCAGTCACTTTTAATTCAAACACTTCTGTTGGGTCATTTAATTTTAAGTTATATGATAACAAAATTTTAAAAAATTTTACCAAATTTGTCTTTAGCATTTGAATAAAAATTTCACTAAAAAATACAGAAATGTTGAAACATGTTAATGAATTGATTGTTAAATACATTTTCCTTAAGTTACTTAATCAAGGACTAAGACTGCTTTAATATATTAATGAAAGTAATCATAAGTTTGAAATAAACAAAACTTTAACATTTTGTTGTGTGGATCTTTCTTTAGGACAGCAACGAAATCCATTTCAGAGTTAAAATGACAACTCAGATGGGTAAACTTAAGAAGTCTTACAGTGAGAGGGTGGTAGGTTGGTTTACATTCGTCCTAAATATTTTTGAGCCTGTTGTATTATACTTCATAAAAATTGCAACAAACAATTCATTTTTGATATACTTAGTCCACGTATCAAAGAAAATCGATATTAAAGCATATAGTGTGCATCTAATAAAATGTGATGTCTGTTAATGCAAATAAGAAAAAAGTATTCTATTCATTGTATAAAAAAAGTTGGGTTAGAATTACACTGATTTTTTTTTCTTATTTTAAAGTACTGTCAGATTCTATTACTAGCATTTATTTAAATAAAGAAACATACTGGTGAAACTTCCTTTATTTATATGTTTATGCTTTAAGTAATCAATTTGTTGATTTAATGAACATATATTTTGTTTGAAAATTTTCTTTAATTTCTTTTCATCTTTCGATTGTTAAGACCTAAGAGCAATATCAATTTTCAACCCATTTTTACCACTAATATCCATTACCTTGAGAAACTGTTCTGTGTAATATATAGCATAGGCAATACTTTTAGTTGTAGGGGTAATTTACCTTTAGAAACTGTTCTGTGTAACATATAACATAGGAAATACTTTGTTGCAGGGGTAGGTTTCTTAAGAAACTGTTTAGTAGTAGGGGTTAATTATCTTGAAACTGTTCTTTGTAATATATAGCATAGAAAATATGTGGTAGTAGGGGTTAATTATCTTGAAAAAATGTTCTGTGTAATATATAGTATAGGAAATACAAAGTAGTAGTAGGGGTTAATGATCTTAAGAAACTGTTCAGTGTAATATATAGCATAGGAAATACAAAGTAGTAGGGGTTAATGATTTTGAGAAACTGTTCTGTATAATATATAGCATAGGAAATAGTTTGTAATAGGGGTTTCTGTTACTGTAGAATGCTTTTATTTTTATTGTATGTTTTAGGTTTCAGAAAAAAAATGATCAAAAATATATGGGTTAGCTTCTTTGTCACTGAATAACTATTCACTTTTGTCGCTATCTTTCTTGACTCTGTCCTCACTGATTTCTTCCTGGTGTTTGCTGCCTAGTTGGTTTTTTTATTTTATACTTAAGAAGATTTTTGGTCCACACGAACACTTGTTTTTTATTTTTAGTGTTATCTTTAACTTGTGTCAGCTCTGGATTCATCCAGATCACATTAAAGAGACACCTGATTTATGTTTAACTACCAGTTTCATGTTCATTATTTGAATCTCCTGATCATTGTTTAAGTGTTCACTTCTTTGGTTTAGGCCTTACTTGTAGTCTGTTAATTGGAACTTGTATTTTAATCTGCTGACCAGAGGGAAGGCAACATTTACCACCAACTCTTAAGTTATTGTTTTGGATCAATAAACAGTGAGTTTTACCGAGAATAAACTCTATAATTACAGAATTGAGGAGGAAAGAACCAAAGAGAAATGTACTTTTCACCAAGACATGACGATGCCTCTACTGACAAAACCATAGTTAATGATGAATGAAGTAATTGTCTTTGTTTATTCTCCAGCCTGTAACAATAATGCACCTACGACTGAAAGAGCAAGCATGTTTGGTGGCAATTGGACTTGAATCTTTGACAGTTAAAATAGTAAATTGCAGATGTAAATTAATTAATGAATTTGTAGTAAAAATATTTAAATTTACATTGATATATTTAACTATCAATCATTTTATTATATATCGTCTAACAAGTGAAATTGCTGTTAGTGAAGACATCCTTTGTTTCTACACTAGAATTGTGTATGTTCTGTTCACCACCGTGTTTTGTATTGTCTCAGTATAGTGCTTTGTGTAAAATAGTAATCTCGATTTCTAGAACTAAACATACATTACATATTTTAACCTTTATACAATAGTAATTTCACTAGTCTCTGTTAAATATTTTTCTGATTTGGATGCAATGTTCATTTTGTCTGCCAGTATACAGTATTTTTGTGGAAGGAAGAAATCTACACAATGTTATTTTCAACTTGTTATTAGTTCTGTATTACACTGACTACATGCTGTTTTTTACAACAATTTAGAATTCAAAAAGGTATTTAAGTCTAAATTTTGTATGTATCATTAAAATGTGTAGTAGTTTAATAAGATCTTATAGAATCCAAAAGGATCTGAACATAGGAAATCAATTCCATTTGACAATAAACTATTAATGAACTTAATCCATTAGCACTAATTGTCCTTGGCTATATGTGGCAGTATGAATTATCTTATTGTGGCTAGAGTTACTTGGAAGTCAGTAATCATGTTTCTGATTCCAAAACTGCATCATATAATTGGTTAGAAAAGGACTGATTCTTACAGTTTTATTTCTTAATATCTTTAAAAAGATAACTTGGTTGTTGTTGGTAAACTGATGTTCATCCTTTTACATTTTCCATGACAAATGCACATACTGATACAATAGTTTATATAATTAGTATTTCACATGTTTTTTATTGAAAAAGTTGTCACTTTAAATGAAAACTTTCTGGTACATATTTCTGTGTGTATGTACAAAATCATTAAGTAACTGTTTTTAACATCAGGGAGTTCCAGTTAGTTCCTTGAGGTTTCTCTTTGATGGCAGAAGAATAAATGATGATGAAACACCTAAACAGGTATGGTGGATTGTTATGCTAGTCATAAAGAAATAAGGTACTTGTTTCTCTGTTAGAAACCAGGGTTTCATTATTGTGAAACAGTTTATTTAGCTACTTTTTGAAACTTCAGATCTTTTGTTTCATTGATTGACATCATCAAATCCTCTGATATAAAAATTTCAGTTAGATTAGGATGCCTCAAGTGATATTAATAGCTACTTAAAACAAGAGCATTCAGTGATTGATATACAGGTTGAGATATCTGTAGATTCCATAGTTATTTGAAAGACACTTTTTAAACTATTTATTCACTGACTTGCTCATGGCTAATGCCCATATGTATTACAGGGTTCTGAGTTCTTAATAACATAACATTTTCACAGAATTAGTGTAAAGATATCATCAGTAGTACATGGGTCTCTTATATGTTGGTCAGATTTTAACACTCAGTGTTGTAACAGGCACGAACATAAAATTACTCTATTATAGACATTTTAACCCACCATTTGGAAACAGTATAGACAAATGAGGGGTGAGGTTGAACAGAACTTACTATGAATTGGATAAGTGATAAATTAGTGTACTTTTTAAGCTATATTTCAGTACTGCTTAGATATTTGACCATTAGGCTTATACCCATTTGATCACAGTTTTAAATAACCTGTAACTATTTTAAAGTTTTTATAATAGTTTCCAAGTAATACTTCAAATTTTATGTGAATGTATGGTATCAATGATAGGGAAGTTTTTTTTTTCAAACACAGAAGTTTCAGAAAGTATAAATGTGATTACTGTTAATCATATTAAATAAACATTGTGAGTATGATGTAATTTTGAGTATTAACATTGTTATAAATATCAGTATTACACTCTATACTTGCAAAGGTTTATTTGTATTGTTAGCTCAGCATGTGGTTGGCCAAACCTCGTGGGATTTTGGAATTGCAAAATTGTGAAAACATCCAAGTAATGAGTTAGTGATAAAATTCCACAACTAAATTATTGCCTAGTTTTAAGCATCAGAAAATGTCAATAATATTTATTACTATTGCCTGACTAGTAACAGAACTAATAGTTTTAGTATTTACATGGGTCATATACAAATCATTGTTATTAGAAACATCTACCTACAGAATAAACTGACCTTCACCTCATGTTTATAAAACAGGTATTTACATTTCCGGAGTAATAAAACTACCAGGTTCATAAGTTCAGGTAGTAAATTGTATGAACATCAGTTTTAGTATGGAAAAGATGGAAGACTTATCAAGCTTTGAATAAGTTATCATGAGGACATGATGAACAAATATGTCAGTTTTAAAGATGATTTAGCTGACTGAAAAATAAAAAGAACTGCTGTGTCTCAAATGTAAACTATGTGGTTATTAGGTCAAAAAAAGGTGGGAGTCAGAGAAGAAAACTACCAAAGAGAGATAGGAGGCACATACTGGGGATTGTTTAGGCTAACAGATGTTCAACTGACTAATAACATTAATAGTGGTCAGATACATAGAAAAGTGTGTGAAACTAAGTTTGGTAAGTATGCCCAGTTATATAAAACACTGATTTTTGCTAACAGTCAAAACAATTACCTTGGTGCCTACGTCAACAAGATTGGATTGTGTGATGTGATTAGATGAATCAGATTTCATGTAATTACATGGTGATGATAGGATTAGCATGTGGTGATAACCTAATTAAAGTCATGGACCAATATTACATAATACAAGATTCTGAAGTGGTGTATTGTTATCGGACTCATTTATACGGGCTAGGTTCTTCATTTCTCTAGAATGGCTGTAACTCTGTGAGTATTTAACCATCCTTGTTGACCAGATACAACTCAGTGTTGTTCTACCCTAATGGAGATTGGTTACTTCCTGGTTGATAATTCTACCAACTGATATCTAAAATAATTTGTGATTGGTTCATTTTACTTGATAAAGATTTCCATCTACCTTGGCCTGCACAGTGCACTCCTATCAGATTCTTAGTGAGCTTTTTGGACACAGTTGGTTACTGTCTATCTAGATTGGAAACTATTGATTAAGGAGTGATCAAAGATTGAAGCAGATACCTTTCAGTCAATTCCACATCATATCCAGGCTGTAGTCAAGGGAAATGGTGGCTCAATGTGTTGTTAGGTTGAAGCTTCTAATATTTTAACTAGTGAGTTTAGGCTCATTAATTTATAAATAATACTAATATCAGCTTTCTTTTTCTTGAAAGTTATTGATAAATAACAACTCATAGCTTTTTTATCCAAACTGATCATAAGATCAAAGTACTATATATATTTAATTCTACCACTGACTGAGTTTTGAACAAAACAAGTCTATTACTCTTTCTCAACTTTTTAAAATTTTTTTGTGATCAAAGATGAGTTATGAAAGACATGGTTGTTTTTAGTATTCTTTTCACTCAAGAAAAAAAATTATAATAGAAAAGTTCACTTTCAAGTATTTAGGAATACATCTTACAAGATATTTGTTGTATCTTGAAGTTGTATAAATAAAAGAATAAGTTTTAATTTTAAGTATAAGAAATTGTTTTACATTTAAAAGCTTAAAATTAGTAATAAATTTTATGGTCAATTTTTGTTGTTCTTTTCAGTTGGAGATGGAAAATGATGATGTAATTGAAGTATACCAAGAACAAACAGGTGGCTTGTAGCACTTACTTCAAGCTCAACATGTATTTTACTACTCAAGTTGTTCTTTTTATAGGATCATCTTATCAGTGCTTGTCAACAAGAAAACTTTTGTTAGAACAAATTACTGAATTTTTATTTTTTCAGAAACTCATTTTATTTTATCTTCAGTCAAACCCTCAAATACCTCACAGGGTGTCTGTATGCATAGATCATTCTTTCTTTGATATTAACATCATTTGGTGTAAAAATCTGATTTACTAATTAACCTTAATGTAAAACTGTAGAAGTTGTTAGGAAACAAGAATTAGCAGTTACATCTGTTTCAACTTTTTCAAACCAGTTAATTTCTTAGTGACCAAATATATACCAGAATTAAAACCCAATTACACCCCTATTTCATGTTTTAGGAAACTTGCTATATTGGACTGTTCTGCCTTAAACAAACACTAGGGGGTGAAAGCTGAACAATGAACATACAAAAGGATATTTTATAAATATTTATGTTTATAAACTTGCTGTATGTTTTTTATTCATATTTAATATCTAAAATAGAATATCTTGCACAAAACCAGTTCTGTTGTTGCTTACATAGAACTACTGTGAGTGTAGACATAGACTTTCACAACCATTTAAGGCATTCCAGTTTTATAGAAGTCATTCCATGACTCATCTTTGTCTCTCTGATATAAAGGCTAAAACAACTTGTTAACACTAGATTTCAACTATAAGTATTCAGTAATGTGGTGTAGTAGAAGACAAACTTTTAGTCACAGCTTCAAATGTTTTAATTTAATTTGTGAACTTTTTTGTTTCTAAACACATCATTTAAATTTTCTAAAAGAAATATTCCTCTGTAGTTGTATAAAATCAATCCACAGTCATATTGTAACTACGAGTGGTAGACATCTGATTTTATCAGTGTTTGAAGACCGGCCCTAATATATTAAGCAAGAATCATACTCAAGTAATTTTATTCAGATCTTGTGTAATAGGCTTGTGTTGTTTCAAGGATTTTTTTTGGGTAACTGCTATTTTTTTTGTAAAGTTTATGCTGACTCTTCAGAAAATGTTTGCCAAAGATAGCCATCATGATGTGTGTTCTTTCTATCATTTTATGTATTATACTAACGATAAATACCATTTTATTGAAGATGTTTTGTTTGTTATTATTTGTTAATCAGTATGCAAACTTCTCTTGTAAAGAACAAACAGAAAAGGTTTCAGGTGATATTCAGTATTTCATCTCTCATTGATAATGTGGAAATGTTGGGAAGATAATCCTTAAGCCTACTGTGAAGATGGTGCTCTGTTGTACCCGTGAATGTCTCTCTATTAAATAGGCTCGGTTTGGCCAAGCGATTAGGGCGCTTGACTCCTAATCTGAGGGTCGCAGTTCGAATCCTTGTCAAACCAAAACATGCTCAACTTTTCAACTGTGGATGCTGTAACGTGACGCTCAATCTCACAATTCGTTGGTAAAAGAGTAACCCAAGTATTGTTGGTTGGTGGTGATGACAAGCTGCTTTCTCTCTAGTCACACACTGCTAAATTACGGACGGCTAGCGTAGATATATCCCTCGTGTAGCTTTGCGCGAAATTCAAAAAACAAACAAACTATCAAACACAACAGGCTTAAAAATACAAGAAAGTAATCTAAGAATCAGTCGTTGTAATCACGAGAATCGTTGTGTAAAGTAAGAATTTATATGGGCACGAGTTGGCGGCTGAGAGCGTCATCTTGCAGTTTGTCTTGTCTGTTGATTTCCTGTGCCAGATTCATAATTTTAGCGAGTAATTCAAACCGTATTTTGAGGTCACCATATGGCCACGAGCTCCCTTAAACGGGTTAATACTTTCAAAACTTGTTACGCATCCAAGGAGTTTGTACAGGGATTGTGGAAAGAATAATCTCTATTGGAAAGTTATACCCCTTCACCTGATAAATAAAATTTTAAATACACTGTACACTGAGTCCCGTCCACATAAAGATGTAGTGATTGTTTCTGTTCCATCCATAATAAATAACAAAATCAAAGAAATTCCACTGAAATTTTACAATATATTTAACGACAATCGTTTGCTAGCCACACTTGAATTAGTGGCTTATTTAAAACCCAATGAGTTTTAATCTACGACATTCTTCAAATAAATGTAAACTGCACCATTTTGAACTAGGTTTTATGTGGCACGAACCTGTAAAGGTGGAGTCTTGTGAGAGTATTTCTAATTTTATAATAGCTTTAAAAACTTTTGAGAACTGACAGTTGTGTTTCTGATGAAAAAAGTACGCCAGTTCCTTAGCGTTCAGTGTATAACTTAGAGTTATTTTTATTCAGGTAAGATATAGGGACAGCATCTACAGGGTGTTCGGAAAATCACTGTAGTTTTGTAATCATATTTTATTCAGTCTATTTCAAGCCAGCAACTGATAGCGGTGTTTAGGAACAAAATAAGAAGGATCCAGGCCTGTATTGATGCCAACGGGAATCACTTTCAACATTGTTTATAATTGTCATTCCCGCGTCGCGCTAAACATGCTCGCCCTCCCAGCCGTGGGGGTGTATAATGTGACGGTCAATCCCACTATTCGTTGGCAAAAGAGTAGCCCAAGAGTTGGCGGTGGGTGGTGATGACTAGCTGCCTTCCCTCTAGTCTTACACTGCTAAATTAGGGACGGCTAGCACAGATAGCCCTCGAGTAGCTTTGTGCGAAATTCTAAAAAACAAACAAAAAAAAAAACATAATTGTCATTCATAGTTACCTTCTGTATTGAAACGTCTATTAATAAATATATAAATGCACAGTGAATTTCCGAACACCCTGTATTTTCACAACAATTTTGCTATTATATTATAAGTATGACATTTCGGCACAGATTTGTTATTTAGTTAAGATGACGTCTCTATTTACATAGAATGTATTGTGGTATCTAAGATACATCGGCATCGTTTGTTATCATTAGATATCTTTACCACCGTCATGACTCAAGCTGAATAAACGCGGCTTGGCTAATTAATAAATGAATATTTGCTGTAAAGTTGTTATCAATGCTGTAAACGTACCTCCCAGTTTAACAACAATTTAAATTCTAATCCTTTTTTGGCTGCACTATTCTTTTTATACGTTAAATGATTTTAATCAAAGTGTATTTATAAAAACATTGCCATCTATTGAATTGAGGAGAGGAACTATAATTACCACGATCAGTGTGTCCGACCCAATGATGATCTACACATTTGGATGGCAAAGCCTTTTTTTTTTTTTTTTTCACTTCACACTTATATACACACTGTTCTGTCTGGTTCACTTGGCGTCTATCTTGTATTTTATGTTTAGTATATAGCTCGTTAGAAATGACGGGTGTTGAGAAAGCTCAGTAAAGACTGGTATAAATTAATTAAAAATTACAGGAAGAAGGAATTCTACACTATAATTCATAAAGTAATATTTAAATAAACTGTTGATATGAATCGTAAGACGTAGGTAACCTTTCTTAATGATGTCTCTAACGTTAATATTTCTTCACGTGGTGAGCAGAGCATAGATAAGCCGTTTTGTGCTTAATTACAAACAAATATCTTTAATAGCGTAATTTAAATATTTGTTCACACGTAACTACGTATTATATAACTTATTAACGTTAATATAAGGGGTACCGGAAAGCAATGTCGTTTTTGATACCTTAAATTTAATCGTTTCTAAGTATATGCTTTCGTTTTTTCTCAAGTGAATTTTGATTTAGCAGCAAGATAATCTTTCTTCTTTAGCAATTTTCTCTTAACAAAAATAGTTTTCTTCTAATTAGAAAAGAAAAAAAACGTACCAAACGAAAATCAGTTTCGATACTGCCTGCTTTGTCCGTATCCTGTACGAAAGTTATGTAAATTCATTATTAATGAAAGGTTATCTTAGAGCATGAAAAGTTGTTTGCTTTGTATATGGCCAGGTGGATAAGGGACTCGACTCATAATCTGAAGGTCGCGGGTTCGAATCCTCGTTGCACCAAACATACTCGCCCTTTCAGCTGTGGGGACGTTATAATGTGACGGTCAATCCTACTATTCGTTGGTAAAAGAGTAGCCAAAAACATGGCAATGAGTGGATGACTAGCTGCCTTCCCTCTAGTCTTACACTTCTAAATTAGGGACGGCTAGCGCAGATATCCCTCGAATATCTTTGAGCGAAATTCAAAAAACAAACGTTCTTTATATATAATTTTTAAACTAAAAAGCAAAACAAGAATATGTGAAACCATAAATTTACATGTATCTCTTCATGTACCCAACAAACCTTCACACCAAATTTGGTGAAGATCCATCAATAGGGGTGTAGTAGTGATAAAAAAAACGCTCTTGAAAACCGCAGAAATTAAAAATGTATGTGTATTTCCCAACGGACCTAATGAACCTTCATACCAATTTTGGTGAAGATCAATCAAAATTCTGCGAAGAGTTTACATGAACAGTACTGTTATATCTATATAGATGGCGCTAATATGGTAGATTTGCTTGTGATGTATTTATGAAATATCTGCACCCTGAGAATGGAGAAAAATAAAGTTCTCAGTGACTGAAAACGGGAAAATCATGACCCCTGTTGCAAATTTACATGCATACAAGATAAAAAATTTCACGAAGCTGGAGGTTACACATCGCGTAATTGATTTTTTTTTCCGGTATCATATAAACAAGAGTTTCAATAGTATGATGTTTTGAGTGCCTATATATGTCAGAGGTGGTTCAGAAAATTGTGGTCAGGTGGTTTTGATCTCTTAGATTACCATCGTTCAGGGAGACCAGTAGAGTTGGGGAATGACCTCCTGATGTCAGAGGGTAAATCAAACCCTACATCACACTGTCCAACAGTTGCCACAAAAATTTAAACTGATGTTGAAGAACATCTTAAACAGTTCGAAAAGGTCAATAGAGTTTAAATTCAACCCAAACTCTTAACATATGGCAATTTGCAATTCATTTATAACCAGACACGAGAAAGAACCAGGAGATAAGAAATTGGATTTTTTTGTCAACATCTAGTGCAAGAAGTAATGGCTTAGATATGGTTTAAGACCAATTTTGACAGCCAAACCAGGTTTACACACACATAAAGTATTGCTGTTCATTTGATGGGACAGAGTCGGCTTAATTTACTCTTAGTTATCGAAATGGAATTAGACTACAACAGCAGACCTTTATTGCCAACAGCTGGACTGCAGGTATCAGGATCTCAGTGAAAAACATCCATAATTGATCAACAGAAAAGGGATCACTCTGTAACACGAGAGTGCAAGATGACTGGAAACAAGATCACAGATTTGGATTGGTGAGTCTTGCCTCACACTCCCCCTATATTACCGATTCAGATTACCATTTATTTTGATCTATACGATATTTTTTTCGGAGATTAAACATTCAAAACTATTGATTATATCAAACTGCCCTCGTAGAATTTTCTCTCTCAGATTTATGTTTTTCTTTAGCAAAGCCACATCAGGCTATCTGCTGGGCACACCGAGGGGAATTCAATCCCTGATTTTAACGTTATAAATCCGTGGATTTATTTCTGTCCCATCAGTGGACAGTTCTCTAAAACGAAGCTTCCTTTTATCAACGAATAATTGAAAGCTTGATTAAAAGATGACTTATTATAATTAGTTATAAGGTGATTATGTAACTATCAGCAGATAGCCTAATGTGGTTTTGCTATATGAAAACACGCACACATCATGTAACTGATTGAAAAAGAAGTACTTATCTTTAAAAAACATATTTTGCTGTATAAGGAAAAAGTCATTCTTTTATGATAACCTTAACAATAGTAGGTATATTTATAGTCAGATTAAAAAGCATTAAGCCTAAAACATAAACGAAACGTAAAACATAGCTTAAACACTACTTTCTTGAAATATGTTGTAAGTTTTATTTTCCTTTTTTTTTATACATTCACTCAGTGGCAAAGTGGTACGTTTGCGGACTTACAGAAACTGGGTTTCTATACCCTTTGTGGGCAGAACACAGATGACCCTTTTTGTAGCTTTGTGCTTAGAAACAAATAATATATTTTTTACAACTTGTAACGGATTTAATATTATACATTTATTTTAATATATACGTTTGTTTCAGTTTGACATATATTAAGAAATGCATGTAACTTTTATTGTTAAAAATGTATTGCGAAAGTCCCGCCTGTTCTCTAAATTTATGCAAGAATCTCGAGACTAAGAATCAACAATGTAAGATGTGTATGTAAAGTACTAGTGATTGCCAGTATTATTGCCAAATGAGCTTTCGAGAACCTCACCTTAAAGCTTGTAAAAGGTAACCAAAGCAACGTGGAGACACAGTTTAATATTTTTGGTTTCCTACAGTTGGTATACTATAAATCTCAAAAGCTATAATATGACTAACGCTTATTAATCGGGGAACTGCATATACTTGGCCAAGAACGTTTATAGAATTCGAACATTACAAACTGCTTACCTTCAGTGAATTAACGTAAGATGTTAATATTTCTACAAGGACGTTAAGTATCTTCGTTTGTGAAAAACTCGCGTGTGAGCAGAGAGAGATAGCTTACCCGCTAAATGAATTGTACCGATATCAACATAAAATTAATTCGTTTGTCTTGAATCTTAAACAAAATCATCAGTTTCAGCCTACATAAAAGATTCGGTGTTATTTGTAAGTTTGGAAAACTTTTGTATATAAATCATTATTTGTAATAACTGTTTGCAATAACCGTTACTATGAACTGTATTGTTGTTTGTACATTAAAATATATCTGTGTTAAGATATAAAACTGTGTGTATCAATCTTGTTGGCAAATATCATAAATATGATACATATCAACATTCAATCAACTTCTAAATTCAAATTTCCGGCTACTTGAAACTGTAATACGTAAAGTACCTAACATGATGAATCGGTTTGTTTGTTTGTTTTTTAATTTCGCACAAAGCTACTCGAGGGCTATCTGTACTAGCCGTCCCTAATTTAGCAGTGTAAGACTAGAGGGAAGGCAGCTAGTCATCACCACCCACCGCCAACTCTTGGGCTACTCTTTTAACCAACGAATAGTGGGATTGACCGTCACTTATAACGTCCCCACGGCTGAAAGGGCGAGCATGTTTGGCGCGACGGGGATGCGAACTCGCGACCCTCAGATTACGAGTCGCACGCCTTAACACGATAAGTGAGCCTAAAGTACTATTTGTTTTGTAATTAAGTCTAAAGTAAATATACAGGGTAATATAACTTGCCCTATGCCCAAGTGAATAAAACTTCCAATGAAAGAAAAAATATCAATTCCAAATCTAAATAATTTCTGAATTAAATCATTTTCCCTAGATATCACTGTCGTTATGCAAAAATAAAGAATAGAAAAACAAACGTTTCTAAGAAATCAACATGTATATAAGCACCATGTGGTAGGTTTGTTGCTAAGCAACGATATAACTTACTGAACATTATTTTTAAAAAAAGGAGCGTGGCACGAAGACAGTCACCAAAGGTGCTCGCCTTTTCAGCTGTGAGGGCATCATAATGTGACAATGAAACCTACTATTCATTGGTAAAAGAGGAGCCCAAGAGTTGGCAATAAGTGGTGAGGACTAGCTGCCTTTCCTCTAGCTCATCACTGCAAAATTAGGGACGGCAAGCGAAGACAGCCCTCATGTAGGTTTGCGTGAAATTCAAATCAAACCAACCCCTAAAAAACTGATGGCATTAGTGTTTGGGATGCAAAATATATTCATAAACTCAATGTACTTCCGCAGGGTCTCCAAAAATGTTCTGTTTGAAAAATTAAGAGAAATATTTATTTTTATTTATTGATTTTCAAATTCAGTCTTAATTCTGTGTTATAGCGTACAGAGTGCATAATTATTCACATGATTCATGCAAAACTACTCGAGAGCTATCTGCAGTAGGCGTTCCTAATTTAGCAGTGTAAGACTAGAGGGAAGGTAGCTAGTAATCACCACCTACCGTCAATTCTTGGGCTACTATTTTACCAACGAAGAGTGGATTGACCGTAACTTTATAGCGCCCTCACGGCTGAAAGAGCGAGCATCTTTGGTATGACAAGGATTCGAACCCGCGACCTTCGGATTACAAGTTGAGTGCCTTAACAACCTGGACATGCCGGGCCATCACACATGAAGTAAAGCAATTCATTATCGCCAGATTTATACATTTAACGATGACAACACTGGTTATGACGAAACTACTTTTATTTATTAAAAAGTCCTTTACTGAATAAAAAAAAAATGCTAAAGAAGAGAGTGTGGGATTTCTTATAACAAAGCCACCTTCTGCTTAGTTCATCAAAGGGGATCGAACCTTTGATTTTAGAGTTGTAAATCCGTAGACTAACTGCTCTACCAGAGGAGGACTAACGAAGAGTGATAGTTAAATGATCGTTCATTCCTTAGATTTAGTTGTAGAAAACGTTTCTTATCAGTGCCACCTGTTGATCGACGCTATCACTTATGATAAATAAAATGGAAAACGATTCCTAATTATTTGCGTATGAGTGTAAAAACATGTATGTATTGTTGAGTGGCCGCGGTTGGCTTCAATAAAATAACAAGAAAACTATATATGATTATTATTATTTTCCATTGAACGTAATAACCTACCAGCTTATGTTATTCTCCTTTTTCAGCTCTTATGAGTTTACTTTATTAATACTAACAGGCAGTTCCATGACAAAAGCATTACTCGAACTTTGAACAAAACTGATTTAAATGTGGAACAGATACGTGACTAGGTAACTAGATAAGAAAGGCTTGCTGTGCGAGTGCTTTATAAAACTGATTATTTTAGTGTAGGTACGTATTGACTAAGCTCCAACCACGGATAATAGATGTGTAGTTAACACGAACTAATTGTGAAGTTGTTTTATAAGAAGATTCTTTACCTCAGTGTGGATGCAAGCTCTGGAAAAACAATAACTCGCTTTGCTCTGCTGTTGATTAACGATCGACAGTATATAAAAATAAATAAACGTAAGTTCGATATATTTTTTTATGTTCGTCTACCTTACGCCCGCTACTTGTCTGTTTTGGCGTGAACTTACAACGCTATAAATCGGATTTAGATACCCTTGGTGGGCAGAGCACAGATAGCCCTTTGTGTAGCTTTATGCTTAACTACAAACAAAATTTTAAGCGCATAGCTACATGATGGTCTCTCTTCCCACGACAGGGAACAAACCCTGGAGTCTTTCGATGAGACAGTGGTAAGTCTACGGACTTACAAAGCTAAAACTCAGCGTTTGATTGAAAGCGGTAGACGCATGCACCGAGGAGAATCTAATCTCTTGTTTTATCGTTGTAATTCGGTAAGCTTACCGTTATATCACCGAGAAGACCTAATGTTCGAACGAACAACACAAGTAATACCCGTATACTTTTGATGTAATTGATTTGTTAGCGCATGTATTATTTACAAACACATGTAACATTCTTTGTATTATGTCACGAAACTTAATTCAACTGTTAAAAAAAATAAACGTGTAATTTTATAACATATATCTAGTCTTGCGAAAATTTAGTTGTTACTACATAATGCTTCGATTGACAGTTAAGTACGTTCATATGCATATTCTGTTATAATTACTGAAACTTTTATATTTTATGTTTTTTAGATTAAATGGCGTCCTTAATTTTCACAATAACTGATGAACAGGATACAGAAAAAGATGCACAACTACAGACCGCAACTGATTTTGTTAATAGAGCTTATGAAAACGAGTTAGACGTAAGTTCTCTCTATTTATTTCTTGGAAAACAAATTTTTTTATATTAACCTTTCAGAATTGTTTTTATTATTTAATAAAAAATAAAATTCGAATATCTAAACATTATAAAATATGATGAGCATTTAAGTTTAACATGAAACAATAAAAGTTCAATATTGATAAAACTAAGAGATTAATTTAATACTTTCGTTTTGAGTTTACTTATTGATTGAATGTTGGTGAGATCATTTTCAAGTACTCTAACATGGACGGGTTGTTGAAGTTTATGATAACATTAGGGTTAACTCGCTTTTGTAGAATTCGAGAAAAGAAAATGAAACTATAATTGCAGTTACAAAAGGTTAGAGATACACGTAATTGCCCTGTTTCTTACGAATTTTAGATAGTATTTTGTCTGAGGTGGTATTTCGAGGAATCGGGTTAGGCCTATAAACGTAATGGCAAAAGAAAAAGGTGATAGAATAGATTGGCGTTAGAGAAAATAACAAAATTCTATGAACAAACTGTAATTGACAGTGTAATTTGAATTAATAGTTTTGTTTTGGGCTAATTTACTGATTAATTATTATTTTATTACAAGTTACAACACGATTATTTTTAGAACAAGGTATGCTATTGATATAACTAGTACAAATATAAATATTCTCAAGTAATCAGTCTAGCACAGGCATGTTTTCATAATTTAAATCTGTATTGGATTTACTGTTCTAACATAGTTATTAACATTTGCTATGTACTGGATATGTTTTTATAACGTTGTTCACGGTTGATCTTAACTAGGTACATTATTCTAACAGTGTTATTCACGTTTGATTTCTGATAGGTATGCCATTTTAATCAACACAATTCTTTAATATTCTAGTAGCCATGACTATTACCGATAAGTCTAGGCTTAAGTATATTTTCCATATTACTAACTTCATTATCTTTTTAAAATTGTGTGTACTTTAAAAGTTATTCATAACTAGTTTCGAGAGCTTTATGGTAAGAACATTAAATGATTTTCTAGAAATGTGTCCTAGTGATAAACTAACTTTACTGAAAGCAGTCAAACAAAACAAAGTTTGTTTTTATTAAATGTAGTATCGACATCTTTCGCGCAGTGGAAGATAGCGAATGTATTTTTCGTATGTTAAGACTGAAAACTCATTTTTCTAAAATCTTAGACTCTTATTTTTCTAAAATAAACCCCCTTTGATCTCAAATTTTTCTTCAAACATTCTTTACGGACTTCACCCTCCGGTGAATTCATCGTATTTCATTAATTCATTCATAAGTGTAGGAATGAAAGCATGAATTGGATCTAAACCTGAAGAGCTAAGCTAAAAATATTTCTCACGACGAACGGTTAGTTTTGAATAATTTGCAACAAAAAGACGGCACTGTTATAAAACCAGTAAACAAAAGGTGGAGCCACAGTAGTTTGCTCAAGGATTTAATTATAACAATCTTTGAGACAACATCAGTACTTTATATATCCTTTTCCCATTCCTTTCTAGTTTTTAACTTCAACAACATAGTAACATTTACGATTGGTAATATGGTCGATGCCGACGAATTTTTTACTACAGCCAAAAATCTCATTGTAAATGGACCTACAACTCCTACTTTCTATCTCCCTAAAATAAACAAAGATGGACTTCCGGGCAGCCCCATTGTATTTGTATGCAGTTTCTCTGTTGAGAAAATTTCTAGTTATCTTGAACTATATCACCGTCTGTCATGAATTTACCAACACAGATAAAGGATACCTCTCGTGTCATTTATTTAATTAAAAACACGTTTAACCTTTAAATGGTGGTCATCATAAATTGATGCTGGTACCAACAACATTCCTGCTATTTAAGGGCTAACTGGTATGAATAACTAAATTTTTACCATGGATGTAAATTCACCATACATATCTATCCCGACAATAGGGGTTTAATTGCACTAAAACATTTCTTAGACCAAAGGCCCATACTGGATCCTTCAACACGCATGTTAGTCGAACCTGTACTCATACTTAGTGTTTCATCTTTTAATTGTGTTTGCTACAAACAAATCCGTGGGACCACTATGGGGACTAAAATGGGCCTCACTATTGCCAATGGATACACCAAAAATCTCATATTTAAGGAATACAACGGACCAGTACCCATGATGTGTCGTTGCGACATTGAAGACATACTTTTCTGCACTTTCTATTATTTTTCCACCCTTCTTTAAAAATTAACAAATGCATAAGAGATGACCATCTTTGTAATGTATTTACACACGTACCTATACGTACTTCGACTCGTAATCTGAGGATTGCGGGTTCGAATCGCCGTCGCACCAAACATGCCAGTCCTTTCAGCCGTGGGGGCTTTATAATGTTCGGTCAATCCCACTATTCGTTGGTAAAAGAGTGGCCCAAGAGTTAGCAGTGGGTGGTGATGACTAGCTGCCTTCCTTCTAGTCTTACACTTCTAAATTAGGGACAGCTAGCACAGATAGCCCTCGCGTAGCTTTGCGCGAAATTCAAAACAAACCCAAACCAAACTTCCCACCTATATAGTAATGAACAGTCAATACCATACTCTCAGTTTCCACGACGACGCGAACTATATAATGTTAGTAACAACTATAAATCAAAATCCAAATACATAAAAAACTTTCTTTTCTAAAAAATACTACTTTGATTCTCTCATTCACGATGTTGCTACTAAAGCTTTTTCATATATCCTGAAGCAAACACTCAATCCTAGAAAGAAAAAACACACGTATCATATTCCGCGTGTGTTAACATACTATTAGACCAACAACATTTTACTTAACAATTTCACAATATTTACTGAATACCCTACTCCTAAATATCTCTTCAAGGGCCACGTACACACATTTTTTGTTACAAATATGACAAAATCCTAACAGGTAATCCTGGTGAACAATAACCTTAAAAATAAAATGATAATCCAAACACTCGCACGTATAAATCAAACAGGTGTGTCCTCTGCCCACATATTCTAGGGAAGAACACAACCTTCAATATAAGACAGTTCTTTACCTATCACTGGATGTCTCATTTGCTGTACAATTTGTAAAAGTTTTCAATAGTTTATGCATTGCACATAACGTCCTAGGTGATAGGGCACAATAACATTTAAACTATATTAAACTGCCGAACCAGTGTATACCTATAGGCAAACATTTCACCATCAATAACTATACAGTTGAGGACTTTTTATTCTGAGGCTTGTTAGTGGTCCAACAAACAT
Source organism: Tachypleus tridentatus (assembly GCF_004210375.1). NCBI lineage: Eukaryota > Metazoa > Arthropoda > Merostomata > Xiphosura > Limulidae > Tachypleus > Tachypleus tridentatus. Next base: position 74,695,153 of record NC_134836.1, on the reverse strand, counting down.
TCTAGAGAGTATTTGAAAAGTAGATTAATCTATAATCTGTGGACACTTCAACCATCTGGTTTAAATGAACGATTTTCTCTCCTATATACAAAATACTACACACGCAGTGTATTTGAATCTTGCTCATGCGTTTGTATTGTAAGCTGTACGATTTAAGAAGACCGCTAGTTCAGAACGTCAATCTAATTTAAATAAAACTATATAAAAACTTGGCGATTATTAATTTTGATGTCTTTGTCGCCTATACTGTTTACCTATATATTTATTTTTATCAAACATAATTTGATCACCCTACAGACGGGGGTAGATGTTTATTCTCCCTTTTTAGGTTATTTTATTTGCATAAAGATATAGCAATGTCTTAAATTTCAAAATATTTCCTTAGTGGCATTAAAAATAGTATTTTTTAAGATAATGTTTAATGATACGTTTTTTGTCTTTATTATAGACGGACGATATTAACAAGACGGTTGAATCTCATGAGAAGTCTGACAGCGTAGAAACAGCAAACGTACCCCAAGCAACGAGACCCGATGGTTTTACTGATAGAATATTGATTCAAGTTAAGTCTTACGTGAAAAAATGGGGTAAAAGAATCTCGCTGGGATTGATTTTTGTTTTATATAACATATACTTAGGATTTGCTGTTTTCCGTTCCTGGAAAGAAACGCCAACTTGGTGTGACGGAGTGAAGTTTTTAGTTATTGTAACTACAGTGGCTTATTTTTTCATGCTCTATGATATCTTTCTCGGACGCTGGATTTTTGGACCTACTTTTAATTTTATGGCAAAAGTTGTGAGAAGGATTCCACACATATGGTAAGATTCTGTGTTTAGTTGTTATTAACTACTAAGCTGCACAACGGGCTACCTGTATTGTGCCCATCGCAGCCACCAATCCTGAATTTTAGCTTTATAAGCCCTCAAATGCTTTACTAAGTCTCACTGTAATCAAGTTGATTAATTATTTGTTTTGTTTTATATATAATAAAAACTATTATCTACATTAATGGAAGGTACATGTTATCATTTGAAAAGTCGTAGTTCGTTTTTGACAATATATTAAATTTATTATTTTTTGGTTTTATCCTAAAATCATGATACTTTTATTAATTGGGTGTAACGTTTTTTATCCTGAAAACATGTTTCCTTAGTAATTGGTTGTAACTTTTCTTATTCCGAAAACGTAATACTTTTGTAATTGGCACGTATTCGAAAGATTTTTTTTTTTTTTTTAATTTCGCGCAAAGCTACACATGGGGTAGCCGTCCCTAATTTAGCAGTGTAAAACTAGAGGGAAGGCAGCTAGTCATCACCACCCACCGCCAACATTTGGGCTACTCTTTTATTAACGCATAGTGGGATTGACCGTAACATTATAACGCTCCAGCGGCTGAAAGGGCGAGAATATTTGGTGAAACAGGAATTCGAACCTGGGATCATCAGATTACGAATCGAGCGCCCTAGCCACCTGACCATACCGGGTCTTTCGAAAGATGGCTGGCATGGGTATTGAAGCTTTAAACGAGATAATGTACAGAACAACGTTTCGTCGTTCTTAGGCCATCTTCAGGTTAGTAAATTGAAGTTTACGTTTAATCCATTATTATAGAACTAAGCATAAGTTACTGTAACACGTGGGCTTGGGTAGATAAGTGTAGTTTAATGTTTGTTTCAAACCTATCTATGCAAGTGGTTATATGTGCATGCCTCCATACATGTATAACTAATAAATAAACTTAGTTTACTGAAAATTATTTAAACTTAAAATCTAAGGTCAGAGGAGGTCAAGTTCGATCTACATTTTGATCAACGTGTGATATTGGGTTCTACTAGTATGATTGATACACTTAGAAATTGTAGACTAGAGGTAAAACCGCTCACCAACGGCACCCGCCGCTAACTCTTAGACTGTTCTTGTACGACCGAATAGCGGGAGTTCGTTTTCACTCTTAGAACGCATCCACGACTTCAAAGTAAGGTGCGAGTCTTTGAGAAAACGAGTCTCGAACCTTAAATCCTTGCGTTCACAATCCGAGCAAGCTTAACACTAAGACAGCTTAATATCACATTGTACATATAAATAGGTGTATCCTTCCATTTTTGTTTTCCACTGAAAAAAAAAGCTTGAAAAAAAGATCCTTATTTTTCATTCTTAGGAAGTTTTTTTTTTTTCACTTTTGGAATTTTTCGTGTTTCTTTAGTTTTAATATTTCAAACAACTTATCCTGAATCGGTCGACATCTGATTTAGGGTGGCCTGGATTTTTGTATTTGGGGGAGTGGTTGCATTTTTGGTCATCGATACCAAAGACAACCGGAAACGACTTGTGTCTGCCGGAGGGCTTCTTGTACTTCTAGCTGTGGGCTATATCTTCTCAGCCCATAGGAAAAACGTAAGTCAACTGCTGTATACACTGTATCGTCTTTGATACGCGTTTTATTTACTGTATCTTCAGTAAGTCAAGACAGTAATAAAGAAAAATATTTTGTAAATATTTACTATTTAAAAGGATAACTTGGATGTAGCTATTCTGGTAGCAATGCAAATATATAGGTAGCAATCAGAGCCATTTAAAAATACCTAAAAAAAACATCTATTAGGGAAGACCTGAACAGCCACAGAGATCAGGGAAGACCTAAACGCTTTTGGAAGGTTTAGTTTGAATCTATTTCCTCATGTATTTGCATCCAACTGGCAAGACGGTCTAGGATAGTTTGTTGAGAACATTGTAATGTTGATTTAATTGTATTATATAGGAATGTTTTAAGTACCTATATATCTTATCATGTGAGTATATATACTCACATTATAAGTCTTGTTATCCCAGTTTGGAATTTATCTGAGTATAAATTTACTTTGAGGGTTTTGTCCTTTGTATATATCTTATATCTGGTATCAGAAACAGTTATCGCGTCGTATAGGTTCAAGGGTTACTTTTTTTTTTAGAAGCCATTTTTCAGAATTACTGCTAGTTTGGAGGAAGCCAATTGATGTTGAGGTTTGTATTTGAGATAAATCCATAAAATGTAATCGATTGTGTAATACTGATAATGTGTTTTTTAATGTAGATATAAGAACTTACATAATACTTTTATCGGAGCATCGGTGGTTCAGTGGTAGAATGCTCGCCTGCCACGCGGGCGGCCCGGGTTCGATTCCCGGCCGATGCAATGGGATTTTCTTTTTTAATTAGTATTTGAAAAACTTTTACCAACTCTTTTCATTTAAGTTACAACATGGCCACTAGTTGGTACAATTTACGGCACCCATCTATTATCTGTGAAGGATCTTCCTTCACCCAAAGCACATTGGGTTTTTTTTTACTTCCAAACTCTTCATATACCAATGAAAGGGGCAAAGGAACTATTTCAACAACTACTGTATAGGTGATACAGCTAGTACATAGTCCAGGGACTTGTATTTTAAAGTCGTATTTGAAATTTCGAATACCAAAGTTAAGAAGAAAATACTAAGTAACATACACGGAAACTAATTTAATTGAATAGGCGGGTAGCACAATTTTTCCTATGGTCTCTTAGGATCTAATTATGACTGTATATTAGTAGATTATTTCTTTTGAGATAAAAGTGTATATTTCTGGCTGTCGACGTTATCAGTGTATTAATAATTTTCATCTGATTCAAGAACAGTATCACTTTATGACGTATTTGTGGTCAGTTGTTATGTTGATTAGTCAAGCACAAAACTGTACACTGAGCCATCTGTGCTCTGACCACTATGGATATCGAAGCCCGACTTATAGCGTCGTTAACTTGCAGACTTACTGTTAAAACACAAGGGGGCAGTTCCATATAAACAATAATTGTAAATGTTATTTTTTTAGTCTACTTTTGTGTTATATTTCCGAATTGATTAAGAATCTCCTGCAACTGATTTTCATATGATTTTTTTTTTGTACTATTGTAAAACATCCTACCAGCAACTTTGGGACTTATCGTCATTTTCTTTGGTGAACGTGGTAAACAGTTCACTGTTAACTTGACTTACATGACTCACTTATACTGGCTTAAAAGTAACGCCAAAGTGCAGAGGATTATATTTTTGCGAGTTCACATGTTTTTGGTGTATTTATATAGCCTAGTTCTGGTAGTGACACCTTTATTTATGTTTTGCAGATTATATGGAGACAAGTTTTATGGGGTGTTATGCTACAGTTCGTTTTTGGTTTCGTCATTTTGCGGTTGCCGATTGGAAGAAAAGTATTTCAATGTTTGGGGGACAAGATCGAAGTCTTTCTGTCGTTTACTGATGCTGGTTCCTCGTTCGTGTTCGGTTACCTGGTTACCGGAAATCTAGAGGGCGTGTCACAAACTCAAGCAGGAATTTTTGCTTTTAAGGTGAAACTCATGATTGCTAAACTCATGTGTGGCTCATTTGTGTTTTTTTTATCTGTCTTTTACATATAAGAGCGGTAATTATTGGTATATGACTGCAAAAGTATATAGAAAGTGTGTAGTAATTCTCAGAATGTAAGTAGATGTTTAAGTGAGTTTTGTTTGGTTCTGTAATGTCCTTCTCTCACCAAATTCATCATCGGACACAGAACAAAATTACTTTATCTTAATGTGGCCTTTTCTTGTGTTTTTGAGTATCTTACTGATGAGGGGTGGGTTACCCTGAAACCACTGTAATCCAGTTGAACCCCAAATTTTATTTTTATCAAAATACACAATTTCAGCGATAAGGATAAAACGTGTATTATTGGTGTTTGTTTTGCTCTAGTTAAAGTAATGGTTCGTGTGGATCCGGTAAATGTAGTTATAAGAATAACCAATGTGACATTATGACCCTTGTGGAACAATTATAGTTGAGATAAAGCAACAATAAAAGAAGAAATGAAGGTGTGGGTTTAACCTTTTCATGTAGACAGTGCCAATAAATAATAGTAAATAAAACTTAAAACTGCCACAAAACATCCGACTTTTATTACCTTTTTTTCTGTTTTCTCGAATTGTGATTATGTACGATTTAAAAAGAATCAAAATGTCGTAATACAAGTATATGATTATTTCATATATTCAAATATATTGATTAAACCTCGAAATAAAATACGCATCATATTATAGTGTAAACCCTTATCAACTTTTAATAAAATCCCATTGTACAGATAAGGTTCGTTGCATGTGTTTTATCAACCTTGGTGGCTGTAATACAAGCTACATGATATTAATAATTAGAAACTAATGGAAACTTTGATCTTTCACCAGGGGCTTCCGGTGATTATCTTCTTTAGTTTCATCGTGTCCATTTTATACTATTACGGGATTATGCAGTGGTTGGTTTCTAAAACTGGTTGGTTTCTACAAGTAACGATTGGTACTACAGCATGTGAATCAATGAACGCAGCTGGAAACATCTTCCTGGGAATGGTGATAAATATGTTTTATTTATCTGTGTATTTGTTTTAATTATTCTAGCAGGTCACATGTTAAGTAAACCATATCATATTTATCCACGAAAAAAAAACAACTTTTAACCAGAAAACCGAAACGGATTACACAGACCTGCGAATTTAAACTTCATAAATGTTGTTCAGTTTTAATAACTGATTTTTCATAATTCAGCTACGCAGGTTTCGAAAATTATATTTATTTTCATATCACATACTTACATTTTACAAATTGGGAAGAAAAAACAGTCTTGCTTGGATCAAATTATTATTTCGTTTACCACAATAGTATTTTTTTATTATTATATTTGTTATATTTGGGTTCTGGAACGACCGATAAGACTGTGATGTCGCGATTAGTCTAAAGAAGTCTGTAGCTAGTGGTTGTTAGCATTTTAATAACAACAAAACGTTACGTGATTTCGATGAAAACGGTTCATTTGTGTAAAACTGCATATGTGAAAAATGTGTACGTGATAGAGTAAAATTGATATCAATTTCAAATTAATCGTACAGGAATCACTCCTAAACGTGTAAAAAAATCATGATAATAAAGCCATCGCAGACATATGGTATTTCATATAACAGAATATTAATAGTTCATTCATGTAATATTAGAGACACATATCTTTACACACAGGTGAGTGAGTACCCAGTTTCCCCATTATGTTATTTATTAATAATACCGTTCCACCTTTGGTATCTTTTTTTTTTTTAATCTTATGATTAAATTAAAAGTAAAGAAAGTCGGGCAAAGTCTTAAAATACATGAGATATTTTTCTTTTGAGGAACATAACGCTTTCGTATAATATATCTATTAACATTTCTTTTTCTTTCCTTTTTTTACAAGACGGAGGCTCCATTGATGATTAAACCCTATCTCCCTCTATTGACGAAATCAGAACTACACGCTGTGATGACAGGAGGATTTGCAACCATCGCAGGGACGGTGTTAGCCCTCTATGTTAACATATTTGGAGTAAGTAGAGTAGATAAGGAAATACCAATCTGAGAGGAGTGGGGAAGGGGGAGTTAACTGTAGAATATTGGTTTGTCTCGCATTAATAACTGAAGAATATCTAGAGCACTGGTTCCCAACCTTTTTTATGCCCCGCACCCCTAACAAATTTTAATAAGTTCTCGCACCCCTCACAGTAATTATTTATTGAAGAGGACATATTCAAGAATATCTAGAGAAGATAGCCAAGAATATCTAGAGGAGATACCCAAGGATATCTAGAGGAGATAGCCAAGAATATCTTGAGGAGATAGCCAAGAATATCTAGAGGAGATACCCAAAGATATCTAGAGAAGATAGCCAATAATATCTAGAGGAGATAGCCAAGAATATCTAGAGGAGATAGCCAAGGATATCTAAAGGATATAGCCAAGGATATCAAGAGAAGATAGCCAAGGATATCTAGAGGAGATAGCCAAAATATCTAGAGGAGATAGCCAAGGATATCTAGAGGAGATATCCAAGAATATCTAGAGGAGATAGCCAAGAATATCTAGAGGAGATACCCAAGGATATCTAGAGGAGATAGCCAAGAATATCTAGAGGAAATAGCCAAAGATATCTAGAGGAGATATTCAAGAATATCTCGAGGAGATAGCCAAGGATATCTAGAGGAGATAGCCAAGAATATCTAGAGGAAATAGCCAAAGATATCTAGAGGAGATATTCAAGAATATCTCGAGGAGATAGCCAAGGATATCTAGAGGAGATAGCCAAGAATATCTAGAGGAAATAGTCAAAGATATCTAGAGGAGATATTCAAGAATATCTCGAGGAGATAGCCAAGGATATCTAGAGGAAATAGCCAAGAATATCTAGAGGAGATACCCAAGGATATCTAGAGGAGATATTCAAGAATATTTAGAGGAGATAGCAAAGAATATCTAGAGGAGATACCCAAGGATATCTAGAGGAGATATTCAAGAATATCTAGAGGAAATAGCCAAGGATATCTAGAGGAGATAACCAAGAATATCTAGAGGAGATAGCCAAGAATATCTAGAGGAGATAGCCAATGATATCAAGAGAAGATAGCCAAGAATATCTAGAGGAGATATTAAAGAATATCTAGAGGAGATAGCCAAGGATATCTAGAGGAGATAGCCAAAAATATCTAGAGGAGATAGCCAAGGATATCAAGAGAAGATAGCCAAGGATATATAGAGGAGATAGCCAAGGATATCAAGAGAAGATAGCCAAGAATATATAGAGGAGATACCCAAGGATATCTAGAGGAGATACCCAAGGATATCTAGAGGAGATGGCCAAATATATCTAGAGGAGATAGCCAAGAATATCTAGAGGAGATAGCCAAGGATATCTAGAGGAGATAGCCAAGAATATCTAGAGGAAATAGCCAAGGATATCTAGAGGAGATATTCAAGAATATCTCGAGGAGATAGCCAAGGATATCTAGAGGAGATAGCCAAAAATATCTAGAGGAGATAGCCAAGAATATCTAGAGGAAATAGCCAAGAATATCTAGAGGAGATATTCTAGAATATCTAGAGGAGATAGCCAAGAATATCTAGAGGAGATACCCAAGGATATCTAGAGGAGATAGCCAAGAATGTCTAGAGGAGATACCCAAAAATATCTAGAAGAGATAGCCAAGAATATCTAGAGGAGATAGCCAAGGATATATAGAGGAGATACCCAAGGATATCTAGAGGAGATGGCCAAATATATCTAGAGGAGATAGCCAAGAATATCTAGAGGAGATACCCAAGGATATCTAGAGGAGATAGCCAAGAATGTCTAGAGGAGATACCCAAAAATATCTAGAAGAGATAGCCAAGAATATCTAGAGGAGATAGCCAAGGATATATAGAGGAGATACCGAAGGATATCTAGAGGAGATGGCCAAATATATCTAGAGGAGATAGCCAAGAATATCTAGAGGAGATACCCAAGGATATCTAGAGGAGATAGCCAAGGATATCTGGAGGAGAAGGCCAAGGATATCAAGAGAAGATAGCCAAGGATATCTAGAGGAGATAGCCAAGAATATCTAGAGGAGATACCCAAGGATATCTAGAGAAGATATTCAAGAATATCTAGAGAAAATAGGCAAGAATATCTAGAGGAGATACCCAAGGATATCAGGAGAAGATAGCCCTAGAGTGGCTTTATGTGAAATTCAACAGACTACATCAGACGAATCATGACAGAAAAAAAAAAAAGTAAAACACATTTGGTTTGTTTCGAAAATTTGTACAAAACTGGACAAGGACTAATCGTACTCCTCTAGTTTTCAACTGATAGACTAAATGGAAGACAGCTAGTCAACACCACCCACTACCAATCCTTGAGTTTCTCTAATTAAATAGGAGGATCTCACTGTTACACTTATAACGCACCTACAGTCTTGAAGTGCGCAGAGCGAGGTGTGATGTTTGATTTCCGTAGCTTATGGCATCAACAATACGATTTTATTGGTCCATTTAACCATGTTATTAGTTGATAACATTATACGTGTGATATAAGTTCAGACTATAGCTGAACGAAGGCGAATACAACCATAAAACTATCAGATGTAATATGATTTAGTTCTTTAAGTTATAAGCTCAGCTCCTGTTAGGCTTAACGAGGCCTGGCGAAATTTCAAAATGGCGACAACAAATTCTCTCGCGTCGTTTTCTCTATATGCGCATCACGTGCCCTAGTACTGTAGATAATGTTAAGAATGGAACACCGTGAATTCAAAGTACACATTTTTTAGGTATAAATATATCTATAAGGTATATATAATGATTCATCGATACACACGTTATATTTATAATGCAGGTGAAAGATGCTTTAATTTCACAAGATCTTAATGATGAACGTTTGTTGAAACGTCGAAGACTTATTCCAGTTCGTGAATCCTGGATCAGCGACAAAGAAACTGTACATAAAACTCACAACTTCTTGAATATATTTTATAACGATGATTTAAAGAATAAAACATATATAAATATATTATAAATATAAATATATTTGACACTACACTTGTTAAAGCGTTTCAACCTTCCAATGTTAATGTAGAAGGAAGAGGCTACGTCTTACAGAGCATACATACTGCGATACTTTTATATCTGTGATAAAGTTTTTAACGTAGATAATGTATTAGTCTTGTTATAGAACTTCTACAACGTTATTTTTTTATGAACGCTTATACGTTTGGTGAAATAAACGTCACAGTTTTCTGTTTTCACAGGTTAATGCTAGCCATTTACTGACAGCTTCGGTTATGTCTGCTCCTGCAGCACTGGCATATTCCAAGTTATTCTATCCAGAATTAGAACAAAGCAAAACCAAAGCACACGACATTGTAATAACTAAAGGGTATGTATTGGTAAATATATTGTGAATTATATATATATGTGTGTGTGTATAGCGTAATTATACGATATAAATATGTGTTATATACAAAGGTTGAAAGACTCAACACACCTGAAGTGTGGTGATTTACAGAAGGAGTAATTAATTACCTTACTGGACTTTCTGAGGCAAAGTTCTATCCTGCGACTATCAGATTATGTAAGGCGCATTTTTAATATCTAATGTTGAACCATCAAGACAACACAAGAGAAGGATTGGCTGCTACCAGTAGTGAAGAAATATGAATAAGTTGTTAACTGAAATAATCCAAGAACACAGAGGTACACTATAAACAAAGAAAGAAACTGTCTTGGAACTGAAAACAGAATAATTAACACGGAAGTCGGTCAACAAAAACAGTGTACAGAGGCTACTCCCAAAACACATAGTTGAATTGAAATTAACTGTCAAAAACTATAAAAATGGTGAGGCTAGTTGAATATAAGGTTAACTGTCAGAAACTTTACACATGGTATCAGGATAGTTGAATGGAAGGTTAATTAACTGTCAGGAACTTTACACGTGGTATCAAGATAGTTGAAGGGAAGGTTAACTAGCTGTCAGAAACTTTACACGTGGTATTAGGATAGTTGAATATAAGGTTAACTGTCAGAAACTTTATACATGGTATCAGGATAGTTGAATGGAAAGTTAATTAACTGTCAGGAACTTTACACGTGGTATCAAGATAGTTGAAGGGAAGGTTAACTAGCTGTCAGAAACTTTACACGTGGTATTAGGATAGTTGAATATAAGGTTAACTGTCAGAAACTTTATACATGGTATCAGGATAGTTGAATGGAAAGTTAATTAACTGTCAGGAACTTTACACGTGGTATCAAGATAGTTGAAGGGAAGGTTAACTAGCTGTCAGAAACTTTACACGTGGTATTAGGATAGTTGAATATAAGGTTAACTGTCAGAAACTTTATACATGGTATCAGGATAGTTGAATGGAAAGTTAATTAACTGTCAGGAACTTTACACGTGGTATCAAGACAGTTGAAGGGAAGGTTAACTAGCTGTCAGAAACTTTACACGTGGTATTAGGATAGTTGAATATAAGGTTAACTGTCAGAAACTTTATACATGGTATCAGGATAGTTGAATGGAAAGTTAATTAACTGTCAGGAACTTTACACTTGGTATCAAGATAGTTGAAGGGAAGGTTAACTAACTGTCAGAAACTTTGCACGTGAAAATGAAAGTATTAGCCACACTGGATGAAACACAACTTTATTTATTAAATATCTGCAACGTGATACTGTTGGTGATCCAACATTTTAAGTATGACATAAATCTTGTTACAAAAGTGCCTGTCGAGTTTACAGGTGACACCTACAATGATAATTTAATCATTTTGTAAATTGAGTAAACATAAAGTGAATTTTTCATCAGGCTAATATCCTGGTTGTTGTATACCGTAAGGCGCTACTATCTTTATGTGTAATTGATGTCAAGAAGTTATGGTTCCACCAAGGCAAACCAGCCATTGATACGTCGAAGTCAAAGTACCATTTCTTCCACAAGATGTGACCACTGTCACAGACCAACCATTAAAACTGTCCATGTACTATCAGATATGTTAACTTTACAGACATCACACTGGCCTTATATTTATATATGTAGAACATGTTTGAGTCTGTGGTCGTATAAATATATAACTTATTCCATTACATAGTGTGTAACTACATCTAAACAATCGTTCTTAAGCAACTAGTGAGTTTACCTCTTATATGCATTGGGAACATTCAACAATACAAACTAATAGATGAATTATGTGATTACGTCAGCCATTTGTTCCCAATCATTACACTTTTTGCCTTCATACAGAAACTAATTTTTTTATTTTAATGCTGCAGTACTTTTATAGATTGAGAATTTGCCGTTTCTCGTTCAAGCAGGGGCAGGGCAAGTGTCTCACCAGTTACAGTCTGGGCTACATCACTGTACCCAAGAACGAATGGTAGTATATGCCTTAACTTTATGAGATACCAGTCCTGGGCTTGTATGAATTCTGAGGATCCTCACAGGTCGTCATTTGAAGTCGATAGATATCCTTAAAAAGATTGTAAAGAGGACTGGAAATACAATGACCTTAGGTTATTGTGTCAAATTCTCCTGTAGTGGTAGTCGTGTTACTGTCCACAATCAAGATACCATAATGGTGGTGAAAGAAACAATTGTTAGGCCTAAATGTTCATTCTAGTATCAGTATTCAAGATCATGAATTACTAATCTGTATAGATTGTAGCGCAGGAACACGTGTCATAATTTTTTATTTTATATATTTTGAATATAAGTAAGACACAGCTTACTTTTTTATTGCACGCATTTTGAATTTAAGTAAGGCATAGCTAATTTTTTATTTAATGTATTTTGAATGTAATTAAGATATGACCCATTATCTGTATGTGTTACAAACCTTCTGCATGAATTTTCTTTCATTTACTTATGATATTTTTCTGGGAACCGAATCCTTATAACTAAAATAAACGATTCATATTTTTCCCGATTATTTAAAGCAGGGGTTTCTGAACTATTTTCAGTGAGGACATGCTTCTGTATATTTTATTTATATTTTGATTATTCTTCGTTTGGTGAAACTCTCACGATAGTAGGTTCCAGATGTTTTGCTAACTGTTCTAACAGTGCTCCCTGTTTTCGTTTCTCAGATGTAACATTGTTATTTTTACAGTACGGAAACCAATGCCTTGGAGGCAGCAGCCAATGGCGCTAGTTCGGCGATAAAAGTGATTGCCAATATTGTTGCCAATCTGGTTGCATTTGTCGCTTTTGTGGCATTTTTGGATGCAATTTTGCAATGGTGTGGGAACCTAGTAGGCTGGGACTTCCTAACGTTCGAGGTAACCTGCAGTTTTATTTTAATTTTATTTTTAATTTTCTCACTGTAAGTTTTAATCTTGTGAAAAATCTATTAGTTTGAAAAGAAAGCGCAGTTAAACCAAGATAAAAAATTGGTTCGGTTTAGACCACACAGTGCGGTAATAATTAACATTACACTGACTTTGATATCTCTCGCTTATTAAGTTGGGTTTCTCCTTTTCGGCCCGGCATGGCCAATCGTGTTAAGGCGTGCGACTCGTAATCTGAGGATCGCGGGTTCGCATCCCCGTCGCGCCAAACATGCTCGCCCTATCAGCCGTGGGGGCGTTATAATGTGACGGTCAATCCCACTATTCGTTGGTAAAAGAGTAGCCCAAGAGTTGGCGGTGGGTGGTGATGACTAGCTGCCTTCCCTCTAGTCTTACACTACTAAATTAGGGACAGCTAGCACAGATAGCCCTCGAGTAGCTTTGTGCGAAATTCAAAAACAAAAACAAATTCTCCTTTTCTGTAAATTCACAGTGTGAAAGTTATGAACCACCACTTTCCGGGACTACTGATCCAACGTTGTTGAAACTATCTTTTTATTAAATTACTATATTAATTACCTGTATTGAAACGTTTTGTGTGAATAATCATTTTACATAGTATGTTTAGTTATCGAATAGAATATAAATGAATAAGTAAGCAAATAAAGAAACAAATAAATAAGTAAATCGTGAATCAAACTAGGAGATCAGACTGTTATGGTAAACATAAATATTAAAATATTAATTAATACTTCTACCACCAGAGGTGGTCTTACCTTTTCACGATTAAAATTTATATTACTACAGTTGGCTGTAGACAGTCAAAGGTAGTTTCAATGAGGTATTGTATCCACATCTTATTTTATAAACTTAAGCTCTATACTACTAAAACTGTTTTAAGTCCATAGTGTAAGTAATTTAAATATTGTCTATCCTTTCGAAAGGATAATATAAAATCCTTTTTGATGCCTGTCTATATTATAAGACTTTTAACATTTGTAACCACATGCTCACAGGTGCCAGTCGTTAAGCTTGTGAATGTTGTCGGAAAGGAACAGAGAAAGTATCCTAATCCATGTTCAGTTTTTACACTTGCGACTCGTAGTTAATTGGCGTTACTAAGTTTTGATATACATTTAAGTAATATGTTATGAGCTTTTATTCTGATACATGAAGGGGTTTATTTTAAACTAACTTAGATGTGACTTATCTTTATTTTATTATTGTTTTAAACAATGTAAACACAGTAAGGTTTGAAAAGGTTTCACGAAAGCAATCGTCCCAGGTAGAGTGTGCGTGTTTACTTACAACAAAGCCACATTAAGCTCTCTGCGTGTACACTAAGGTGATTCAAACTTATTTAAGCATGGTAAATCGATAAACTTACCGCTGTCCCATCGCGTGACCCCACTCAGAGAACTAAATCAATTTTTATCTTCTATGTGCATATTATTGCAAATTTATACATGAATGATTTAATTTAATATACATTCAAGGTATAGTCTATTGTATTAACCTAATATAAAACACATCCGTAAACAGCATTCTTTCCAGAGTAAAGTGAAACACAACATAATTGAACAGAAGGAGCTGCCATCTAGTGCCTTTTGAAAGAAGTTATAAATAATTCTACTTTTACTTACGATTAAACTGTTTCGTTCCTACCTTTAACGTTCATTTTGCTTATTTTTACTTGATTTAATCATTAATTATGACAAACAACAGTAGAAGAACAAAATATTACAATAACAATAATTTATTTTAACAAAATAATAATAAATTTTCTTTGTGCTTATATCTATGTCGACAACTGTTTTACCTTATTCATAAGCTCTCCTCATGGTTTCAGCTAAACAACATGATCTTAAATTGTAATTGTAAATTATCATAGCATGTAAAGTTAGTAGATGTATCACTAGATAGCGCTCTATTAGAATATTTTGCCTCTTGTTTATAGGTTGATTAATTTACAATTGATACTTGAAACCATTGTTACATTTTGAAACTCCACAATTACAGAACTGAGGGAAAAATAACAAACAAAAACAATGAGACTGTACGTTTAAAAAATATTTCATTTATTACGACAACGGTTTCGACAGTAAAAACACTAATTAGTTATTGTATATACGTGTTTTAAAATTGTTGTTTTTTTTATAATTTTTCACCATAAGTGAAATTCGAAAGAGAACCTATGACGCATAGGTTTAATGCGATCTTTGATTGGTCGTATATTCTGCTATGGTATTTGTATTTTTGTTTGTTTTGAAATTTCGCGCAAAGCTACACGAGGGCTATCTCCACTGTCATTAATTTAGCAGTGTAAGACTAGAGGGAAGACAGCTAGTCATCACCACCCACCGCCAACTTTTGGGATACTCTTTTAAAAACGAATAGTGGGATTGACCGTAACAGTAAAATGCCCCCATGGCTGAAAGTGCGAGCATGTTTGGTGTGACGGGTATTCGAACCCGCACCCCTCAGATTACGCGTCGAACGCCTTAACCCATGGACTGCACCATCAATTTTTATTTAATTAGTTTAACTACTTTTATCTCTTGGTTGGTAAACTACATAAAGTATTACTGTTTTATTATTAGGTTTGGTTTTTTAGATAAGCACAAAGTTACACAGTGGGGTTTGGCCCTAGAGGTATTGAAACCCAATTGTTAGTGGTATGAGCCCTCAGAATTATAGCCGTCTTACCAAATAATTTTGGTCTATTAGAGAGAAAAGACACATTTAACTATCATTCATTGAGAAGATGTTTCGGATACTTGCTTCTTAAACGCAATACAATATTATAAAGACAGCGTCCCTCTGGTGAGCAAGGTGTAAGTTTGTGGGTAGAACGCAGATAGCCCATTGTGTAGCTCTACATTAAAAACAACAATTACTAAAGGTAGTTCGGAGAATTGAAACCAAAACTGAAATTGTTACAACAATTAATGTATATCTTCAAGTCGTAATCGTGGTTATTAAAATAAACACATGCTTTAAATAAATAATAATATTTAATATTAATGGTCATTAAGCTCAACACTCTGTAAAATGTTAAATTTATTTTCTATTAGAAATTAGTAATTGTAGTCCATGTCTCACTGAATATCCCCATCCCCAGTGGGTTGGCAGCAAGTCTGAAGTCGTATAAATAAAAAACTGGGTTTCGCTACTCGTGATGGGCACGGCATTGCTAGCCCATTGTGTAACTTTATGACTAACAATGCAATTTGTTTAAATTCGGAGAAGCACTTAAGGCTTTAGATGTTCTTTGTTTTACTATATATTATCATAGATTTGTAGTTTGTAGCTGCGGATATTTCAAGTCAAATTAAACCTTTCTTTTTTAATAATCGATTTATTATTTTATTCTGTAACTCTGCGTTTTTGTTTGTTTGTTTTCACAGTGGATTTTGTCAAAAGTCTTCATGCCGTTAGCTTTCCTAATGGGAGTTGACTGGTCAGAATGTGGCGAAGTTGGACAGTTACTTGGTCTGAAAACTATAGTTAACGAGTTCGTTGCTTATCAGAAACTGAAAGAAATGAACGATCAAAATTTGCTATCTGTAAGTTGAGTAAGTTTTCAACGATATTTGTGTTTACTGTCATTAGTTAATTACAAATGTGTGTGCATTAAACCACCACAACGAAACACCAGTTAACCTCTGACCTTTCTTAGTGTTGTTTGGATATATTTGTTTATTTATACATTGGTTATGTCCACATATATATGTTGTTGATAAAAATTTACTGATCAAATGAGTTATATAACATTTTATTTTATTTTAACTATCAATATAAAAATACAACTGTGGTACTTATACTATATATTTTACAGTTTTTTACACCAGCTGTGTTCAGGGTAAACTCCTACTTATGCTATATATTTTACAGTTTTTTACACCAGCTGTGTTCAGGGTAAACTCCTACTTATGTTATATATTCTACAGTTTTTACAGCAGCTGTGTTCAGTGTAAACTCCTACTTATGTTATATATTTTACAGTTTTTTACACCAGCTGTGTTCAGGGTAAACTCCTACTTATGTTATATATTTTACAGTTTTTACAGCAGCTGTGTTCAGGGTAAACTCCTACTTATGTTATATATTTTACAGTTTTTACAGCAGCTGTGTTCAGGGTAAACTCCTACTTATGTTATATATTTTACAGTTTTTACACCGGTTGTGTTCAGGGTAAACTCCTACTTATGTTATATATTTTACAGTTTTTACAGCAGCTGTGATCAGGGTAAACTCCTACTTATGTTATATATTTTACAGTTTTTACACCAGCTGTGTTCAGGGTAAACTCCTACTTATGTTATATATTTTACAGTTTTTACAGCAGCTGTGTTCAGGGTAAACTCCTACTTATGCTATATATTTTACAGTTTTTACACCAGCTGTGTTCAGGGTAAACTCCTACTTATGTTATATATTTTACAGTTTTTACAGCAGCTGTGTTCAGGGTAAACTCCTACTTATGCTATATATCTTACAGCTTTTACAGCAGCTGTGTTCAGGGTAAACTCCTACTTATGTTATATATTTTACAGTTTTTACAGCAGCTGTGTTCAGGATAAACTCCTACTTATGTTATATATTTTACAGTTTTTACAGCAGCTGTGTTCAGGATAAACTCCTACTTATGTTATATATTTTACAATTTTTACACCAGTTGTGTTCAGGTTAAACTCCTACTTATGTTATATATTTTACAGTTTTTACAGCAGCTGTGTTCAGGGTAAACTCCTACTTATGTTATATATTTTACAGTTTTTACACCAGCTGTGTTCAGGTTAAACTCCTACTTATGTTATATATTTTACAATTTTTACAGCAGCTGTGTTCAGGGTAAACTCCTACTTATGTTATATATTTTACAGTTTTTACACCAGCTGTGTTCAGGGTAAACTCCTACTTATGCTATATATTTTACAGTTTTTTACACCAGCTGTGTTCAGGGTAAACTCCTACTTATGTTATATATTCTACAGTTTTTACAGCAGCTGTGTTCAGTGTAAACTCCTACTTATGTTATATATTTTACAGTTTTTTCCACCAGCTGTGTTCAGGGTAAACTCCTACTTATGTTATATATTTTACAGTTTTTACAGCAGCTGTGTTCAGGGTAAACTCCTACTTATGTTATATATTTTACAGTTTTTACAGCAGCTGTGTTCAGGGTAAACTCCTACTTATGTTATATATTTTACAGTTTTTACACCGGTTGTGTTCAGGGTAAACTCCTACTTATGTTATATATTTTACAGTTTTTACAGCAGCTGTGTTCAGTGTAAACTCCTACTTATGTTATATATTTTACAGTTTTTACACCAGCTGTGTTCAGGGTAAACTCCTACTTATGTTATATATTTTACAGTTTTTACAGCAGCTGTGTTCAGGTTAAACTCCTACTTATGTTATATATTTTACAGTTTTTACAGCAGCTGTGTTCAAGGTAAACACCTACTTATGTTATATATTTTACAGTTTTACAGCAGCTGTGTTCAGTTGTGTTCAGGGTAAACTCCTACTTATGTTATATATTTTACAGTTTTTACAGCAGCTGTGATCAGGGTAAACTCCTACTTATGTTATATATTTTACAGTTTTTTACACCAGCTGTGTTCAGGGTAAACTCCTACTTATGTTATATATTTTACAGTTTTTACAGCAGCTGTGATCAGGGTAAACTCCTACTTATGTTATATATTTTACAGTTTTTACAGCAGCTGTGATCAGGGTAAACTCCTACTTATGTTATATATTTTACAGTTTTTTACACCAGCTGTGTTCAGGGTAAACTCCTACTTATGTTATATATTTTACAGTTTTTACAGCAGCTGTGATCAGGGTAAACTCCTACTTATGTTATATATTTTACAGTTTTTACACCAGCTGTGTTCAGGGTAAACTCCTACTTATGTTATATATTTTAGTTTTTACACCAGCTGTGTTCAGGGTAAACTCCTACTTATGTTATATATTTTACAGTTTTTACAGCAGCTGTGTTCAGGGTAAACTACTACTTATGCTATATATCTTACAGCTTTTACAGCAGCTGTGTTCAGGGTAAACTCCTACTTATGTTATATATTTTACAGTTTTTACACCAGTTGTGTTCAGGTTAAATTCCTACTTATGCTATATATTTTACAGTTTTTACAGCAGCTGTGTTCAGGGTAAACTCCTACTTATGCTATATATTTTACAGTTTTTACAGCAGCTGTGTTCAGGGTAAACTCCTACTTATGTTATATATTTTACAGTATCAAAAAGTAAAAAAAGGAAAATATTTGTAAAACTGAATGTAATTAAACACTGCTATTGTTTTTAAAAGTCATAGATTATTTACGTCGTTATACACACTTGTTGTAATTACACACTTTTATTGTTATAAACCCTTTTTGTTGTTGATGTTTTCACACATTTTTTTTTCATAGGCCCGGTCTAACGCTATAGCAGTGTACGCTCTCTGTGGATTTTCTAACATAGCTTCTATAGGGATCATAATAGGGGGACTAGGAGCAATGGCTCCTGAGAGAAAGCCAGATTTAGCCCAGCTTGCTGTTCGGGCTATGTTGGCTGGTTCTGCTGCTTGCTTCATGACTGCTTGTATTGCAGGTAAACGTTGTCTTTGTTTATAATTCCCTGTTTACTGTTTATGGTATGTAGAAGTCACAAACAGCGAGTAACGATGAGCAGGTGGTAGAAAATAGTTTATCATACAAACAGGTCTCACACTTTAATTATTCCACTGTTTGTAGAACACGTCTCACACTTTAATTATTCCATTGTTTGTAGAACACTTCTCACACTTTAATTATTCCATTGTTTGTAGAACATGTCTCACACTTTAATTATTCCACTGTTTGTATAACACTTCTCACACTTTAATTATTCCATTGTTTGTAGAACACTTCTCACACTTTAATTATTCCATTGTTTGTAGAACATGTCTCACACTTTAATTATTCCACTGTTTGTATAACACGTCTCACACTTTAATTATTCCATTGTTTGTAGAACACTTCTCACACTTTAATTATTCCACTGTTTGTATAACACGTCTCACACTTTAATTATTCCATTGTTTGTAGAACATGTCTCACACTTTAATTATTCCACTGTTTGTATAACACGTCTCACACTTTAATTATTCCACTATTTGTTAGAACACTTCTCACACTTTAATTATTCCATTGTTTGTAGAACACCTCTCACACTTTAATTATTCCATTGTTTGTAGAACATGTCTCACACTTTAATTATTCCACTGTTTGTATAACACGTCTCACACTTTAATTATTCCATTGTTTGTAGAACACTTCTCACATTTTAATTATTCCACTATTTGTTAGAACACGTCTCACACTTTACTTATTCCACTGTTTGTTAGAACACTTCTCACACTTTAATTATTCCACTGTTTGTATAACACATCTCACAATTTGATTATTCCACTGTTTCTAGAACATGTCTCACACTTTAATTATTCCATTGTTTGTAGAACACCTCTCACACTTTAATTATTCCACTGTTTGTCAGAACATTTTTCACACTTTAATTATTCCACTGTTTGTTAGAACGGTTCCCACACTTTAATTATTCCACTGTTTTAGAACACATCTCACTCTTTAATCATTCCACTGTTTGTATTCCAGTCTTATTTCAAAGTTTAGTTTGGTTAACTTCACAGCAGTGGTTTTCGTAGATTCCCCTTTCCTGCTAGGCCTGGCATTGCCAGGTGGTTAATCGAAGGTCGCGGGTTCGAATCCCCGTCACACCAAACATGCTCGCTCTTTCAGCCGTGTGAGCGTTATAACGTAACGGTCAATCCCACTATTCGTTGGTAAAAGAGTAGCCCAAGAGTTGGCGGTAGGTGGTGGTGACCAGCTTCCTTCTCTCTAGTGTTACACTGCTAAATTAGGGACGGCTAGCGCAGATAGCCATCGTGTAGCTTTGCTCGAAAGTAAAACAAACATAACAAAACCTTTCCTGCTCAGGAGGTAACATCTGTACTTACAATTTACAGAAAGCACCTTTGCGAGATCTATACCTAACTGCCCTCTGTCTAGTAAAGAACATACCCTGAGATATTGGACACATCACTTTTGAAGAGTTGTTTGTTTCCTGTCCAAACAAATTCTATTAATATTAACCGTGCGAGTTTCATGCACCGTCTTTTCATACAACTTCGCCTGAAAAATCTTGATTCATTATTCATGATAAACCAACGTTTTTTTGTTTCTACACATTCGTTAGATGGGTTCAGTTTCGGGAGCCAAGTATATAATTATACCAATACTACTGGACATAGTATGGCTACCAGAACTTTTGTAGTTTTTATACTGATGGGGCAATCTGATTGATTTTATGACAAGCAGTCACAGTTACCATAGTAACAGGTCGTCCTCACGTTATAAAAGGTCGCAATTCATAGTACTTTTTTTTTTATATACTGTTATCTTAATTAATTTCAGCAGATAACCTGATGTGGCTTTGCTATAAGAAAACACATACACACACTTAATTAATTACAATACTTGTTTTGTTTGTTTTTGAATTTCGCACAAAGCTACTCGAGGGCTATCTGTACTAGCCGTCCCTAATTTAGCAGTGTAAGACTAGAGGGAAGGCAGCTAGTCATCACCACCCACCGCCAACTCTTGGGCTACTCTTTTACCAACGAATAGTGGGATTGACCGTCACAGTATACCCCCCCTTCACGTCTGAAAGGGCGAGCATGTTTGGCGCGACCGGGATGCGAACCCGCGACCCTCAGATTACGAGTCGCACGCCTTAACACGCTTGGCCATGCCGGGCCAATTACAATACTATATATATATTTTTTTTCACATTTAACCCCCAAATTACCGACTTGGTTTAATACTGTTTATGACCGTTAGGGTCCACTTATTGCATCATATTGAGTAATTTTATGTTTACCCTGTTACGTCAGTTAGTGTAAATAGTTTATGAAATATCGGGTGAAATTACGTGTTTTCTCTGTTAAGTGTTTGTTGGTTATCACAAAATTACACAAAGAACAATTTGTACTCTGACCACTACGGGTGTCAAAACCCGTTTTAGTGGTATAAGTTCGCAGACATACCGCTATGCCTCTGGGGGGTCTGTGTTAAGTACAAAACGAACCCCAGTGAAAACAGAAATATTAATGAAAGTATGTTTACATCTTTAGTATGTGGCTCGTGCGTTATTAGTAACCCTGTAACCAAGAAAATAATAGAGGCACGAGAAATGTGTTGTATAATACGAAAAACATCTTTAAAGAACCAATGAAAAATTTCTATCAGCTATTTTACCTCATGATTAATCAAGGTCTACCTGTCAAAATGTAGCTAAGAAATAACGTTTATTTTTGTTTGTTTCAGGTACGCTTTTGGAAGAAGCGGTTTTTCCAGCCACGTGAATAATGTTTGCTAACCGGATACAAGTTTGTTTGTTTTAAAATAATATGTTAAAAATATTTACGAAACCGAAGGCGTTGGTGGCTTTAAATTTATTATTATGATATAACTGACAAACTACGTGTTTAAAAATGCTGTCTTTTTCCCACACTCTAAAATGAAATAAAATTTCATTTTGAAGAATTTAAAGAAAAAAAACAAGTAATGACCACACTGTGAATAAAACCCTCGTGACAACGATCTCTAATTAGTTTATTTATTGATTGGTTTAACAGTTAATTTAAAACTCGTGATGGGTTCGATATTTAAGGGGTTTTGAAAAGATGTTTCCTTTGAACGCACAATTCAGTAGGTAGAATATTTGAAAAAATTATCCATTAAATCAAGTAATTCAAAACGTCCCTAACTACAGTGTATAAGATTAAAGCTTTTCTGAATGTTTCATAATTAATCTGGTACTTTTGAGTTTTGAACGCGTGTTGTGATTAGTTTTAATTTTACAGAATCTCAATACAATAATTTTAATTTTAGTAATTAGCTATACAACAATATCACATGCATTATAATTTGTGTATCTGTATGACGATAGCAATTTTTAATTTTAAATCATGGACCCGGGCGTAGCTCACTTGTCGAACTGTGGATCCAAAGTCACGTTTGTTTCTCTTTGCTAGAAAAAAAAATCCCATTTCTATGTCAGTTAAGAGTAGTCCTAAGGGTTTATGGTGGGTGCTGTTGACTAGGTTCATTCCTCCTAGCCTATTATTTCAAAATTAATTTCAGCTAGCGCTGATAGCTCTTGCAAAGCTTTGCACATATATCCAATACAAACCACGATTACCATAATATTGACCTTTTTCCCTTTCCTAATAGATTGTTCGTAGTACTATATATACTGTGTAGCACAACACTCATCCTCTTTTATCTACTATACAATGTGAGACAGAGAAGCGTAGTAAAGACAAAACGATTTTTAAAGACCTCGTAGGAATATCATTAAATACATTGTATAAGATATTTTCAAAACTATCCAGTGTTTGATACCACAACCAATCAAATATAGAATATAATTCTGCAGCAAAGATGTCAGCTTCTAACGAACCGGCCCGTCACGGCCAGGTGGGTTAAGGTGTTCGACTCGAAATCCGAGGGTCGCGGGTTCGAATCCCCGTCGCACCCAACATGCTCGCCCTTTCAGCCGTGGGGGCGTTATAATGTGACGGTCAATCTCACTATTCGTTGGTAAAAGAGCAGCTCAAGAGTTGGCGGTGGGTGGTGATGACTAGCTGCCTTCCCTCTAGTCTTACACTGCTAAATTAGGGACGGCTAGCGCAGATAGCCCTCGAGTAGCTTTGCGCGAAATTCAAAAAACAATCTAACGAATCATGTGGGAAACAAGTGATAAAGAATTATTAATTACGTAAACGTTATAATTTTTTTTAAGTTGTGGACAAAATGCGATATTTTCCAAACGACGTTAGAGCGATCTAATTAATTATGTTAAAATAACGACGCAGAAGAAGTGAATTTATCGAAATTCACACTAAATTAAAAACAGAAAGCACGTGTGAAACTATCTACAAAATATGTTTAATGGTGTTGAGTAGATATAATTAATTTGCACCTTTTACGTTTCCAACGTTTAGTAACTAAAAAAAATTATTTTCATATGTGTCAAATTAATATATTCCAGTTCCGGTAAGCCTGCAGAGTTAAGAAACTTTAAATCCAGGGTTCAACACTCGTGGTGGGAAGAGCACAGATAACCTAATGTGTGGCTTTGCGCTCAAAAGCAAACAAACATTTTCCATATTTTTAGTCGTATATACATGTATTTATGTATTTAGAACATAATTAATTAGGGTAACAAATAAAGCTAAGCTAGAAAAAAATAAACTTACTGAAGTTATGCTATTCTGTGTCTTCCATAAAAGACCCGACATATCCACTGGTTCTAGATAATCTATACATATCAATTCTCCTATACACGGGTGTTCTTAACATTTATGCATCAGTTTGTCATCATTAATGGTTAGATTTTAACTCGTTACTGGAAGTCACGTTTTTGCTTTTGACATAGTCTATAGCTTAGTATGCCAAAACTGTAAATTCAGTTATCTATGTTCCGTTCACGCTCAACACTTTGGAGCCATCGATACGCTACGAAAATAATTGCTACTTTAATTAGAGTATTCCAACAGTTGGCGGAGGATGCTGTTGACTATCTGCCTTTCGTTTAACCTATTGACTCACAATTGGAAATACCAACATACAAGTTCGGTGATTAATGTTCGTGTGAACACACCACATATAGCTTGTTCTATTACATTTAGTTATACACAGTGGATATCAAACATTTCACTTATCTCACACAATACTTTAAAATACGATATTACACAACATGTTTGTGTGATTTTCTTTTGATAACTTTATAAAAAAAATAATATAAATAATAGTTGGGTAAGTGGCGAGTAGGGTTATTTTTTTTATTACTAAAAGAACGATTAGGCTAGAGTGAGGAGAAAGATAACTTGTTTATTGTTGAAAGATTGGTTGGACTAGATGCGAAGAAGGCCAAATTGTATATTGTTAACAGGTTGATTGGATAGACGTCCATACAAATCCAATAACGTTTCCAGTTAATACATCTGTAAAGAGATAGATGTCCTATACTAACTTCACCTCATGTTTAAATCGGTTTTAAAATACTGAAGTGCTTTGGTTGTTTTCCATAGCTGTTTTTGGCTAATTTAAGAGGTATATAACAGATTTAATGTGTTTATTAAAAAACATTTTATAATCTAATGTTTTCTCGTAATATCCAAAAATGATCAAATCAAATATTTAAATAACATTTTGAATCTGTTCAAATTCTATAAATTTTTCACTTAAGCTAGTATAAAGCTACAACAGAACGGATGAAGATAAGCTTTGTGATAAATAAGCAGAAATATGAAAAAGATAATTGGCCTGTATCATAAAATAAAGAAACAGCACCGATAACAAAAATACTGTAAAGGAACCTATTCTACTGTAAACAGTAGAGAGAATTATTATAAATGTATCGTTAAATTTCACGGTCAAAGAATGAACTTTCTCAGTGGCAAGTTTTGGGATTATATAAAGCTAAAATACTGGGTTTCGATACCAACAATGGGCAGAGCACAGATAGTGCAGTCTGTAACTTTGTGCTCAATGACAAACAAACGGATAAAAATACAAGCAGAAATAGTTTATCTGCGTTAGAGTTAACTAAAAATAGTTTTAATTTATGTCAACATGAGAAAGCAGATATTTAAACTACCTTAAGTAAGAGCTTATATAACTTATTCATGTACAATAGGCCTAACTAAAAAAACTGAAACTAGGTGATTTACTACAAATTTAAGTTAGTAAAGAAAAACAGTTAACTGCATCTTAAGCAAGACACCAGTGAAAAGGAAAAAAAAGAAATAGAGGAACAGTTAATTTGAATTCAACAATTATAAAAAAAGAAAATTAATTCTAGCTGATTTATGTTAAGTAATAACAGGTTAATTATAATAAAAAATAAGTAAAAATATTAAAAATCAGATATTGTACAAGTACTCATGGCGTTAAAGTAGCAAGGGATAATACGTAAATACAGTAAAATTAAAAATAAATATATTCTTAACTTACACTGCTGGCCAAAATCTTAAGGCCAGTAAACATAAAGAAAAAATATGCATTTTGCGTTGTCAGACTCAAACACTTATTTGAATAGAGCTTCGAACGATGAAAACAAGAAAAGGGGGGGGGACTTTTAGCATTTGATAGAGAAAATGTGAACACTATGAAATTAGCCTAAATACTAGGTGAAAAGTTTAAGGCCATACCAAAAAGAAGTCCTAAACAGGGTAGGAAATGCCCAACAAGAGGTCTCAGTAGTGAGTTGCACGGCCGTCATTGGGAATAATTTCAAACATTCGCTTTGGCATGGTCGATATAAGCGTTTGGAGAAGGCTTGCTGAAATGTTATTCCAAGTGGTGAAGATGGCTTCACAAAAATCATACAGTTTGGAATTGACGTCCATTTCTATAGACTTCCCTTGCCATCCACCCCCAAACATTTTCAATGGAGTTTAGTTTGGGCGAACACACTGGATGGTTCAAAAGACTCACATTATTCGCCATGACAAAGTCTTTTGTCTTGCGGGCATTGTGGATTGCAGCGTTATCCTGCTGAAAGATCCAGTCATTTCCACACAAGCGAGGGCCTTCAGTCAATAAGGATGCTCTCTCCGACATGCCAATGTAGCCAGCTGCTGTTTGACGCCCCTGTATAACCTGAAGCTCCACTGTTCCATGGAAGGAGAAAGCACCTTAAATCATGATGGAACCTCCTCCACTGTATCATGTAGAAAATGTCTCCAGTGGGATATTCTTATCGTGCCAGTAACGTTGGAAGCCATTTGGACCATCCAGATTAAATTTTTTCTCAACAGAGAACAAAACCTTCGTCCACTTTTCTATGTCCCATGTTTGGTGCTTCTCAGCAAAGTTTAACCGAGCTGTTTCGTGGTGTAGCCTTTGAAGACGTTTACGGTTTTTAAAGCATTTCTCTCGTAGATGCCGTCTTATTGTTCTTGAGTTGCATTCTGAGTCCGTAAGGGTCTTAATATGGTTCGACGATCGGCTGGTATCTTTCCGGACAACCCATCGAATCCGCCTGCTTAACGCCGGCGAAATTTTATTGGGCCGACCACATGAAATTCTCGTTCCGTATCCCTCAGGTTCTTTTAAGAAATTTGTAACAGCAGTTTTACTATGCCCAATCTCACCAGAGATGGCACGTTGAGAGAGACCTTGCTTTTGCACCTCGACAATTCTGCCACATTCAAGCTCTTTCAACTTTTTAGCCTTTGCCATGTTTTTACCCAATGTAACACAGGAGATGTCAGTGGGAGATGGTGACAACACTAATGCTTGAACACAAATGACTAAATTTCGTTACGTATTTATCGATTAACGCTTCGTTTCAGTATGGTCTTAAATTTTTGACCAGCTAGTATTCATGCTAATTTCATAGTGTTCACATTTTCCTTATTAAATGCTAAAAAAGTTTAATTTTTATTTTCCCTTTTCTTATTTTCATCTTTCGAAGCTCTAATAAGTAGAAAGAGGTGGTCCATAACGTAGTTTGTTTTTTTTAATTTCGCACAAGGCTACTCGAGGGCTATCTGTGTTAGCCGTCCATAATTTAGCAGTGTAAGACTAGAGGGAAGGCAGCTGGTTATCACCACCCACCGCCAACTCTTGGGCTACTCTTAACAATGAATAATGGGATTGACTGTCATATTATAACGCCCCCACGACTGAAAGGGCAAGCATGTTTGGTACGACGGGGATTCGAACCCGCGATTCTCGGATTACAAGTCGAACGCTTTAACCCACCTGGGCCTACCATAAAGTAAATTAGATAACTTTACTTAGTTTTCATGTTCCTTGTTATCTATTTTTAAAACATAAACTGTTAAGGAAGGATAATTAAAAATAACCGATTTATACTGAGAAAACTAAGTGTAAAAATAGGAATTAGTGATCGCTAAAAATAAACACATAATTAATCAGAGTTACATTTTGATGTCAAATATTAAAACTGACGTCAACCTGTGACAGACAAAAATTATTATTACAAAGCGTTAAAAAACTGATGCTCATAAAATGTGACAAATCATGCCATTGTTTTTATCATTTTATTTCTAAAATAATACACCTTCACGTAAGAGAAATGGACTATTTTTTTTCTTATCCAGAAATCCGGGTAATTCAAGAAAAGAAAACCATTATCTGTTAAAAGTGTGAAAGCAAATACAATGTATCTTAAATATTGAACGTGAACTCAATCAGGATCCATTATTATTAAACTTCAGCCCCATGGTGGTTCAGCAGCAAACTCGAGGGCTTATGACACCAAAATTCGGGGCTGGATTCAAGCAGTGAGCACAGCACACCGTAACAGGTTTGTGCTTTACAATAAACAAGTAAAGTCTAAGTCTCTTCCTGTTTTGTAACTTCCTCTAGTGTTTGATGAAGTAATCTAGCAACCAGTCCACCAAGAAAAGCTCCAATCCAGTAAACGACAATGTGTTCCATAAATGTGTTACCATGGCAACCAAGTGTTAAGGCGGACGCTAAGATGGGGTTAAAAAATCCTCCCGTTGTACTGAGAGCTGGAATACAAATGGAGAGTAAAGTATTGGTATTTGAAATGCATTTTCACTATTTTTTACACTCGTCGATAAATGTTAGAAATTAATTATGTATGGAGATGAATCTCGTTCTCAGGATTAAACGAGTAGTTTATTTTTTTACTCACAGTACGGTCCTCTCACCTCCTAACGATAAAACCGCAGTAGTGATGGAGTTGGCGACACCAGCTGTTCTTACATCCCACTTTCTAGATTGAAGCGACATCAGCCGGCTGACGAAAGTAATAAAACCTTCAATCAAGGCACCACATAGCACAGTTACCTAAATACAAGTGAAAAAAATCCGATTGAAAGTCCATCACGTGTCGACTTATACATACATAGGTCAAAAAACTTCATCATACAGTGTAGATATGTCTGATGTTCAGGGTGAGAAGTTAAACTAGTGTTAGAGTTTTTACAGTTTCAATATTCTTGCTTCAACACTTCTTGTGGTACTAAAACTTTCTGTATTATTACAGCTAGCTATGTTACGCATATATCTATCCCCACTTGTCTTCATTAACATTTTATAATTATTATGCTCGTTTGTTTCCATTTCATTAGCTATATTTTTATACACAATCAAAACCAAGCGGAAGAAGCACCTATACTTGATTCAGTTTCATTACTCATTAGAATCTCTACGAACCTACATGAAATCTAATTACAAACCCAAAGTAGCGCATTCGCTGCACACACGCTAGTATCCTTTTCGGTATAAGAAATGGAATAATTTGGATCCCAGACAGACGAGTGCTGTGAAATAATTAGAGCAAGAAGTTTCGTTGTGTTTTGTTTTCGTCTGGAAAAGTCACTTACTTACTTAGATGAAAATTAGTTGAAATAGTGTAATTTTGATTCACTACATAAACAAGTATAGAGGAATTTATGTGGCTTTATTGTTACAGTTAGCTTTAGTTTTGTCCAGCCAATAGTGAAATACCCATCGTGGCAGAGCGGTATGTCTGCAGACTTACACTGCTAGAAACCTGGTTTCAATACCCATGATGGGCAGAGCACAGGTAGTCCATTGTGTAGCTTTGTACTTAGTAATTCACGAATTGAGAGTTATAGGAAAATAACTGTCAGCGATGTAATGAGACGCGTCGTTCTTGTAACCATCATTCCAGGAAAATAACTGTCAGCGATGGAATGAGACGCGTCGTTCTTGTAACCATCATTCCAGGAGAATAACTGTCAGCGATGGAATGAGACGCGTCGTTCTTGTAACCATCATTCCAGGAAAATAACTGTCAGCGATGGAATGAGACGCGTCGTTCTTGTAACCATCATTCCAGGAAAATAACTGTCAGTGATGGAATGAGACGCGTCGTTCTTGTAACCATCATTCCAGGTCATATTAACGAATATCACATACTCAAAACGTCAAAATAAATAAATCATTTTAAACTACAATTTATCAAAATCTCTCGTCAAGAACAATTATTTGAATTCCTTCAACACGTAAAAAGTGTGTCACAAAAAATCAAATTGTGATCACAGTAGAGATTGTTAGTTGCTACGCAAACCAAGGTTTGAGGTGGTTAAGCACCTCGCTGCGTCTTCAAATGGTAATAAAAAGGTTTAAAAGTGGTAAATAAAAACTTCTGAATAAGGTAGCATACAATCGTTTACTGCAGCTGCTCCCAAATCATGTAAATCTTGAAACAGTATTTAAATAAAAAAACAAACAAAAACGGTTGCATGAGATCCTGCTGTAAGGAAAACAGTCACCAAAATGCCTTGTTGCTATCAGATTATATTCCGACTGGTTCCCTGATAAATGTCATCCTTCGTATTATATATCAGGAAATAGTTGTCACCGACTGCGTACTACAGGCTCATTTACTCATAAACACCACGTGAACAGAACAAAAACACCAAACTTTATTGAGAATAAAACTGATTATTAGCGTTTGACACTTCGAGCATTGCACGAGATATTATTTGCCACCATTCTGTAAAATATTATAATGTTTACCTCATTTGCGTTTATACCTACAAATGTTGTTGTTGTGGAACAGTTTTGGTCATTTGTGGTTTAACATCTTTCTTCGTTATTGTCTATATCTTTGCCGCTAAGGAGTTTAGTATACCATGTGTATTAACAAATCTTCTGCAGGACATGATCTCGAAGACACTGTCACAGGGAAGTTTTGCACATCTTATTGCATAATATTAACAATTATTTTCTTAAGCTTCTAGACCTGAAGAATTTTCCTGCTATTGTACGCACAAATCACGTGGCATGTGATAAAAGAAATGTCACCACCGTAAAGCTTTGGCAGATATTTATTATAGATTATTTGTTATTAAGTGCAAAGCTATATAGTAGGCTGACTATCCTCGTTAAGCCTACTTTAGGGATCAAGTTTGGAGTTTTATCGGTATGAGCCTTCTAACTTAAAGTTAGGCCTTCAAAGGAGGTTTACTGTAGACATGATATCTAGGTTTTACAACTGAAATAACTTTAAAATAGCACTTGTAGAAAACCAACAACACTTAATACCATTTCAATTTTGCGTTTAAAACTTAAATGGAACGGAAGAGAATAAAAAAGTATATAATAGTTGTTCCTTGAATTAAAATTAAATTTTACTATAAATATTATTGTCTGCCATTCAGTCGATATAATTTTAGGAAAGACAACTTGGCCAACGAAATAGAGGTTTTCTATCGAAAATTATTTTTTAGATTAGGCTTAACTCGGTTTTTCTTAACATGGCGCTTACACAACTTCTCCGTCAATTTCTCCGTTTCAAAGTTTGTTTGTTTGTTTTTGAATTTCACACAAAGCTACACGAGAGCTATCTGCGCTAGCCATCCCTAACTTTGCAGTGTAAAACTAGAGGAAAGGCAGCTTGTCATCACCACCTGGGATACTCTTTTACCAACAAATAGTGGGATTGACCATAATATTATAACGCTTCCACGGCTGGGAGGGCGAGAATTTTAGTGCGAAGGGATTCGAACCCGCAACCATCAAACTTACGAGTCGAGTGCCTTAACCACCTGGCGATGCCGGGCTTGTAAATAATCAGACATATTCAGTTATAATCTTTGAAAAGGTAAAAGTTGTTAAAACATTTTACATCTTATATTTTAAAAAAGAATTTCAAATAGTTAAAGAAACGTATTGTTTGAAACTTATATTACAACGTAGTAATATAAACCTTTAGTCCTGCTTTGCAAACTTGAGTTGTGTGAAAGACACGATGCTCTGATATTAGATGAAAGGACCACATTAGCTTTGTGTACCTGAAAACAAAATTGGAAATTTTAATCAAAGTTTGAGTGAGATTAATCACTCCATGAGAGAGAACAACATATTTTAAATCAACTGAAATATATTACGGCGCCCTGGTGGCTGTCTCTTCTTACTCAACTATTTCCGTTTCTACCTGGTTACATGATCTATACTGTAGTTTGTTTTTCGCATAAAAAAATAACTGAGAGCAAAAAAAAACAAAAACGTGTGAATCAAAGTTCCGGACAATTCGAATCACACAGTTGTACGATTTATTTTAGACTGTTCATAAACAAACAACTTTAATTACAAATTAAATTAAAACCAAATTTACTTATAATTATATTACTGGAGAAACAAACTTTAATTAATAATGAATATAAAATATATTACATTTTAAATTAATAAATTCCATTTTGAAAACTAGTTGTGGTCGACATGAGAATAATTTTTGGTCGTTGTTAAACCCAACCTGCATAATGGTTATCTGGTCTGTTCCCATCGCGAGGATCGATCACTCATTTTAGCCTTATAAGCAGTGAAGCAATAACTCCTCAGAGAGCGTTATAAAAGAAAATTAGGTGAAATGTTATTTAGGTATTCAGATTCAAAAGACATTTCATATTTTACAAATAAAATCAGATATTTCGTAACTAATACTAAAATAAATTGTAAATACCACAGACATAGATATTGAGTTTAGTACCACTAATAAATGTAAGTTGATATTTTCTGGTATTTTTTGTCCTTGTTTATAATGTGAAATGCGAATACTTTGTTTGACATTTTTCGATTCTCTTACAAAATATATCGTAACAAACGATTAGATGCATAATAGTTTTTGAAGAGGTTATAAAAACTCCGTTTAAATTATGTATCGATCTACAATAATTAATTACACGTTTCCGTAGTTACAGTGGTTTAGTCTCGTATTTACAACGTTTCGTGCTAGGGTAAGTAATTCATGTTTACATTGAACTCCCGCCAATCATCTGTGTTTACAGCGATCTCGTGCTAGTGCAAGTTATAGTATGAAATGTTCATATTTTAGGGTGGAGTCAGTTAGGTATTCTTTTATATGCAAAAACGGCTTTGTGCGAAATTCCAAAACAAACAAACAAACAAACTGAACAAAAAATTAACTTCAAAGTAGTGAAATAATAATCAGTGATGTCGAGAAACCCACTTGTTGAGAAATTTATATGCAAAAACGGCTCGTTTGGGTTGAGAAAATATTTTACATAGAAGAGCGAACAACGTTTCGACCTTCTTCGGTCATCGTCAGGTTCAGTTTGTGAATTTTGAATTTGTCACGAAAACTGTTTACTTAATTAATCCTTTTACGTTTTACAAACTAAATCACTTTGATGGGACGCTAGCTATATTTAAGATCTCAGGAAGTTATAAACAAGATTCACTGAAAGGAGATTTTATTAGGATATTACTTAAAATCGGGATGAACCTTCTTCCAGGTTGAACTTGGTATGACGGACACTCTATAGACTTCTGGTTGTTATTTTGTTCATTTGTAATAAATATTTCGAGGACTCTAGGTCCGAAACGAGTTCATAGTTGTCTCGCATGGGACAGTGCATGTTCAAACAAGATATTAAGACAACAATCGAATGGAGATAATTTGATCGTGTTGGCCAAGGAAGAGCTACTTTTATATCCTGCTGTCAGATATAAATATGGAGCGGTCACCAAAGTAGGTACTTTCTAATTATCTAACCTTCTAGAAAAATCGAAAGACCTCACTTCTGTCATGATGTTGTAACCCACAGTATACAACATGGTCATTAAATACTCAAAGTTTGCGCTTTAAGCATAACGAAACTACAGTTGTCGGCTTCCATGCGGCAGTTTTTAATGTCTTTCGCATCGCGCGCTTGCAGATTGTTGACTTTCCAAGAAATAATTTATGACACAATCCGACATCTGTTTAAATTTACATGTCTGTTTAATCATGTATCACAAGTCAGTTGGAACAAAGTCTGGCGTTTATTTTAGTTTATAAGCATGCTCAACCTTATGACAGATATTTCAGAACAGACGACTTTTAAAATAATCTTTAATAATGGCGCAGATTCTAAACAATAACTCATTATCATATCCCTTTCTATACAAATAAACAGAATGACACGAGTGTGTGTATAAAAAGTGACCAATTAATGTACGACTTTCAAGGTTTCTTTATATATTTGTATTGATATATTTTGAAACATTTGAAAAATTGAATGTATATGATATAAGATGTTGCTCAAAAAACACACATCATAAAAAACAATTATAACAACAAAACGTATATTTTTTGTGTGCGATACAAGTCATTTTATACGGCTGATCAGTATCTTAAAGCCAAGGGGCTGAAGTGGTTAAACAAGAACTTTATCCCACTACCACTCATTCTCAGACACTTGACGCTTACCTGTGTAACGAACATTTTATAACTGCATGGGATCGTTCCGAAACATATCCCATAATATCTTAACTGAACAAATTATTTATCAACTATTTACTTGTGGCTTTGAAGAAAAACAGAATTTAAAAAATTGTATATATTTTATTAATTCCGCCTTGGCGCTTGTTTGTTTGTTTTGAATTGCGCGAAAAGCTACACTAGGGCTAATTCAGCAGTGTAACATTAGAGGGAAGACAGCTAGTCATCACCGCCCACCGCTAACTCTTGGGCTACTCATTTACCAACGAATAGTGGGATTGACCGTCACATTATAACGCCCCACGTCTGAAAGGGTAAGCATGTTTGGTGTGACAGGAATTCGAACCCGCGACCCTCAGATTGCGAGTCGAGTGCCTAAACACCTGGCCATGCCGGGTTGCCCTCCTCGGCGCATGTGTAACAAACAGTTTTTCACCTTCACCATTCTGAAAAAAAAGTCATTGTTCTATTACTTTACTCAGTTTGATAATTACTTACGTATTTCTCATTAAGTTTAATTCCTTTAAAGTGAAATGTTTTCTATTATTCCGATTTACTTCCAGAACTTATGACTAAAAAGAAATTTTGAAAACACAGAAACAAAGAAAAATATTTAAATAAAGGTAATTAAAATATATATTATTATTTCAGTAAATTTACGGACTTAAATGCTAAAATTCGGGGCTCGATTCCCCGTCGTGGACACAGCAGATAGCCCCATGTGGCTTTGCTGTAAAATAAATATTAAAATATTTTCTTTACATTTTATTTTCAAATTGATAAGATCTAATAGTCTTATTATGTTGGCCCGGCATGGCCTAGCGCGTAAGGCGTGCGACTCGTAATCCGAGGGTCGCGGGTTCGCGCCCGCGTCGCGCTAAACATGCTCGCCCTCCCAGCCGTGGGGGTGTATAATGTGACGGTCAATCCCACTATTCGTTGGTAAAAGAGTAGCCCAAGAGTTGGCGGTGGGTGGTGATGACTAGCTGCCTTCCCTCTAGTCTTACACTGCTAAATTAGGGACGGCTAGCACAGATAGCCCTCGAGTAGCTTTGTGCGAAATTCAAAAACAAACAAACAAACAAACTTATTATAAATGCCAAAAAAAAACACGATAAACATGAATTAAAACGACAGATTTCTTGTCTACTATTAATATATGAATAAAATATGAAACCTTACCTAACTGAGTAAATTCCCCCCCCAGAATTTGACCAACTAATTTCCTTGTTATGTCACCAGATGGCACCGGACATCTAAGTACGTAGTCTTCAACGGGACAGCAGAGACAAGCCTCAGTATCTTCAAATACTTGATACCACCAATAACTTAATAAAGTCAGGGTTAGTCCTAACGCAACATAGCCTTGGCGTTCGTAGACTACACCTGATGGTTAATTATAATCAGAAAAAAAGAATCAGTATAAGTGATATTGTATGTTTGTCTGTCCACTAACTAACTTCTTGTACATTATTTGATCAATCACCATCAAACTTGGCGATTACTACGGTCTCTAGACACTTAGAGACATGAAGAGGTAAAATTCCCACCAAGTGTCCCACAAAAATGTAACGTAAAACCCATTTTTAGATTTTAATTCAGTTTGTCTTCGTGTTACGTTCCTTTCAGTAACACTCAATATTTATCGCTGCCTACCAACAAAACTAACAACTGTTACCCGAAATATGAGGTTGACTAAATCTCATCAAAACGTCGTACATTTATAACAAAACTTTCCTTTATATGATCAAGCTGTCTCAAAACGTTTATTTTTCCTCAAAGTGGGTTTATCGTTATCAACTTTTCAACTTAACACCATGCAACTTTTAAGAATTATGTGATAACCGCTAAAATTATACACTAATAGTTACATTTAAATCGCAAAATAGCTTTGCTTATTAGAAGAAGAGAAAATATTTCAGTCTAATCCTTCCCAATAATCTACAGCAATTTGTTTTACTATCTAGGACAAACTTAGGAAAAGTATTTTGAATACAAGCACTGATAATCTGGATAATTTCGAAAAAACTGAAACAAAATCTATATTATTTTAAAACTAATTAAAAAAAACTCAGAATTTTAGATAAAGATGAATATTAATATAAAACGAGTCTTCATTTATGTAGGAGAATCACTTGAAATAGAGTAATAAACGCGGTAGATGTTAGTTTCAGACGAGTATTCAGAACTTAGGCCTAAGGTAGTTTAGGCGTTCGGCTCGTGACCTGACGGTAGCGGATTTCTATCTCTGTCACCAAACCACAGAACTTTCTTGGCACAAGAAAAAATACAAACAGCATGTATAACAGTAATCCAAACAACGAAACAAAATTCTATTGAACGCAAATGTTCTTGACCTATGCGAGGCGATTATATAATTGATCTTACTGATCAAGGACTCAGATAGCCTTAGTAAGGTGTTTGTTACCTGTTTTATATCAGGTGTGGATCGAGATATTAATAATACGATTAATGTTATAGATTTTAGTAACATTTCTGTTTTGTCAAACTTCTGCTAAAAGCAAATAAATATACTTTTACCTAATTCTGCGTAGCCGCTACAGAGTTCTAAAGTCGAAACAAGTTCTGCCACCAGAAGGCGTATGTGTGAAGGCACGATAGCAAACGTCACATTCCGCATAATCTTGAAGAAAACAACGTTGAATAATAACACAGAGTACGGAACGAAGGCCTCGGGCACAGGAACGAACATTACTTAGTTTATTCTGAAAACCAAACATGAAATTAGAAATAAATAAATACTTAGATTATTATGTTCGTCGTAAGATATTTAACCTAGTTATAATTTTGGAAAATGTAACTAAACTGTAGTTTAAAAGAAAATATTCACATGACGTACATGTGGTCCTGGGGTGAGGATAAACGTGTTGTCTACTTACAAAACACAGAACCCTCGATTAGTTTTCAGATTTGATCATTGTTCCTGCACAACTGTGTGACAACGCTCTTTGGTGATGGGACGGTTTGTGTATTGTTATTGTTGGTTTTTTCTTTTTGAATTTCGCGCAAAGCTACACGATGGCTATCTGCTCTAGCCGTCCTTAATTTAGCAGTGTAAGACTAGAGGGAAGGCAGCTAGTCATCACCACCCACCGCCAACTCTTGGGCTACTCTTTTACCAACGAATAGTGGGATTGACTGTCACATTATAACGCCCCCACGGCTGAAAGGGTGAGCATATTTGGTGCGACGGAAATTCGAACCCGCGACCCTCGGATTACGAGTCTAATGCCTTAACCTCCTGGCCATGCTGGGCCCAGACTACAAGGGCGTCAGCTAGTTAACACCACAACTCTTGAACTACCCTTTTTTATCAGCGAACAGTGGAATTGGCCGTAAAATTATATCGATCCACGGCTAAAAGGGCGAACATGTTCGGTGACGAGAATTCGATCCCGTGATTGCGTGTTGGAACGAAAGTACAAATTGCCAGATGTGTTAAAAATGTTGGAACCCTGACAAACACAGAATTCGGTGGCAACTCATTCAGTGGAATATTCAAGAATATTCAATCAGACGAAATGCTGGTATATTAAATAGCCGACAAGGTCGCCATATGTCAATAGAAGGTTCGCTACCCCACGCAATAACGGCCATCATTAATGGTCATTAGGATTCGATAGTAGGCTATCAGTGGACTCAGTATAAACTTTACGTTACTGGCGGGAGCGATCATAGTGAACAAAAAATAAACAAATTTCATGAATTTATCTTATTTTGTTCATGATGGTGAGAAACCCACTTGAAATAAAAATGTATTCTCAAAACGCTGTTCTGTACTTTATTTCAATGAAAGTTTTAATACCCGTACCAGCTGTCTTGAAAATACATTATCCTGAGTTGAAAAACCCAGCGTCCTACTATTGATCGTTCGGACATTTGTCGAAATTACTTGTAGCAGTAACACCAACAGCCTGACAAAAAACTTTTACATTAAACCCTAAAAATAAATAAAACTTAGTAATACTAAAGAAAATAAAATCATACTGGAGACATAAAATAATAAATGTTTGTTAAACGGCTTTCTTAGCCCTTTATAATGACTTGCTAAAGCTTATTTTTGGGAAGCGATTTCCTTATCTCTGGCTCTCTTGTATAATTTCTTGGATAAAATATAAATAAAAGTTGTCCGCCTGACGGGGTTTTCCCAGTTAAAGTCATCTAAATCAAGTTTAAATGAAATTGTTGTATTTTCATGAGACAACTGTTTAAAATAATCAACTCTCCTGTAAGGTGAATAAATGTAGACTAAATATCCCCACCCCGGTCTTATGATCTTTTGTGTATATAACAACTTTAGTGAAGTTATTTCTGTTCTGAGGGAGGTTAGGAATTCTTTAATATTTCTGGCCTAAGATCAGTGGAAGAGATATATCATTAATATACAACTTTAGAAAAATACGAAGTTTATAGCCCTTTCCATCAGCTTGTTTGTTTTTGTTGTTAAGTGCAAAATTACACAACAGGTTGTCTGTGTTGTTCTTACCAAGGATATGGGTAGCCCGGATTTTAGTATCGTAATCCTTCAGCCTTACAGTTAAGCCACTGGTGGAGATAAAGAGGTAACTAACGGCAGGGGTCCTCAGAATGTGAAACTTACAGAACAAACATTTTCTTAGAGTGAAAAACGTTACCATGTTCCTTACTGTATTTTAAGCCTAACGTGTCCGATTCATAGTTTATTAGAATGTTGTTTCCTTACGGTTTTTTTTTTTTGTTTTTTTTTTTATTATTCATGGTTTATTAGAATCTTAATTATTGTGTACATTTTAGTTCAGTGCATTGTTAATTAGCATATCTACCAACTTTGTCTATACGACTAAACAATTAAACGTAATGCACACAATAACTATTCCACTGAAAAGAAAAGAAAACTTCTCGAAGCATTAGGAAACGAATGTCAAAGTTATCTGTGGTGCGATCAACTAAGTGGAACGTAATTTATAGTTGTTTTTTAACTTAGTAACAGTAATTTACATATAATTTTAATACAACAGGAGACATGTTGGTATTTTTAAAATGTCACATTCGTTAAAGTAAACTTTGAAAACCTTATTGTCAAAATATCCTCTTAAACTAATTTCATCCAACACGTGCGAAGGTAACACTCATTCCAAAAGCCAATCGTCCTGTTAGAAAAAGAACGCTGTCAGCTATGACTCCTGTCCTATAAAGCATCCCCCTAAAAAAAAACAAAAGACCATCAATACTACCAATTTCATTAACAATCTTATGCACTTCAATCAAATTCCTTTTTTCTAGAGACAACAGTTTCAGAGATCTTCACCTGTTCTCGTATAATAAATCCAAGGTGTTATCCCTTCTCCAATATTTTTTTCCAGGGATTCTGTGCATTTTTAAGACAATTATGACCTAACTAATAACCTGTACAGTGAACTAGTATTATGTATATAACTTAAAATCCTATTTGCCCTGTTACTAACAACAACATGGTTGGTTGGTTTGAAAGACTGATCAACTATGACACCAAGATATTTCTAGTTCACAGCTCCGTTAACCCTCAAACGGCTGTCACCATTTGATGCTGCTACCTACAACATTCTCGATGTTTTAGGGTTAAGGTTATTCTCATCATAACTGTCTAGTTAGAAATAGGATTTATTCAGTTAGAAACTAAAAACGTGAGCTGTCTGTTCAAACGAAAATTTTGATCTGGAACGTCCTTCAAATCTTCACGTCACAAACGAAAAGTAAAGCCGAAAACAATTTGTTAATTGATAAAACTCAAAACACATGGAAAGGAAACAAAATGTTAACTGTTTTAAATTATATTACCCTTGTAAGGTTTATTACTCTGTTTTGATCAGTCAGAAAATGGTTAAGATGCATTTCTTTAACTTCAGTTTTGTGACACTACTTTCCATTGTCATGTTGTTCTTCAAACCACATCATTCCACTATACTCTAAGCCAAATAATTTTCTACAGTACTTCTACAATTTTCTGATCATTGTTTTTTTTCACTATAACACCTCCCGGCTCAGTACGTGGTTTCTGCACCATGATGTCGTTTTAAAACGGATTTCTTTACTTTGTTTACACTGAAAGTTTGAAAACAATTTCTTTAGTTATTCTCTGACGCTTGCATTTCCATTATCGACTCCAGTTTAAAACTTCAAATCATATCTTACTATCATCTGCATTCCATGTTCCACTTGGTAATTCATCCTTTCCGGTATCTTTCAAAAACGTTCTTAAAATTGTTAAATATATGCACACCGATACAGTATGACCACCTACCCTCAACAATTCGCGCCACTGTATCGATCATGTATGAACAGTAAGCTGAAAGGGCGAACTAACCTACTGACAGTACCATTGTATCGACCTCTAAGAATTCTGCGTTGTTAGAACTGGTGGTTTTATTACGTTCCCATCTAGAAAAAACAATCGCCACAAAATGAACCAACAATTTTATCCCAAATTATATACCTTCTCGACATCTGTAAAACCATACTTGAATATTTGATTTATTTCTTATAAATAAAACAATTAGCGACAAAATTATATCAATTAAATTAATCCTAAGTCTTAACTCCCTAACTCTAGTATACGAATTTAATATTAAGAGCGTCTATACGCTAATTGATAGCAAATTCACTCGGAAATTCTTAAAAAAACAAACAAATATTACCAATAGGCCTAACCAATTCTTGGTTCAACTTGCCTTCGACGAGGTAAATTTGTTAATGGAAACACTGGTAGTTTTAAAACGTTTCGAATACGCCCCTCTCCCCAGTGGCATAGAGGTATGTCTTCGAACTTACAATAGTAAAAGTCCGGGTTCCGATACTCGTGGTGGACAGAGCACACACAGCCCATCGTGTAGATTTGTGCTTAATTACAAATAAACAGCCTCGGATATCTAACTTATATAATATAATCAACTCAGTACACTAGTTTAAGATGTTTTCATTATCAAATTTTGTTGTATTATAGACATGTATCAGTGATAATAACAAACATCGAAAAAGTTCATTTTTCTCATGATACAGGACTTCGTATCGTTTACATATTTATTCAAACTACAATTTAAAGTTTCATTACAAGGTGAACATGTATAAGAAAACGAACTCTGTCTTCACTTAAGACAGCAAATTCTACTTTTCTTTTGTTATGGTTTTCTTTACCGTTCACTCATTATTCATTTTACCATTTAGTTCAGTCATAAATTTTAATTATATTAAAGCATTAACTCGCCTTCTAGCTACAACACATTGAAACTGACACAATCTTCCCCTATCTTTTGCGCACACATCTTAATATTGTGAAAACTATGCAAATTAGCTAGTCTCATGAGCTGTAAACTCGTGTTCTAAGCAGTAAATAAAGAACCTCTTTTTGATCTTAAATAAATTAGTTCACGAAATATAGTTAAAATTTGTCAATATTGTTATTGATTCTGAGAAGATGGTTTAATTTTGGAATATTGCGTCCTTTCCGTGTCTTTTTTCCTTCCGATTCTCTTTAAGTTACTAACAATATTAACATCAATATTTATGTTTTATCGTCCACTAACGTTTGAATTAAGTTCTTACTACGTACGGACTTACTAACATCAATTTGTTTTTGTTTTACAAGTTATAACACTTGTTACAATTATTTGAAAGTCTTAGTTCAGATTTCTGTTGTTGTTACAGTTTAAGAAATTGTTGTTTCTACCCTTGTTGCAGTGGTGTTTTTAGTCCGTTATATTTTCAATCACAAAACTGTAAAAATAAAAAATAACTAAACACTTTTTTGAAAGAAAAAAGGTTAAAGTTTAAAATCTGTAGTTTAAATTAATATAACAAATAAGTTATTATTTTCTAATTAAAGTTCTTTTGTTTCTTAAATCTATGGTTAAATTGTTTTGTTTTCTAACGAGTTAACATCAAAACGAGTCTAAAATCATCATTAAGATATTTTAACGTTAAAACTAAAATTTATTAAAATAAAAAAAACAAAAGTTCGACACCTTAATTTTTTAAATGCTTTACTTACTTTGTCCTGAATAACCTTGATATTTGTTTAAGT
This sequence comes from Tachypleus tridentatus, assembly GCF_004210375.1. Classification (NCBI taxonomy): domain Eukaryota; kingdom Metazoa; phylum Arthropoda; class Merostomata; order Xiphosura; family Limulidae; genus Tachypleus; species Tachypleus tridentatus. The sequence goes on along the minus strand of NC_134836.1, from coordinate 74,653,090 downwards.
TTCATAACGACACTTGAATTTAAGGTACACTTAAAATAAACAATACCTTTGCACCCCTATTTATTAAACATCTAGCCTACTAACGGTTTTAAATTAAAAATTTATGGAAGCGTCAAAACGATCAAATAAAGTATTTTCAAATATTAAAATTTCGTTTCATTATAATTCCAATATAGAAAAAAATAAAAACAAACAAATAACAACAGTTTAAATTGATTTGTTAAAATATTTATAATAACACAAATAAAATATTTAAAAAATCTTTCTGGGAGGGGACAATTTTCCGAATTTCTAACTGGACGTAACTCGACTCTTATTCCCAAATTCAGTTCTCTAACATACAATTTTACACAAATAGAACATTCAAAATAAATTACGTTATTATTCCTGCAATCAAAATAATTTTCAAAATTTTGAGTTTTTTTTCGTTGTGGAATTCCAATAAAAAAATAAAAATCTTTACAAAATGTTTACATGATTGAAATGACGTTTCTTTAAATTTTAGTTCAAAGACGTTAAAAGGCCAGATGTTTAACAGATGTGAATGGAGGAGTATCGGCGCTCATCTTAGATGTACCTTAAAGTGTAGTATTAGTAAGCCTAATCACAATCACGGAACATAAATTTGTGGCTACTATGGAGGGAGTTTAAAAATACTACATCATCCGTTAATTCTGAAATAAAACAGAAATTAGTGTCAGTTAGAGAAATATCGCTTACACAGATAATGAAGAATATGGAGCCAACTACGATTGTGTTTAATAACAATAACTAAAAGGTGCCGACTTACGGTGTGTTTGTTGAACTGAATTTTCTCTGATTGAACGGTTTGAATGGTTGTTAAACATTGAGAACAAAGCTTGGAGATTACATCAGTGGAATAAAAAATTGGACATTTATCGAAGACTTAAAACGTTCTTTTGGAAATAGGTAACATAAAACAGAAATTAAAATAATTTAACTTAAGCTACCCAAGCCATTATTTGATAAACTTGTGTCTGTTTATAACAGGCGAGCCGCTAGACCGATTTTCACCAAATCTAGCACGTATAATTTTAGGGTTACAGAGGGAGTAATCTTTTGTATGTTTTCCCCGTGCGTTGAATGGATACCTCAACTAGTATTAAATAGGAATACTTACCCCGAAAGGCTAGTCTTATATCCCCAAACTAGATGACATGGAACAGCGTGTTTTAAACATCAAGAAAACTCTATGAAGTAGCCCTTATAACTCGACACCATCTCTGTCGCTAACTAGATGTATTAAATACTGATTGGACCATCGTCCAAATGACGCCAGTATGGCGGCAACACAAAGGACGAGGCGCCGTCGTTCCGAAAGAGCGCTATCTGTATTTTATTTTTTATGTATATGTTTCGTCTGCTGCATTAAATACATTATTTTCTTTTGATTATTATCAAATTTCGAATGTCTAAAGATATCCGCTCTGTCTGTGATTTTGAACAATTGACTAGATGGGATAAAGACAATCGGAATCAACCAATAACCTTGCTAAGTGATTGATTATCATGCTTATAATGCAACCACAGGCATAAAGTGAGGGAATATTTTGTGTATCGCAAAAAATCGAACCCGGCCTCCTAACTTCGACATCGAGAGCGTCCTCTACCATAGGGTCAACGCACACCCTTCCTTTGCTTTATTCAGTGAAATCTCATTTCTTTAAAATATCTGGTTGAGGTTTTACATTGAATTTGTGAAATTTGACAATAATATTTCTCCTTTAAGAAGAGTTTTTATCAGTTCTCTAATCATAAGGTAACCGTGTTCATTATACACTATTTTTAATCACCAAGAATTCTTCTACTTTGTTGTAAGTGTTGCACACTCCAGTTAATTAAACATTTTGCTAAAAAATTGTTCCCCATTCAGAATGATAAAATTTGGTGTTAATGGATACGTCATACTTAAGAGTTATTATATAGTCACCCTGAAAAGCTTAGATGTTGTTAATTACATCTTATCATGTGTTTTATTAACCACTCAATCTGATAAATATTGGTGTTAATCATTACGTCATAGTATGGAGTTCTTATGTACTTCGGTGTCGCTATCGGAAAAACACACATTCACAAACACGTTATATTGAGTTATGTGCTAGAAAAAGCGTGTTAAAATGTGTAGATTTAATTATTTCAACACAGTTATGGCTGGTACACTAAAATTTGTTTGTTTTGTTTTGAATTTCGCGCAAAGCCACTCGTGAGCTATCTGCGCTTGCCTTCCCTAATTTAACAGTGTAAGACTAGAGGGAAGGCAGCTAGTCATCACCACCCACCGCCAACTCTTGGGCTACTCTTTTCCCAACGAATAGTGGGATTGACTGTAATATTATAACGCCCCCACGGGTGAAAGGGGCAAGCATGTTTGTTGCCACAGGGACTCGAACCCGCGACCCTCAGATGACGAGTAGAACGCCTTAATCCACCTGGCTATGCCAACACTAAAATATGATAAAACAAATACTATACTTCAGCAAAAGTCTTGTCTGTTTTCTTAAAACATTTACATGGATTGAGATTTACAAACGGCGACGTTAATAAATGACTAGTATTTGTCTAAATGTTAAAAAGAGCTCATTTCACAAGGTATTATGGGTAACGTTATTTTGTAGCTAGCGGGTTATAAGACTCTTAATTGAAAATTTAGTTGATTTTAAATTTTAATTAATGACTTAAAATTTGGTTCAAGAATATGGTTCTTATTAAAATAACGATGATTAAGATAAAATTTTGCTTTGTTAAATTCTGCAAAATATCTAACGCCTTGTGTTAACAAAGCAGACGAAAGGTGAAAATCCAGTCAGAAGTAGTAGATCGAGTTGCTAGATAAAACAGATTTGATTAGGCCTAGCTTGTGTGATAAAAAACTGTATTTAACTATAGATGCAACTTATCGTGCTTCTCCTTTTTTCATCAGTTGATTTCGAATAAGAGGTGGTCTGTAAAAATCAAGCAGTTAATAAGAATTTAGTAATAAATACAACTCTCTTATTTTCATCTAGGGTAGACTGTATATGTAGGGATAACCAAAGTACTCCATAGACATAATACAAATATACACACTAAAGATTAAAAAAATGATACAGCGTTTAACTTTTGTTTCTCTACCCAACAAGCAAAAAACAAGACAAGGAACACTGCTAAGATACCAAGACAGAAAGTCACTGACTCACGAAATGATTCATCTTTCTTCTACTTGTCTTAGTCGAGAATGCTGTACAATTGTTTCATTACCCACGTGAGTTTAAACCTAAATCCACTCTATGTGTTTCTGGGTAGTGTACGATGTCATTGTTTAGTAGTAATTTTAAAAAAAAAACATAATTCTAGTTTAAACGAACTTATCATAACTCCTTGGATTTTAATAGTCACGGTGGGCACAATACAGACAACCCGTTGTATACTTTTATGATTCTGTCTCCACTTGGATCTCGGGTGAGTTTATGGACTTCCAACACTTCGTTTCAGTATGGTCTTAAATTTTTGACCAGCTAGTATTCAGGCTAATTTCATAGTGTTCACATTTTCCTTATTAAATGCTAAAAAAGTTTAATTTTTATTTTCCCTTTTCTTATTTTCATCTTTCGAAGCTCTAATAAGTAGAAAGAGGTGGTCCATAACGTAGTTTTTTTTTTTTTTTTAATTTCGCACAAGGCTACTCGAGGGCTATCTGTGTTAGCCGTCCCTAATTTAGCAGTGTAAGACTAGAGGGAAGGCAGCTGGTTATCACCACCCACCGCCAACTCTTGGGCTACTCTTAACAATGAATAATGGGATTGACTGTCATATTATAACGCCCCCACGACTGAAAGGGCAAGCATGTTTGGTACGACGGGGATTCGAACCCGCGATTCTCGGATTACAAGTCGAACGCTTTAACCCACCTGGGCCTACCATAAAGTAAATTAGATAACTTTACTTAGTTTTCATGTTCCTTGTTATCTATTTTTAAAACATAAACTGTTAAGGAAGGATAATTAAAAATAACCGATTTATACTGAGAAAACTAAGTGTAAAAATAGGAATTAGTGATCGCTAAAAATAAACACATAATTAATCAGAGTTACATTTTGATGTCAAATATTAAAACTGACGTCAACCTGTGACAAACTGATGCTCATAAAATGTGACAAATCATGCCATTGTTTTTATCATTTTATTTCTAAAATAATACACCTTCACGTAAGAGAAATGGACTATTTTTTTTCTTATCCAGAAATCCGGGTAATTCAAGAAAAGAAAACCATTATCTGTTAAAAGTGTGAAAGCAAATACAATGTATCTTAAATATTGAACGTGAACTCAATCAGGATCCATTATTATTAAACTTCAGCCCCATGGTGGTTCAGCAGCAAACTCGAGGGCTTATGACACCAAAATTCGGGGCTGGATTCAAGCAGTGAGCACAGCACACCGTAACAGGTTTGTGCTTTACAATAAACAAGTAAAGTCTAAGTCTCTTCCTGTTTTGTAACTTCCTCTAGTGTTTGATGAAGTAATCTAGCAACCAGTCCACCAAGAAAAGCTCCAATCCAGTAAACGACAATGTGTTCCATAAATGTGTTACCATGGCAACCAAGTGTTAAGGCGGACGCTAAGATGGGGTTAAAAAATCCTCCCGTTGTACTGAGAGCTGGAATACAAATGGAGAGTAAAATATTGGTATTTGAAATGCATTTTCACTATTTTTTACACTCGTCGATAAATGTTAGAAATTAATTATGTATGGAGATGAATCTCGTTCTCAGGATTAAACGAGTAGTTTATTTTTTACTCACAGTACGGTTCTCTCACCTCCTAACGATAGAACCGCAGTAGTGATGGAGTTGGCGACACCAGCTGTTCTTACATCCCACTTTCTAGATTGAAGCGCCATCAGCCGGCTGACGAAAGTAATAAAACCTTCAATCAAGGCACCACATAGCACAGTTACCTAAATACAAGTGAAAAAAATCCGATTGAAAGTCCATCACGTGTCGACTTATACATACATAGGTCAAAAAACTTCATCATACAGTGTAGATATGTCTGATGTTCAGGGTGAGAAGTTAAACTAGTGTTAGAGTTTTTACAGTTTCAATATTCTTGCTTCAACACTTCTTGTGGTACTAAAACTTTCTGTATTATTACAGCTAGCTATGTTACGCATATATCTATCCCCACTTGTCTTCATTAACTTTTTATAATTATTATGCTCGTTTGTTTCCATTTCATTAGCTATATTTTTATACACAATCAAAACCAAGCGGAAGAAGCACCTATACTTGATTCAGTTTCATTACTCATTAGAATCTCTACGAACCTACATGAAATCTAATTACAAACCCAAAGTAGCGCATTCGCTGCACACACGCTAGTATCCTTTTCGGTATAAGAAATGGAATAATTTGGATCCCAGACAGACGAGTGCTGTGAAATAATTAGAGCAAGAAGTTTCGTTGTGTTTTGTTTTCGTCTGGAAAAGTCACTTACTTACTTAGATGAAAATTAGTTGAAATAGTGTAATTTTGATTCACTACATAAACAAGTATAGAGGAATTTATGTGGCTTTATTGTTACAGTTAGCTTTAGTTTTGTCCAGCCAATAGTGAAATACCCATCGTGGCAGAGCGGTATGTCTGCAGACTTACACTGCTAGAAACCTGGTTTCAATACCCATGATGGGCAGAGCACAGGTAGTCCATTGTGTAGCTTTGTACTTAGTAATTCACGAATTGAGAGTTATAGGAAAATAACTGTCAGCGATGTAATGAGACGCGTCGTTCTTGTAACCATCATTCCAGGAGAATAACTGTCAGCGATGGAATGAGACGCGTCGTTCTTGTAACCATCATTCCAGGAAAATAACTGTCAGCGATGGAATGAGACGCGTCGTTCTTGTAACCATCATTCCAGGTCATATTAACGAATATCACATACTCAAAACGTCAAAATAAATAAATCATTTTAAACTACAATTTATCAAAATCTCTCGTCAAGAACAATTATTTGAATTCCTTCAACACGTAAAAAGTGTGTCACAAAAAATCAAATTGTGATCACAGTAGAGATTGTTAGTTGCTACGCAAACCAAGGTTTGAGGTGGTTAAGCACCTCGCTGCGTCTTCAAATGGTAATAAAAAGGTTTAAAAGTGGTAAATAAAACTTCTGAATAAGGTAGCATACAATCGTTTACTGCAGCTGCTCCCAAATCATGTAAATCTTGAAACAGTATTTAAATAAAAAAACAAACAAAAACGGTTGCATGAGATCCTGCTGTAAGGAAAACAGTCACCAAAATGCCTTGTTGCTATCAGATTATATTCCGACTGGTTCCCTGATAAATGTCATCCTTCGTATTATATATCAGGAAATAGTTGTCACCGACTGCGTACTACAGGCTCATTTACTCATAAACACCGCGTGAACAGAACAAAAACACCAAACTTTATTGAGAATAAAACTGATTATTAGCGTTTGACACTTCGAGCATTGCACGAGATATTATTTGCCACCATTCTGTAAAATATTATAATGTTTACCTCATTTGCGTTTATACCTACAAATGTTGTTGTTGTGGAACAGTTTTGGTCATTTGTGGTTTAACATCTTTCTTCGTTATTGTCTATATCTTTGCCGCTAAGGAGTTTAGTATACCATGTGTATTAACAAATTTTCTGCAGGACATGATCTCGAAGACACTGTCACAGGGAAGTTTGCACATCTTATTGCATAATATTAACAATTATTTTCTTAAGCTTCTAGACCTGAAGAATTTTCCTGCTATTGTACGCACAAATCACGTGGCATGTGATAAAAGAAATGTCACCACCGTAAAGCTTTGGCAGATATTTATTATAGATTATTTGTTATTAAGTGCAAAGCTATATAGTAGGCTGACTATCCTCGTTAAGCCTACTTTAGGGATCAAGTTTGGAGTTTTATCGGTATGAGCCTTCTAACTTAAAGTTAGGCCTTCAAAGGAGGTTTACTGTAGACATGATATCTAGGTTTTACAACTGAAATAACTTTAAAATAGTACTTGTAGAAAATCAACAACACTTAATACCATTTCAATTTTGCGTTTAAAACTTAAATGGAACGGAAGAGAATAAAAAAGTATATAATAGTTGTTCCTTGAATTAAAATTAAATTTTACTATAAATATTATTGTCTGCCATTCAGTCGATATAATTTTAGGAAAGACAACTTGGCCAACGAAATAGAGGTTTTTCTATCGAAAATTATTTTTTTAGATTAGGCTTAACTCAGTTTTTCTTAACATGGCGCTTACACAACTTCTCCGTCAATTTCTCCGTTTCAAAGTTTGTTTGTTTGTTTTTTGAATTTCACACAAAGCTACACGAGAGCTATCTGCGCTAGCCATCCCTAACTTTGCAGTGTAAAACTAGAGGAAAGGCAGCTTGTCATCACCACCTGGGATACTCTTTTACCAACAAATAGTGGGATTGACCATAATATTATAACGCTTCCACGGCAGGGAGGGCGAGAATTTTTAGTGCGAAGGGGATTCGAACCCGCAACCATCAAACTTACGAGTCGAGTGCCTTAACCACCTGGCGATGCCGGGCTTGTAAATAATCAGACATATTCAGTTATAATCTTTGAAAAGGTAAAAGTTGTTAAAACATTTTACATCTTATATTTTAAAAAAGAATTTCAAATAGTTAAAGAAACGTATTGTTTGAAACTTATATTACAACGTAGTAATATAAACCTTTAGTCCTGCTTTGCAAACTTGAGTTGTGTGAAAGACACGATGCTCTGATATTAGATGAAAGGACCACATTAGCTTTGTGTACCTGAAAACAAAATTGGAAATTTTAATCAAAGTTTGAGTGAGATTAATCACTCCATGAGAGAGAACAACATATTTTAAATCAACTGAAATATATTACGGCGCCCTGGTGGCTGTCTCTTCTTACTCAACTATTTCCGTTTCTACCTGGTTACATGATCTATACTGTAGTTTGTTTTTCGCATAAAAAAATAACTGAGAGCAAAAAAAAAAAAAAACGTGTGATTCAAAGTTCCGGACAATTCGAATCACACAGTTGTACGATTTATTTTAGACTGTTCATAAACAAACAACTTTAATTACAAATTAAATTAAAACCAAATTTACTTATATTTATATTACTGCAGAAACAAACTTTAATTAATAATGAATATAAAATATATTACATTTTAAATTAATAAATTCCATTTTGAAAACTAGTTGCGGTCGACATGAGAATAATTTTTGGCCGTTGTTAAACCCAACCTGCATAATGGTTATCTGGTCTGTTCCCATCGCGAGGATCGATCACTCATTTTAGCCTTATAAGCAGTGAAGCGATAACTCCTCAGAGAGCGTTATAAAAGAAAATTAGGTGAAATGTTATTTAGGTATTCAGATTCAAAAGACATTTCATATTTTACAAATAAAATCAGATATTTCGTAACTAATACTAAAATAAATTGTAAATACCACAGACATAGATATTGAGTTTAGTACCACTAATAAATGTAAGTTGATATTTTCTGGTATTTTTTGTCCTTGTTTATAATGTGAAATGCGAATACTTTGTTTGACGTTTTTCGATTCTCTTGCAAAATATATCGTAACAAACGATTAGATGCATAATAGTCTTTGAAGAGGTTATAAAAACTCCGTTTAAATTATGTATCGATCTACAATAATTAATTACACGTTTCCGTAGTTACAGTGGCTTAGTCTCGTATTTACAACGTTTCGTGCTAGGGTAAGTAATTCATGTTTACATTGAACTCCCGCCAATCATCTGTGTTTACAGCGATCTCGTGCTAGTGCAAGTTATAGTATGAAATGTTCATATTTTAGGGTGGAGTCAGTTAGGTATTCGTATACATAAAATACTCCTACGAATTTTGAATTTGTCACGAAAACTGTTTACTTAATTAATCCTTTTACGTTTTACAAACTAAATCACTTTGATGGGACGCTAGCTATATTTAAGATCTCAGGAAGTTATAAACAAGATTCACTGAAAGGAGATTTTATTAGGATATTACTTAAAATCGGGATGAACCTTCTTCCAGGTTGAACTTGGTATGACGGACACTCTATAGACTTCTGGTTGTTATTTTGTTCATTTGTAATAAATATTTTGAGGACTCTAGGTCCGAAACGAGTTCATAGTTGTCTCGCATGGGACAGTGCAATGTTCAAACAAGATATTAAGACAACAATCGAATGGAGATAATTTGATCGTGTTGGCCAAGGAAGAGCTACTTTTATATCCTGCTGTCAGATATAAATATGGAGCGGTCACCAAAGTAGGTACTTTCTAATTATCTAACCTTCTAGAAAAATCGAAAGACCTCACTTCTGTCACGATGTTGTAACCCACAGTATACAACATGGTCATTAAATACTAAAGTTTGCGCTTTAAGCATAACGAGACTACAGTTGTCGGCTTCCATGCGGCAGTTTTTAATGTCCTTCGCATCGCGCGCTTGCAGATTGTTGACTTTCCAAGAAATAATTTATGACACAATCCGACATCTGTTTAAATTTACATGTCTGTTTAATCATGTATCACAAGTCAGTTGGAACAAAGTCTGGCGTTTATTTTAGTTTATAAGCATGCTCAACCTTATGACAGATATTTCAGAACAGACGACTTTTAAAATAATCTTTAATAATGGCGCAGATTCTAAACAACTCATTATCATATCCCTTTCTATACAAATAAACAGAATGACACGAGTGTGTGTATAAAAAGTGACCAATTAATGTACGACTTTCAAGGTTTCTTTATATATTTGTATTGATATATTTTGAAACATTTGAAAAATTGAATGTATATGATATAAGATGTTGCTCAAAAAACACACATCATAAAAAACAATTGTAACAACAAAACGTATATTTTTTGTGTGCGATACAAGTCATTTTATACGGCTGATCAGTATCTTAAAGCCAAGGGGCTGAAGTGGTTAAACAAGAACTTTATCCCACTACCACTCATTCTCAGACACTTGACGCTTACCTGTGTAACGAACATTTTATAACTGCATGGGATCGTTCCGAAACATATCCCATAATATCTTAACTGAACAAATTATTTATCAACTATTTACTTGTGGCTTTGAAGAAAAACAGAATTTAAAAAATTGTATATATTTTATTAATTCCGCCTTGGCGCTTGTTTGTTTGTTTTGAATTGCGCGAAAAGCTACACTAGGGCTAATTCAGCAGTGTAACATTAGAGGGAAGACAGCTAGTCATCACCGCCCACCGCCAACTCTTGGGCTACTCATTTACCAACGAATAGTGGGATTGACCGTCACATTATAACGCCCCCACGTCTGAAAGGGTAAGCATGTTTGGTGTGACAGGAATTCGAACCCGCGACCCTCAGATTGCGAGGCGAGTGCCTAAACACCTGGCCATGCCGGGTTGCCCTCCTCGGCGCATGTGTAACAAACAGTTTTTCACCTTCACCATTCTGAAAAAAAGTCATTGTTCTATTACTTTACTCAGTTTGATAATTACTTAGGTATTTCTCATTAAGTTTAATTCCTTTAAAGTGAAATGTTTTCTATTATTCCGATTTACTTCCAGAACTTATGACTAAAAAGAAATTTTGAAAACACAGAAACAAAGAAAAATATTTAAATAAAGGTAATTAAAATATATATTATTATTTCAGTAAATTTACGGACTTAAATGCTAAAATTCGGGGCTCGATTCCCCGTCGTGGACACAGCAGATAGCCCCATGTGGCTTTGCTGTAAAATAAACATTAAAATATTTTCTTTACATTTTATTTTCAAACTGATAAGATCTAATAGTCTTATTATGTTAAAAATAACTGCCAAAATGCCAAAAAACGATAAACATGAATTAAAACGACAGATTTATTGTCTACTATTAATATATGAATAAAATCTGAAACATTACCTAACTGAGTAAATTCCCCCCAGAATTTGACCAACTAATTTCCTTGTTATGTCACCAGATGGCACCGGACATCTAAGTACGTAGTCTTCAACGGGACAGCAGGGACAAGCCTCAGTATCTTCAAATACTTGATACCACCAATAACTTAATAAAGTCAGGGTTAGTCCTAACGCAACATAGCCTTGGCGTTCGTAGACTACACCTGATGGTTAATTATAATCAGAAAAAAATGTAGAATCAGTATAAGTGATATTGTATGTTTGTCTGTCCACTAACTAACTTCTTGTATATTATTTGATCAATCACCATCAAACTTGGCGATTACTACGGTCTCTAGACACTTAGAGACATGAAGAGGTAAAATTCCCACCAAGTGTCCCACAAAAATGTAACGTAAAACCCATTTTTAGATTTTAATTCAGTTTGTCTTCGTGTTACGCTCCTTTCAGTAACACTCAATATATATCGCTGCCTACCAACAAAACTAACAACTATTACCCGAAATATGAGGTTGACTAAATCTCATCAAAACGTCGTACATTTATAACAAAACTTTCCTTTATATGATCAAGCTGTCTCAAAACGTTTATTCTTCCTCAAAGTGGGTTTATCGTTATCAACTTTTCAACTTAACACCATGCAACTTTTAAGAATTATGTGATAACCGCTAAAATTATACACTAATAGTTACATTTAAATCGCAAAATAGCTTTGCTTATTAGAAGAAGAGAAAATATTTCAGTCTAATCCTTCCCAATAATCTACAGCAATTTGTTTTACTATCTAGGACAAACTTAGGAAAAATATTTTGAATACAAGCACTGATAATCTGGATAATTTCGAAAAAACTGAAACAAAATCTATATTATTTTAAAACTAATTAAAAAAAAACTCAGAATTTTAGATAAAGATGAATATTAATATAAAACGAGTCTTCATTTATGTAGGAGAATCACTTGAAATAGAGTAATAAACGCGGTAGATGTTAGTTTCAGACGAGTATTCAGAACTTAGGCCTAAGGTAGTTTAGGCGTTCGGCTCGTGACCTGACGGTAGCGGATTTCTATCTCTGTCACCAAACCACAGAACTTTCTTGGCACAAGAAAAAATACAAACAGCATGTATAACAGTAATTCAAACAAGGAAACAAAATTTTATTGAACGCAAATGTTCTTGACCTATGCGAGGCGATTATATAATTGATCTTACTGATCAAGGACTCAGATAGCCTTAATAAGGTGTTTGTTTCCTGTTTTATATCAGGTGTGGATCGAGATATTAATAATACGATTAATGTTATAGATTTTAGTAACATTTCTGTTTTGTAAAACTTCTGCTAAAAGCAAATAAATATACTTTTACCTAATTCTGCGTAGCCGCTACAGAGTTCTAAAGTCGAAACAAGTTCTGCCACCAGAAGGCGTATGTGTGAAGGCACGATAGCAAACGTCACATTCCGCATAATCTTGAAGAAAACAACGTTGAATAATAACACAGAGTACGGGACGAAGGCCTCGGGCACAGGAACGAACATTACTTAGTTTATTCTGAAAACCAAACATGAAATTAGGAATAAATAAATACTTAGATTATTATGTTCGTCGTAAGTAATTTAACCTAGTTATAATTTTGGAAAATGTAACTAAACTGTAGTTTAAAAAAAATATTCACATGACGTACAAGTGGTCCTGGGGTGAGGATAAACGTGTAGTCTACTTACAAAACACAGAACCCTCGGTTAGTTTTCAGATTTGATCATTGTTTCTGCACAACTGTGTGACAACGCTCTTTGGTGATGGGACGGTTTGTGTATTGTTATTGTTGGTTTTTTTCTTTTTGAATTTCGCGCAAAGCTACTCGAGGCTATCTGTGCTAGCCGTCCTTAATTTAGCAGTGTAAGACTAGAGGGAAGGCAGCTAGTCATCACCACCCATCGCCAACTCTTGGGCTACTCTTTTACCAACGAATAGTGGGATTGACTGTCACATTATAACGCCCCCACGGCTGAAAGGGTGAGCATATTTGGTGTGACGGAAATTCAAACCCGCGACCCTCGGATTACGAGTCTAATGCCTTAACCTCCTGGCCATGCTGGGCCCAGACTACAAGGGCGTCAGCTAGTTAACACCACAACTCTTGAACTACCCTTTTTATCAGCGAACAGTGGAATTGGCCGTAAAATTATATCGATCCACGGCTAAAAGGGCGAACATGTTCGGTGACGAGAATTCGATCCCGTGATTGCGTGTTGGAACGAAAGTACAAATTGCCAGATGTGTTAAAATGTTGGAACCCTGACAAACACAGAATTCGGTGGCAGCTCATTCAGTGGAATATTCAATTAGACGAAATGCTGGTATATTAAATAGCCGACAAGGTCGCCATATGTCAATAGAAGGTTCGCTACCCCACGCAATAACGGCCATCATTAATGGTCATTAGGATTCGATAGTAGGCTATCAGTGGACTCAGTATAAACTTTACGTTACTGGCGGGAGCGATCATAGTGAACAAAAAATAAACAAATTTCATGAATTTATCTTATTTTGTTCATGATGGTGAGAAACCCACTTGAAATAAAAATGTATTCTCAAAACGCTGTTCTGTACTTTATTTCAATGAAAGTTTTAATACCCGTACCAGCCGTCTTGAAAATACATTATCCTGAGTTGAAAAACCCAGCGTCCTACTATTGATCGTTCGGACATTTGTCGAAATTACTTGTAGCAGTAACACCAACAGCCTGACAAAAAAACTTTTACATTAAACCCTAAAAATAAATAAAACTTAGTAATACTAAAGAAAATAAAATCATACTGGAGACATAAAATAATAAATGTTTGTTAAACGGCTTTCTTAGCCCTTTATAATGACTTGCTAAAGCTTATTTTTGGGAAGCGATTTCCTTATCTCTGGCTCTCTTGTATAATTTCTTGGATAAAATATAAATAAAAGTTGTCCGCCTGACGGGGTTTTCCCAGTTAAAGTCATCTAAATCAAGTTTAAATGAAATTGTTGTATTTTCACGAGACAACTGTTTAAAATAATCAACTCTCCTGTAAGGTGAATAAATGTAGACTAAATATCCCCACCCCGGTCTTATGATCTTTTGTGTATATAACAACTTTAGTGAAGTTATTTCTGTTCTGAGGGAGGTTAGGAATTCTTTAATATTTCTGGCCTAAGATCAGTGGAAGAGATATATCATTAATATACAACTTTAGAAAAATACGAAGTTTATAGCCCTTTCCATCAGCTTGTTTGTTTTTGTTGTTAAGTGCAAAATTACACAACAGGTTGTCTGTGTTGTTCTTACCAAGGATATGGGTAGCCCAGATTTTAGTATCGTAATCCTTCAGCCTTACAGTTAAGCCACTGGTGGGGGTAAAGAGGTAACTAACGGCAGGGGTCCTCAGAATGTGAAACTTACAGAACAGACGTTTTCTTAGAGTGAAAAACGTTACCATGTTCCTTACTGTATTTTAAGCCTAACGTGTCCGATTCATAGTTTATTAGAATGTTGTTTTCTTACGGGTTTTTTTTTTTATTCATGGTTTATTAGAATCTTAATTATTGTGTACATTTTAGTTCAGCGCATTGTTAATTAGCATATCTACCAACTTTGTCTATACGACTAAACAATTAAACGTAATGCACACAATAACTATTCCACTGAAAAGAAAAGAAAACTTCTCGAAGCATTAGGAAACGAATGTCAAAGTTATCTGTGGTGCGATCAACTAACTGGAACGTAATTTATAGTTGTTTTTTAACTTAGTAACAGTAATTTACATATAATTTTAATACAACAGGACACATGTTGGTAGTTTTAAAATGCCACATTCGTTAAAGTAAACTTTGAAAACCTTATTGTCAAAATATCCTCTTAAACTAATTTCATCCAACACGTACGAAGGTAACACTCATTCCAAAAGCCAATCGTCCTGTTAGAAAAAGAACGCTGTCAGCTATGACTCCTGTCCTATAAAGCATCCCCTTAAAAAAAAAACAAAAGACCATCAATACTACCAATTTCATTAACAATCTTATGCACATCAATCAAATTCCTTTTTTCTAGAGACAACAGTTTCAGAGATCTTCACCTGTTCTCGTATAATAAATCCAAGGTGTTATCCCTTCTCCAATATTTTTTCCAGGGATTCTGTGCATTTTTAAGACAATTATGATCTAACTAATAACCTGTACAGTGAACTAGTATTATGTACATAACTTAAAATCCTATTTGCCCTGTTACTAACAACAACATGGTTGGTTGGTTTGAAAGACTGATCAACTATGACACCAAGATATTTCTAGTTCACAGCTCCGTTAACCCTTAAACGGCTGTCACCATTTGATGCTGCTACCTACAACATTCTCGATGTTTTAGGGTTAAGGTTATTCTCATCATAACTGTCTAGTTAGAAATAGGATTTATTCAGTTAGAAACTAAAAACGTGAGCTGTCTGTTCAAACGAAAATTCTGATCTGGAACGTCCTTCAAATATTCACGTCACAAACGAAAAGTAAAGCCGAAAACAATTTGTTAATTGATAAAACTCAAAACACATGGAAAGGAAACAAAATGTTAACTGTTTTAAATTATATTACCCTTGTAAGGTTTATTACTCTGTTTTGATCAGTCAGAAAATGGTTAAGATGCATTTCTTTAACTTCAGTTTTGTGACACTACTTTCCATTGTCATGTTGTTCTTCAAACCACATCATTCCACTATACTCTAAGCCAAATCATTTTCTACAGTACTTCTACAATTTTCTGGTCATTGTTTTTTTTCACTATAACACCTCCCGGTTCAGTACGTGGTTTCTGCACCATGATGTCGTTTTAAAACGGATTTATTTACTTTGTTTACACTGAAAGTTTGAAAACAATTTCTTTAGTTATTCTCTGACGCTTGCATTTCCATTATCGACTCCAGTTTAAAACTTCAAATCATATCTTACTATCATCTGCATTCCATGTTCCTCTTGGTAATTCATCCTTTCTGGTATCTTTCAAAAACGTTCTTAAAATTGTTAAATACATGCACACCGATACAGTATAACCACCTTCCCTCAACAATTCGCGCCACTGTATCGATCATGTATGAACAGTAAGCTGAAAGGGCGAACTAACCTACTTCTGACAGTACCATTGTATCGACCTCTAAGAATTCTGCGTTGTTAGAACTGGTGGTTTTATTACGTTCTCATCTAGAAAAAACAATCGCCACAAAATGAACCAACAATTTTATCCCAAATTATATACCTTCTCGACATCTGTAAAACCATACTTGAATATTTGATTTATTTCTTATAAATAAAACAATTAGCGACAAAATTATATCAATTAAATTAATCCTAAGTCTTAACTCCCTAACTCTAGTATACGAATTTAATATTAAGAGCGTCTATACGCTAATTGATAGCAAATTCACTCGAAAAATTCTAAAAAAAACAACAAATATTACCAATAGGCCTAACCAATTCTTGGTTCAACTTGCTTTCGGCGAGGTAAATTTGTTAATGGAAACACTGGTAGTTTTAAAACGTTTCGAATACGCCCCTCTCCCCAGTGGCATAGAGGTATGTCTTCGAACTTACAATAGTAAAAGTCCGGGTTCCGATACTCGTGGTGGACAGAGCACACACAGCCCATCGTGTAGATTTGTGCTTAATTACAAATAAACAGTCTCGGATATCTAACTTATATAATATAATCAACTCAGTACACTAGTTTAAGATGTTTTCATTATCAAATTTTGTTGTATTATAGACATGTATCAGTGATAATAACAAACATCGAAAAAGTTCATTTTTCTCATGATACAGGACTTCGTATCGTTTACATATTTATTCAAACTACAATTTAAAGTTTCATTACAAGGTGAACATGTATAAGAAAACGAACTCTGTCTTCACTTAAGACAGCAAATTTTACTTTTCTTTTGTTATGGTTTTCTTTACCGTTCACTCATTATTCATTTTACCATTTAGTTCAGTCATAAATTTTAATTATATTAAAGCATTAACTCGCCTTCTAGCTACAACACATTGAAACTGACACAATCTTCCCCTATCTTTTGCGCACACATCTTAATATTGTGAAAACTATGCAAATTAGCTAGTCTCATGAGCTGTAAACTCGTGTTCTAAGCAGTAAATAAGAACCTCTTTTTGATCTTAAATAAATTAGTTCACGAAATATAGTTAAAATTTGTCAATATTGTTATTGATTCTGAGAAGATGGTTTAATTTTGGAATATTGGGTCCTTTCCGTGTCTTTTTTCCTTCCGATTCTCTTTAAGTTACTAACAATATTAACATCAATATTTATGTTTTATCGTCCACTAACGTTTGAATTAAGTTCTTACTACGTACGGACTTACTAACATCAATTTGTTTTTGTTTTACAAGTTATAACACTTGTTACAATTATTTGAAAGTCTTAGTTCAGATTTCTGTTGTTGTTACAGTTTAAGAAATTGTTTTTCTACCCTTGTTGCAGTGGTGTTTTCAGTCCGTTATATTTTCAATCACAAAATTGTAAAAATAAAAAATAACTAAACACTTTTTTGAAAGAAAAAAGGTTAAAGTTTAAAATCTGTAGTTTAAATAAATATAACAAATAAGTTATTATTTTCTAATTAAAGTTCTTTTGTTTCTTAAATCTATGGTTAAATTGTTTTGTTTTCTAACGATTTAACATCAAAACGAGTCTAAAATCATCATTAAGATATTTTAACGTTAAAACTAAAATTTATTAAAATAAAAAAACAAAAGTTCGACACCTTAATTTTTCAAATGCTTTACTTACTTTGTCCTGAATAACCTTGATAACCTTTGTTTAAGTTTCATAACGACACTTGAATTTAAGGTACACTTAAAATAAACAATACCTTTGCACCCCTATTTATTAAACATCTAGCCTACTAACGGTTTTAAATTAAAAATTTATGGAAGCGTCAAAACGATCAATTAAAGTATTTTCAAATATTAAAATTTCGTTTCATTATAATTCCAATATAGAAAAAAATAAAAACAAACAAATAACAACAGTTTAAATTGATTTGTTAAAATATTTATAATAACACAAATAAAATATTTAAAAAATCTTTCTGGGAGGGGACAATTTTCCGAATTTCTAACTGGACGTAACTCGACTCTTATTCCCAAATTCAGTTCTCTAACATACAATTTTACACAAATAGAACATTCAAAATAAATTACGTTATTATTCCTGCAATCAAAATAATTTTCAAAATTTTGAGTTTTTTTTCGTTGTGGAATTCCAATAAAAAAATAAAAATCTTTACAAAATGTTTACATGATTGATATGACGTTTCTTTAAATTTTAGTTCAAAGACGTTAAAAGGCCAGATGTTTAACAGATGTGAATGGAGGAGTATCGGCGCGCATCTTAGATGTACCTTAAAGTGTAGTATTAGTAAGCCTAATCACAATCACGGAACATAAATTTGTGGCTACTATGGAGGGAGTTTAAAAATACTACATCATCCGTTAATTCTGAAATAAAACAGAAATTAGTGTCAGTTAGAGAAATATCGCTTACACAGATAATGAAGAATATGGAGCCAACTACGATTGTGTTTAATAACAATAACTAAAAGGTGCCGACTTACGGTGTGTTTGTTGAACTGAATTTTCTCTGATTGAACGGTTTGAATGGTTGTTAAACATTGAGAACAAAGCTTGGAGATTACATCAGTGGAATAAAAATTGGACATTTATCGAAGACTTAAAACGTTCTTTTGGAAATAGGTAACATAAAACAGAAATTAAAATAATTTAACTTAAGCTACCCAAGCCATTATTTGATAAACTTGTGTCTGTTTATAACAGGCGAGCCGCTAGACCGATTTTCACCAAATCTAGCACGTATAATTTTAGGGTTACAGAGGGAGTAATCTTTTGTATGTTTTCCCCGTGCGTTGAATGGATACCTCAACTAGTATTAAATAGGAATACTTACGCCGAAAGGCTAGTCTTATATCCCCAAACTAGATGACATGGAACAGCGTGTTTTAAACATCAAGAAAACTCTATGAAGTAGCCCTTATAACTCGACACCATCTCTGTCGCTAACTAGATGTATTAAATACTGATTGGACCATCGTCCAAATGACGCCAGTATGGCGGCAACACAAAAGACGAGGCGCCGTCGTTCCGAAAAAGCGCTATCTGTATTTTATTTTTTATGTATATGTTTCGTCTGCTGCATTAAATACATTATTTTCTTTTGATTATTATCAAATTTCGAATGTCTAAAGATATCCGCTCTGTCTGTGATTTTGAACAATTGACTAGATGGGATAAAGACAATCGGAATCAACCAATAACCTTGCTAAGTGATTGATTATCATGCTTATAATGCAACCACAGGCATAAAGTGAGGGAATATTTTGTGTATCGCAAAAAATCGAACCCAGCCTCCTAACTTCGACATCGAGAGCGTCCTCTACCATTGGGTCAACGCACACCCTTCCTTTGCTTTATTCAGTGAAATCTCATTTCTTTAAAATATCTGGTTGAGGTTTTTCATTGAATTTGTGAAATTTGACAATAATATTTCTCCTTTAAGAAGAGTTTTTATCAGTTCTCTAATCATAAGGTAACCGTGTTCATTATACACTATTTTTAATCACCAAGAATTCTTCTACTTTGTTGTAAGTGTTGCACACTCCAGTTAATTAAACATTTTGCTAAAAAATTGTTCCCCATTCAGTATGATAAAATTTGGTGTTAATGGATACGTCATACTTAAGAGTTATTATATAGTCACCCTGAAAAGCTTAGATGTTGTTAATTACATCTTATCATGTGTTTTATTAACCACTCAATCTGATAAATATTGGTGTTAATCATTACGTCATAGTATGGAGTTCTTATGTACTTCGGTGTCGCTATCGGAAAAACACACATTCACAAACACGTTATATTGAGTTATGTGCTAGAAAAAGCGTGTTAAAATGTGTAGATTTAATTATTTCAACACAGTTATGGCTGGTACACTAAAATTTGTTTGTTTTTGTTTTGAATTTCGCGCAAAGCCACTCGTGAGCTATCTGCGCTTGCCTTCCCTAATTTAACAGTGTAAGACTAGAGGGAAGGCAGCTAGTCATCACCACCCACCGCCAACTCTTGGGCTAATCTTTTCCCAACGAATAGTGGGATTGACTGTAATATTATAACGCCCCCACGGGTGAAAGGGGCAAGCATGTTTGTTGCCACAGGGACTCGAACCCGCGACCCTCAGATGACGAGTAGAACGCCTTAATCCACCTGGCTATGCCAACACTAAAATATGATAAAACAAATACTATACTTCAGCAAAAGTCTTGTCTGTTTTCTTAAAACATTTACATGGATTGAGATTTACAAACGGCGACGTTAATAAATGACTAGTATTTGTCTAAATGTTAAAAAAAGAGTTCATTTCACAAGGTATTATGGGTAACGTTATTTTGTAGCTGGCGGGTTATAAGACTCTTAATTGAAAATTTAGTTGATTTTAAATTTTAATTAATGACTTAAAATTTGGTTCAAGAATATGGTTCTTATTAAAATAACGATGATTAAGATAAAATTTTGCTTTGTTAAAGTCTGCAAAATATCTAACGCCTTGTGTTAACAAAGCAGACGAAAGGTGAAAATCCAGTCAGAAGTAGTAGATCGAGTTGCTAGATAAAACAGATTTGATTAGGCCTAGCTGTGTGATAAAAAACTGTATTTAACTATAGATGCAACTTATCGTGCTTCTCTTTTTTCATCAGTTGATTTCGAATAGGAGGTGGTCTGTAAAAAACAAGCAGTTAATAAGAATTTGGTAATAAATACAACTCTCTTATTTTCATCTAGGTAGACTGTATATGTAGGGATAACCAAAGTACTCCACAGACATAATATTAATACAAATATACAACTAAAGATTAAAAAAATGATACAGCGTTTAACTTTTGTTTCTCTACCCAACAAGCAAAAAACAAGACAAGGAACACTGCTAAGATACCAAGACAGAAAGTCACTGACTCACGAAATGATTCATCTTTCTTCTACTTGTCTTAGTCGAGAATGCTGTACAATTGTTTCATTACCCACGTGAGTTTAAACCTAAATCCACTCTTTGTGTTTCTGGGTAGTGTACGATGTCATTGTTTAGTAGTAATTTTAAAAAAAACATAATTCTAGTTTAAACGAACTTATCATAACTCCTTGGATTTTAATAGTCACGGTGGGCACAATACAGACAGACCGTTGTATACTTTTATGATTCTGTCTCCACTTGGATCTCGGGTGAGTTTATGGACTTCCAACACTAAAATCCGAGGTTTGATTTCTCGCGCTGCACAGAGCCAAAACTGACAATCACGCACCTTTATTTTAAACAAATAAACGAAACATTTTTTTTTTAATTTGAATTAGTGCATCAATAAACTGTTCATTTCGGAACTCCAATTTTCACTGTAGCAAATTACTACGTATATTTAAATTCTGTTTGAACACCAAACTTGAGGAAGAAAAATATCCTCGTTTATCGCCAAACATGAAGATATCATTTCAAAATCAACACAAATAGAACAGATCAGCTGAAAACTTTGAAAGCGAAAAGTAGAAAGTCCAACACGAGCTGGAAGTGGTGCTACAATTTGATGTGTTATTCACTTCGTAACATTATTCTATTTTTACATTAAATGGTTTGTGTTCTTCGTTTAGTACCAACAGTAAAAGCCAGCGTTTAATAATAATTGCAGTTGTTTTCCTTCTGTTTTTTAAAGTTGTCTGAATGATATATTAATCTATAGAAAGTCATTCTAGAGATTTGTATCAAATAACCCAGTTTAAAACATCAAGGAAATATTTGCGTGTAACGTTCACGATTAACCTAAATAAATATTAAAGAGAAGGGAAAACTTAAAACTCTGTTTAGTGTGTCTATGAGTGAAATGACAAGATAATATTTTACCATATAAGAACTGTATACGTCTACTACTTCTAATGTTTTCAAACCGTAATTTAAATAGACTTTGGACAAAATAATCCAATAGCTCAACATTTCTGTGAAGCAACTTTTATAACACCCAAGAATTTCTGCGATAATAATAGGTTAAGTCATCTGATGATATGAACAATAATAGGTTAAGTCGTCTGATGATATGGACAATAATGGGTTAAGTTGTCTGATAATATGAAAAACAATGGGTTAAGTCATCTAATGATATGGATAATAATAGGTTTGGTCAGTTGATGTTATGAACAATAACAGATTAGATCATCTGATGTGATAGACTATTGCAGACTACGTCATTTGATGTTATGGATGATAACAGGTTAGACCATCCAATGTTACGAAGAATAATAGGTATGGTCATCCGATGTTATGGACAATAATAAGATCGGTAGCTTGATGTTATAGACAATAATAGGTCAGGTCATCTGATGTTATGGACAATCAAAAGTTAGGACATCTAACGTTATGGAGAATGTTACTGTTACAAACAAAGTTTGTGTATTCAGAGTATTCATTTCTCAGGTTGATCTGATAGCTAGAGTCCAATGTAGGCCAACTTTTTCAGGAATTTTCAGTTTTGGAACTAAGCCCAGAAAACGAACCCTACATTTAATATATTTCTTGGGATCTGCTTTATCATTCCTTGTAACGAAAAGTTTAGGTGTCACGTAGAAGATTCTGTTATCAGAAACTGTCTGAAAAAATTACATACGTGCATGTTTTTAAAACAACAGAGTCATAGTTTAAAAGCTATACCAGTTTATAATGCCATAAATGTGGTTTTCGGTCCAGAATATACGGATACGAATTCTACGATTCTTACCCACAACTGTACCTTACGGATAAATAAATAACAAAATTTATTACATTTTACTTTGTTTTTGTTTCAGACCAGTAATGGTTAGAACAATTTATATAAGCCATTGATACAATAAAAACAACTATTGTACATGAACATAGTTAAAAGAACTACAACGCTACAATAATTAATTTATTAAATCAGGAACTAGCTATAAAATGACTCTACTTGTTTTGGCGTTCTTATGCCACAATCTTCAGCAGTTAGAGTTGAAATTTGGTCGACTAACATACGACATAATTATTTGGATTCTTTTAGCGCCATCTAGAGTTGAAACATTCAGGTTATATAAAATAGGACTTTACATCACTAAGCCTGTTCAGCGCAATATGTTTGTTGTTGTTTTTTTCAATCTCTTTTGTTTCTTTAACATTTACTTCAAAGTACAACTCAATCTTATTTATAAATTTAACGTTACTACAGTCTATAACATGAGATGTACCATCTCGTTTACTTCTTTATCTGCTTACAGTAACTTTATTGTTACTTCATCACTAGCGAGATTTGATGACAATTGTAGAGTTTTAGTCTGTTACTTCTTGTTTGGAGAGTGAGATGATTGGACTATTATTACCTGTTTAAAGAGTGGGACGACGTTTCTACTTCTAATTAGGCCTACTTCAAGTCCAAATTTTACTACCTCTATGATGTATAAAAATGCCCTTGAAATAATGAGTTGTCGTAAAGTGTTTATTTTTATCAAAAAAAGACGTAAAAAAGAGAGAACAAGGACTATAAAGGACATTAAATTGCATTTTGTTAATAATAAAATTTGTTTAGTGTGATAGTTTATATTTTAAATTATAATTCTACTCTTTTTCATATATCCTTTCGCACCACTGGCTCAGAAGTTGGTCTGAAAGCTAAAAACTGGAGTTTGATACTCGTGACGCACGCAGCACAGATAGTCCACAGTATAGCTCTTTGTTTGAGAACAAACAATCAAATTTTACATTCTGAAGCACGCAAATAATGAAACGTTTTATTGAGCGTTTAAGAAGGCCATACATTGTCAAACTAAAAAATAAAATAAAATTTTCTAGCTTATACACACACACACACACACATATATATATATGATAAAAGTTAAAGCTAAAACTTATTAATAGAAATAATATGTGAATAAAGGCTTAGCGTGCATAAAATCGAGTCTTTTAAGTACATACGCAGTTATGACAAGAATAAATATATTTGCTTCAAGGAATTCAAAATAATTATGCTTAAAATAATTTACTTAATAAAATTATTACCACGTAAATTCTAAGTGCACATATTGTAAAAACAAAAACAACAATAAAAAAATACCTTCGTTGAGATGGAGATTAACAACTGAAGATAAGGTTTCGTAAATATTTTTAGGGTTAGATACTTATCTTTAGGGTTATATAATTACTGTTCATGCTACACTGATAATACAATTGAATTTCTGCACTCTTTTTAAAGCTTAATTTTTAGTGGTTAAATTTTTTTATAGGTAGAGAGAGAATTTTTATGTTACGTGAAGTTTTGGGTGAAATACACAGAGGCACAGATAGGTGAGAGTAAACTTTGGTGTATAGTTGTATTTCACCCCTTGGTAAATTTCGTACTAAATACCTGGTGAGTTTCGAATAACACGTGTTGGTGAAATTAGTATTGTACGACTATCTGAGTTTCGTGTTACATGTCTTGGTGAGTTTTTAGTGCTTATTTTGGTAAGTTTAGTTTTATATGTTTTTATGAATTTCATTTTATGTTTATAGTATGTTTCGTTTTACATTTGTAGTGAGTTTTATGTTTCATGCTATAATGAGTTTCGTATTACACGCATTGGTGACTTCTGTATTGCATCTTTTGATAAGTTTCGTATTAACTGTCACCCCTTATGCAAGGATATTAAACATTTTATACATATAAAATATTTACATGGTAGTTTTTCTTACAGCAAAACTAAGAATAAAACTACCAAAAGTTTTAGTTATTCAAGATTTATTTTACTAATCTATTCAAACTGTTATCTTGAATTTTAAGACGAGCTAAGTGATATTGGTCATTACAAAGGGATCTTAGGTGAATCTGGATTCTAGTTTTATTAACAGTGATAGTCCAATTGTGTGTTTTTGATCTTGTAATGACATCACATATATTTTCAATGGTTTAAGGCTGCACTATTAAACTGCAAAGCTCTGGCGAATATCTTGTACTTCTTTACTGAATTTGACAATAAATCTTAGCATACCAAACTGTCGTCATTTTAATAACATTATAACCTTTACTCACCTTGACAACAAACCTTACCGTACCAGAGATTCGTCAATATAATAATACAAAAGTATATTCACATCACTGGAAGTTTCCCTACGCTAAGTGTTTAGGATACCATGCTTATTTTATAAAGTTTGAGACCGAAACTATACTTGCTGTTTTGTCATTTTCTTCTGTCCATTGTGTCCAACAAAAGTACAATAACGTTTTATCAATAAAAAATCCTGAGAAGTTAGGGAACACGTGAGAGTTAATACTAACTAACAAACAAACACACAAGTTGTTCTTTAAAGTTTCGTTTACAGAAAAAACAGCAACATTACACAAACTAGCTATTGTAACGTTTTCGATTTGGCGATGTAACTGTCGGTTTTCTTAACTTACACACCAAACTTAACAATATGTCAGATTAATTTTTAATATTACGTATGAAATGTCAATTTTTCCCCTAAATTTATAAAATAATGCAAACATTTTTAAAGAAAAAAATTGTTCAATTTAAATTTATCGTTTCTCTTTTTATATTGTAGATTCGAAAAAAAATTCAATCATGCAACATTACCATTGATTTCCCGCTAACTTTATTGATACTTGAGAATTAAACGAAGTGGGTCTATTTAGGGCACGAATAGGTAAAAACATTTAATAATATTTATCGTTGTACATGACATCTGAAATAAGTTTTTAATGCTTTAACTTAGAATTTGACAATAATTTTTAGTGCACAAGAGAAGTCACAGTAATCTGACACACACACACACATCAATATGTGTCAATAGTCTGACACACACATCAATATGTGTCAATTCTAATTTTTCTTTTCATCTTCGTTTCTTCAACGCGATCTATTCAAGAAGCTTGGACGTTTTCCAAATAGAGATGGTCTCTTCCTTCGCCTAAAAAGTCCAGAAAAACGACTGCTTTCAGTAGTGGTAGTTTCTTGGGCGACTACATCACCTGGTTCCTGGTCCTCTTTTTCTTCAGGGGATTCTGTGGGTGATAAGGTCGTCACAGTAGTCTCTGGAGCATCTGTGATTAACGTGGAGGTAATGGTAGTTTCTTCTACTACTTCTTTTTTTCCTTTTTCCTCATCAGGATGTCCAAATCTTCTTCGACCACCACGCAAGAAGGATAGGCGAGGTCTGTTTAGCTTTCGTCTACGACTCAAGAAACTTGTTGGAGCACGAGTGGGTTTAGATGTTGAGACCTCTTCATTGTCCTCTGTAGAAGATCGACCCGAGTTTCTGGTAGTTCCATAACGCCTGGAACTCCCAAAACGTCTTCTTGTTGTGCCATAAGAAGAAGGTTCGATTGTTGTAATTTCCTTTTTCTCATCCTCTGCTTCTTCCTTATCAACATTGGAATTACGAAAACGATTTCTTCGGAAAGAAGATCGAAAGCGATTTCTTTGTCTACCTATAGTGCGTGGCTGATATCCTTTTGTTGAGGTTTCTTCATCTGTAGTGGACTCAGAGGTTGTCGTCGTTCTTGACTTAGATCTTCTAGGGTGTATATTAAATGCTCCTGGCCTTCGCCTTCTTGTCCCGAACCTACTTCGAGAACCAAATGTACGTCTTCGATTTCTTTCTGTTGTGGTCGTGGGCTCTTCGGTTGTAGTTGTAACTTCAGTCGTAGTGGTAATTGCCTCTGTAGTTTCTGGTTCAGTTTTAGCTTCGATTACTTCATTATTACGTTCAAATTTTTCCTCCTTGTTCGATTCTTTATTAACAGAGAGAGCCGATGTTGGTAAAGGAGTTTTATCTGACCCACCAGAACCATTGATCAATGTTTTCAAGTCAGATTTGTGATCGTTAGTTATTCCCTTATTGGATATTTCTGATGAACCACCATCGTGACGATCTACTAAATTTGGTGATATAGGGAATCTGGGAACATTATTTCCATACCGATAAATATTGGAAATAGGAGAATCGTCAATTGCAGACACTGATACTGAAGAGACTCCGCCTGATTTGAGATCTCCAGTCAATGCTCCATCTTGATCAGAGGCTTGGGAAGCTGACTGGGAAACTGAAAAATCGTTATTGTCCTTGAAGGCATTGTTTATCACGTTTTGTGGGATACCAGTTCTTTTGTCGTTTCTTTGTGCTTTGTCTTTGGCATTGCCTCCTTGGGACTGGTCATACGTTTCGAGATTTGGAATATCATCAAAGTTGAGTGTTGGGTTAGTTTTATTGGTGTCGTCATCATAATAATAGTAATAGTAAATAACGTACTCGTCCTGCTTACCGTCTTTATCTTTAACGGCAGGTCCTTTGTTGAATTCGATCTCAGAGGCTGGTGCTTTCTGGATCACAGATTGCACAGATGGCTGCACAGATCCGATCTTCCCCTGACGGATCACCTCCGTGGAGTGAGAGGTTGAAAAAGAAATACCCTGTGATCCAGACTGCTGCTGAATTGTAGGTGTTACTAGGCTTTGGTCTTTAGGGGCATTAATGACTACTGGCTGACCATTAATATAAATCACCTGTTGGTTTCCGCCCTGCTGTGGACTGGGCTGCTGACCTAGGGGTTTCAGTTGTAGATTTTGATGTTGCTCTGATTGTGGATGGAAACTAAACTGAGGTTGGGAGTTAACGTGTTGCGGAAGAATTGGGAGTTTATACTGTGGGCGATTTCTCTCTTGTTGGGCAGTTGATTGGATTAATGGTTCATACTGTTGTTTCTGAGAACGAAGAGGAGTGGCCTGGACATTAGTCTGAACGTTATATGTAACTCCGGGGGGCAGCTGCTGCACATTTAAGTGGGGTTTAGGTTGAGGAGGTAAAGGAAGCTGATATTGGAATTTCTGAGGGGTTTCTGGTGTCTGTAAAGGCTGGAACTGTCCACTTGGATTATTCTCCAGTAAGGGTTTTACATAAACTTCGTAGTTCTCCCGTTGACCATTCAAAGACAGTTGACGTTTCTCGCGTGACACATGGGCGTGTGTCACCACCAGCAGTGACAACACGACAGCTGATAACCTAGTTGGAAATAAATGTCATACCGTTATATGAAAATTGAAATTTACTTCAAAATCAAGACATAGCTATTTTTAACTTAATATAACAGCTGCAAAACTAAACTCATATAAATCTTAATTACAATCAAATTAACACACATTTGATAGTTTGTGCTATTATTTAACTCTTAAATCAGGCCCGGCATGGCCAAGCGTGTTAAGGCGTGCGACTCGTAATCTGAGGGTCGCGGGTTCGCATCCCTGTCGCGCCAAACATGCTCGCCCTTTCAGCCGTGGGGGCGTTATTATGTGACGGTCAATCCCACTATTCGTTGGTAAAAGAGTAGCCCAAGAGTTGGCGGTGGGTGGTGATGACTAGCTGCCTTCCCTCTAGTCTTACACTGCTAAATTAGGGACGGCTAGCACAGATAGCCCTAGAGTAGCTTTGTGCGAAATTCACAAAACAAACAAACGTTTTCATAAGACACGTTTTATAGCTAACACGACACACTTAAAACACCCTGTATAACTAACACTAAACACTTAAGACAAGCTATATAGCTAACGTCATGTACTTAAAAATGCTGTATAGCTAAGACGAAGCACTTAAAACACACTGTTTGGCTAGCACCACATACTTAAGACACATTGTGCAGCTAAAATCATATATATAATATATATTGTATAGTTAAAACTATACATAAAAGACACTTGTATAGTTAACACGATACACCTAATACAAGCCGTTTAGCTAACACCATAGGTTTTCTAATTTCTGACATAGTTTCGGTGTCAAAATCTTATTTAAAGTTACTTTTTGGTAACATCAGTTTTGTTTAAGTAAATTTTTGGTAAAAAGCAAGTGAAGAACAAAACTGAAACCATGAAGTGTTATTTGTAACATATGTTATGAAGACGAGTTTCTTTCTGTGCAAAACAAGAAACTCAAACTCACTGCTGTCAGGGGATTATCGTAACAAAACAATGTTTTTCGTAAGGAAAACTAATATTGTTCAAACTTTGTTAAACTTACATTGGTCTTGGAAACTACTTAAACATTGGAAACACTAATGGACTAACTTCATTAAGTAGATGTGTATGACTGCCATCTTTCAAGTACAAGAATTTGACTTGAATTTCGCACAAAATTACTCTGTGTTAGTCGTTCCTAATTTAGCAGAGATAGACTATACGGAAGGCAGATAGTCATCACCACCCATCGCCAACTTTTCAGCTACTCTTTTACTCACGAATAGAGGGTTTGACCGTAAATTATATCCCCACAACTAAAAATACAACAATGTTCAATCAAAGTGATTCGAACCTGTGACAGATTGGTATTTAACCACTAGGCTATGCCAGGCATACAGTACAAGATCAGGATAGCTGTTTTTCTGGGCAAAAGGCGTTTCTATTTCTCCCACGCAACCGTTTCTAGGTCAAGGTAGAATTAGACGTTACGAAATATGACTTCAGGTATCAAAGCACACGTTTCCAGGTATGGTTATTTTCTTTAGCTTATGTTTTTGTTACGTGAACTAGGTGAATATTTTAAAACATTTTACCGTGTTACTTAAAAAAAAAAGAGGCTTTGTTTGGCTTGCAATTTCACGCAAGACTACGAGTTGTTTCTAACTTTTTAAAACGAAACCTTTCTGACCTCTTTATATCTAACGTCCTCGTATCCTGTGTTATTGCGCAACAGAAATGAGTTACACCTGCAACAATTCTTTGAAAACTAATCAGAATATTTTCTGGTCGTGATGGTGACGTCATCCCACTTTTTGTCACACCCCAATTTGCTCCTGATGAAGAAAGTGCTTAGGTTATAGAGTTTTTTTATTTTTGCCTTTAAATGATTGTTTTAAACTTGCGTATTTTCCTGACACTATCAAATATTTTTGTTATTGTTTATCTTTATAATCAATCGTAGTAAGATTAAACGTCAGGGATTTATTTTGCATGTTTGTAGATTAAAACTCTTGCCTTCTATTTTACTTACAACAAACGTTTCTGGTGTTTACACCTATAGGTATTTATTTATGAGTAAATTAACCTCTTGACACCTATGTGCAGAACATCAGTAGACCATGACAACTTCTAGACCATACTATAAACATAAGGAGTGGTAACGTATTAGTTCGTACCGACAATCAAGTCTGTAGTCACAAACAGATGAGAAACTTAACTTTGGAGTATTATAACTTGTAAATTAGCCCAGCAATTATATAACGCGAGCTTGTGATTTCGGTAATTTTTTGGGGGAATAGAAAATGCTTCTTATGTAAAGAGATTCTGGATTAGGTTTGTTTCCAGACAGAGAAAAAATCCTGGTAGAGTAAGATAATGAGAAACCCCTGATTAAGGCATGGGCTTACCAGGCTGAAGTCCAGAGCGTCACACTAACTACAGGGTCTCAAGCTATGACTATAAATGTATTGCACGTAGAGGTTTCGTCGAGGGGGCTTTTATAAGTCGAAAACCCTAAGGCCAATAAAACCTTTAATCCCGCCTCGATGATGAGGTATGTTTTCAAGCAGGAAACTGGCCCTACCATAATGAATTTTATGGACAGGAAAATAACTCTGACTGAAAATATGTTTTAAAGCGTAAATTGGATCTCGTGTAGCGTTTCTGAATAGATAAATGGTCATGATGTAATAAGATAATGAAGTAAGATTTTAGTTTTAAGTAGGAAAGTGATTCTGGTGTCTTATGTTTGTATAACAGAGTTTTTGCACATTTCAAACTTTTAAAGATTTTGGTAATTAGTAATTTGTAAACTTACTGTTATAAGTCTTACAGTGTCATCTAGAAGCTTAAACTTCTATTTCTCAGCAGCATTGCCTAGCAACATTAGTCTGGTTACTACGTCTGGTGTATCTTAGTTACGTAACTGATGAACGTGTGATTAGTACAAACGTTAAACCAAGAACTATTTAACCTCACTTTTTTCATCAATTTCTCGAAACGTTAATCGCCAGTCATTTTAGATAAGGTATGAAAAGCAAGTAAACAACATGTCATCTCAAGAAAAAATGAGGTCAGGGTTTAGTGAAATAGTCACACAGTTTTCTCAATGTTTATGTGCCTCTGTTCAAACAAAATATTTGGCTGATATTCAAATACCCCATAGGAGCAACTTTCTCTTTCGAAATTTAAGAGGTGTTCTTTCTTCGGAAGTGAAGGCCAAATACAAATTTCTAAACGTCCCAGCTTGTTATAGAAAAGAGGGAAAACAAGCAAGAATTATAAATATAATAATTTGAGTCCAAGGCAATTAGGCTAAGAGAAATACTAGCAAAAATATGAGTTGTTACAACTGTCATCAATGAAGGTAAAGAATCACAAAGGTAAAAATAAATCTCCAGTTGAGGATAAGAGTGAAGTAAATGAATAAGTTGAAACATAGTGTGAATGGTGTCAGGCTGGTACAACTACTCAGGCAGTTAGTGATGTCAGATAAGATCACGTGATAAATTCCTTTCTTTTCATATATTTCAAACTATAGAGTCGAATGGTATCTATTTTTCTATTTTTCAACTTATCTATCCTTTTCTTTCTCTCTCTCTCCTCGTCCCTCTTTCTTTCATTTTTTTAATATTATTTTTCGTAGAAACACATTAAAATGAAAGTTTAGAGAGAGACTGAAGACATTTTTCTATAGTAATGTGTTTTCTATTTGGTAATATTAAAGGTAATTAAATAAGTAACAGACAAAAAACAAACAAAATGATATTCGGTTCAAGTTAAAACTAGGAGTTACTATCAGAACATTGTGCCGCTAGTTGTTTGTGTTCGAGTTACTATTATAGCAAATGAAACAGACAACGTAGTTGTTTAAAGTGGCTAGTTTTACTTGCAGGATACTGCTATGAAAATAGAAAAAAAAGGTGTTAAATTCATGCATTAGTAGTGCCATCTAGTGTCGATAAATGTGTTAATTCACTTTCTTTTCCCAAGCTACTGATATTTCCTGACTTTAAAGTAGATATTTCTCGGCAAAAATAAATCGATATAGTACCACATGAAGATATCTCTCATCAGAAATAGATACAGTAATACATGGAACTACTAATGAAGACCATAATCTTAAGATATTTCGTAAATGCTTTATGTTATTATTTTTTAATGTTATTGTTCTATGAAATGAACTTATACAGTTTATTTAAATAAGACGTAAGTCTACTTTTGACGATATCAAACTATATCAGTAAAATGTGTGTGAGTTACCACCACAAGATAAGTCATCAGAAACGTGATGTACATTTCTAGAATTTTGAAATGCTCGAATTAGCCATTTGATATCTAACAAAAAGAAACTTCAGTGTGAAAGCTGATGAGAATACAACCCTTACCTAACATACCAGATGAAGTATTTCTAAGTCGGTAATGACATTCTAGTAACAGTAGCTATCTGCAACGTTGGAATATATCGGTATATACCTCAAGCCTCTCTTCAGCTAACCCTAACAAATATCCATTGAATTAATTGTGCAAGCGTTCAGGGAGCAAGAAATTCCTTTTGACCTCGATATTTCCTTCCTCTATAGTCTAAACCTTCAGTATGCACTACTTGGGTGCATTAATAGCCCTGAGCCTGAGGCAATAGGTCTTAACAAAGTAGAGCTCAGGTTGTTTTTTTCCACTCATTTCATATGCCATAAATTATTTTGGCAGAACCAGTTTTTCCCTGACATTCAGGCCTAATGTCATACGTTGTGGTATTCGTCTGTTATGGATACGTGTAAAGTAGATCAAAACAATTTTAGTTTCTTCAATTATTTATTATTTTCCTGTACACTCTTCCTTAAAAAAAAACAAAAAAAACAAACCTCCAAAACATGATAACGTGGATTGTTAGTTCCAGCTGTTTTTATTTCATGCCTACCCGTGAAAGTATTTAGATTTATGATCCGTGATAAACTAGAAGACGACAGATGTTGTCTTTTTAATTTCGCGCAAAGCTACACGAGGGCTATCTGCGCTAGCCGTCCATAATTTTGCAGCGTAAGACTAGACGGAATGCAGCTAGTCATTACCACCCACCGCCAACTCTTGGGCTACTATTTTACCAACGAATAGTGAGATTGACCGTCACATTATAACGCCCCCACGGCTGAAAGGGCGAGCATGTTTGGTGCGACGAGAATGCAGAATGTACGTCCTCTAGGAAATAAACAGAATGAAACGCAAAACCTTAGTTAAAAAGAAGTTGTTAAAGGAATAGTTTTCCTCTTAAACACCATTAAATGTTTGATCAATTTAAATATAAATTACGTTAGACTTGCTTAAAGTTTTGTTTTCGTAACATTTGTTGTTAAGGGTACTTTTATGTTTAATGAAAACAACTGGAATGAGATTTTCTAATATAAATAGAATTTAAATATAACCGTTTTAAACATAAACAGTGTTCAAATATAACCATTTTTAACATAAATATTATTGAAATGTAGTCTTTTTTAACATAAATAAACTTTAAATATAGCCATTTTTTTATTTTGAAATACTGACTAGATGGAAAGCAGCCAGCAACACTCGCCGTCACGAGTAACAAGATTGACGGTTTTATAGCGCGACCATAGCGGAGCTTGTTCAGTGGTTTTATTTCTCGAGTCCTTGACCACCCTCCTGCAGCCCGACACGTTGACCACTAGTCACAACTGGCCCCATATAACACCTAATACATTGCTTCGTCTAATATATACCGATCGTATTTTGGTATACAAAATATATATATTTCTAAATTTTTCCATAATTTAAAACTCACTTTGAGAAGTTATTACTTGAAATACTAAAAACATGTCTACCGAATAATATTCATCCTAACCTTTTGAGAATTTCTGAAAATCGCAATTGACGATAGAATCATTTGGAAACGTATACTGGACGACACCGCAACCTGAGTTAGAAAGTGGACAAAGGATTAACAGAGACACTTTGATTACATGCGTGGGAAATTCTAAGATTTCTAAGTACAATGATATTTATGGTACAAACCAAACCACAAAATACAGTAAATATGGACGTGCTTGTAAACTGTTATTTGTTACTTTACTACAGCATCAACATACTGTTCTTCTACCCAAATATGGAGAACAAGCCATCACGTACCGGATTCACGTGCAGCAGGTGGTGCTCTTACTTCTTTGAATTGCTGAAGTTATCGCTTACGTCATCAGTGTCTATGAAAACAAAGGTAATGCAAGGGTTATTTTCTAGTGATGAACAATTCCCAACTTCTAGGGTATGTCGTGACTTAGTACCTAAAGTGTTCTGCCCATGAATCTGAGGGTTCGAAGATCATGTGCTATTTCTGTAAAAACAGGCTTCACAATTTCGGGGCGTGGGAAATTTATAAGAATGACAGTCATATCCCACTATTCGGTCGCATAAGAATTGGGGGTTAACGCTCTTTACTAGTTCCTTTCACCTAACTTCATAATTACGAAAGATTAGGCGCAGTTAGCCCTTGCTTAGTTTGCAGAAAGGTCCAAAACAGCCAACCAATCAATTTAGTTTTATATGAACATCCGAAACAATCAACCAACTTGTTTTCTGGTGCGTCTTCAAGACAGTCAATACGAAATAAAATATCAAATTTATCACATGAAAAAATACTGCTAAGCAACGAAGACAAGCATGCTCGTGAAGTAGTCGCTTAAAGCTATACTGGTGAAGGGTTAGACTCCTACAGAAAAGGGGCGTAGACTGTGTAGGGTTATCCAACGTCGAAATAAAATAGCAAAATTTCAAAAATTACTCACTATTCAAGACAAATAAAAGTGTAGACAGTGGTATGGAAGAACTGGCATTTCTTCAAGAACAGAGGGTGGGCGCCATCTTTCCTTCCAATAAAAGTAGATGAATGTCATGTGCACCCTCGAGTTTAACACCGGAAAAAATGCTCGTTTACCAAATACCAACATGAAACAGAACCTCATTTTATTTAATTACTTCTCTAATACAAAGAACAGTTCACAAGCGCCGTAAGAGATATAAAAAGGAGGTAGTTGTTCTGACATGTTTGAAAATAAGATTCTTTCGTGTAGGATGAGGCCTTGCTAACTTTGTTGGATAATATTGTGAGTGAGAAGCAATTCAATGTCATAACACAGTAGATTTAAATGATTAAATATTAATGGTTGAAAGATATGGAAACTATTCCTTTATTAATGTACGTGTACTATTATCTGTTTGAACTTCAGATTTATCAGACATCCATCAGGAATTTCCATCGAACAAAATATTTTCAATCTACATCCATCGCTCTTGTTAGTTTAACCAACTTTACTCAACTTGAGTGTATTTCTTCCACAGAGGTTATCGTGTCCCATGAGAACAATATTATGGGTCTCGTGCTTTTCTCGTGAAGTACTACCTTCATGAGGCTCTAGTTCAGTTTGATAGTCACAATAACACGATAGCGAGGTTAAATCTCACATTTTATTTTGGTGACAGAGTCAGGAGATATAACAAGCATCAACGCAAATAGTTTTTGGGTCAGAGGGTACCTTTTCGCAACCATCTCCTTGTCTTTGCGAATGTAGATTTGTTTGTGATGCAGTATCGTGCCTGTTGCCCTCCTAAAGCCCTTATTATATTATTTTTCCATTTCTTTTGATAGGATTTCTGTCTATTGTTTCAATATTACTTAACAGTTTTCCTGTATTAATGTTTGTTTCTCATTGGAAAGGCTTTTCTTTAATATAATGTTATCATATTTTTCTAAACTCCAAATTTTTTATTTATCTTGTTTGCTGCATTTTTTTATGTTTAACTGTGGGCAAATAATTATTTGGTATGGTAGTTAACTTTATGCATTGTAATGACAATAAACGCAGCTGGTAGCAATTTAATACGGTTCATGATGATTTATTGTAGCTGTTGAACACTTGATCGCATTAATTCGAGATGTAAAATGTTAAACTGCAACTGGAGATTGTCAGAGAGATTTGTCTGAGAATATAATGAGCATTTACAGTTTCTGTGTAACTAAATTCTATCTATATATATGATGCATAGCAATGGGCAAATATACATCTAAACTAAGACAGCTCCCACTAAGCGCGTATAAAAGCTTACAAGCAGAAAAGTAGTCTTTTCAATAAAACATATACGTTTAAAAACATCACTATAAGCATTTGTGTATTTTAAAGTAATTATTCTACTAATTTGTGTAGCCAAATTTAACATTATGTGACTTTTTTTTACTCTTCACTTCATACATAATATAGGATTGGCTCCCTAAAAACACCGATTGTATGGTGTTCAAAGCATTGAGTATCCACATCTAACAGTAATCTAATGCTCCTTTATTATAGGCTGGTAATTCTTGTTTCAACTTATACTTGAGCTTTCCAAAGGAACATGAAGTATTTGTAAGAAAGCTACCTTCAAGGGGTAATTATAACATCGCGTACACTAAATTTATGACTTTTTTTGCTAATATAAAATATAGAAAAAACAAATAGAGTTTTCAAAACACTCACGATCTTCGCTGTTCCCTATTTAGTGTTCTACAAAAGGTTTTGGTACAATATACTAATAGACAGGCAGTCTATTTCATTTTCCTTGAAGATTTAACTTGCTTGGTTGTTTTGTGCATGTTTATATGTATACAGACTTAACAGTCAATTATGAAGGTTTTAAAGTGTTTTTGAATTGAGTCTTTACTACTAACGTTTTGTTAGGGTTTTGTGCAGTTCAATGGGCTCCCTATTATGAACTACTATCGTGTTTGTTTCACGATAGCTGCTCAGCATATCAACCATGACGTCATGGTCATATTTGTGGCGTGGGTAAAACATAATCGTTTCATTATTTTAGAAGACTATATGTGACGTACAGACGAATAAGCTGGGATATAACTATTTAAAAATGATGGTTTTAATAAATATAGGGGAAATTATCTTTTAAACAATGTCTCATTCATTTCTACAGTTGCATTACTTTCATCAGTAGTTGTTGATAAATGGAACTTGTTTGGTTGAAAGTTGCCAAAAAGGATATTTCTATAATGATAAAAATAACTGATATATATATATATATATATAACAAATAAAATTTTAACAACAGGTGGCAATGTTAATTGAATATTCAGTTTGTCATTCATTAATCGTTTAAATCAGATGGAATTTACTTTTTTGTTCATTATAGTAAGATTGTCTATCATACTGTTCACGCGCTGCTGAAAAATAAAAACTGTTTTATATTTTTACTGGATATAAAAATTCCTGCGAGATAAACTTTTATATGTTATTGTCAGCATGTTGATTTTCTCTACTTTTGAGCTCCGCTAAGCATCCCTAATTTACCTACTACTCAACACCAACATTCTTGAGCTAATCAATCAAAATTGACCTGCATATTATAACACTCCAATGGCTGAAAGAGCAACCATATTCACTAAGAGATTCGAACCCGCGACCCATATATTCCAAGTTGAGTGTCCCTACTATCAAACCCAGATAACTACTAACGATACCGCGTGTACCTACCTTCACATGCAGCACCCAAAAGATGGATATAGAATGCTATTTTCACACAACTTTGACTGGAAATCCGTGATGGACCAATTAAATGAGATGCAGAAACGAAACAAAATGTTTCTAGTATTGTTTGATTTGTATCACAGATATTAGGCTTACTGATTTTCATTGCTTTGTCATCTTTCGGAGTTATAAACAACTTCAATAATATGAATTTTCTTAAGCAACACTACCCAGTGGCACAACGGCAAGTCTGCGGGCTTATAACTTTAAAATCAAGGTTTCGACGCCCGTTGTACGCACAGCACAGATAATCCATAGTGTACGTAACTACACACAAACGAACCTTAAGTCATTAGAGAGCAACACGTATCTCTAGCCTAACTAATTCTTGTTCGTGTAGGAAAGTTATCTTAGAAACGTGGAGTGAGTTTCTCTCAACCGGCGATGCATATCAGTAAACTCCATCAAGCGTGTCAATGACATCACTTTTTCAGAACACAAGTAACAAAGATGGTAATATATACCAAAATAATATCTGTACATAAGTCAGTGACTGCGGAAAGTTTGCCGATATACAAACACCGTCTTCCTTTGTACTCTTCATGATTCAGGTTTTCACATAAGAAGTTGTCTTTTCCATAGAAATACTGATCTAAAGGATAATGGACGATGCTCGTTAAGATCCATTTTCAAGTACAACTTGTTCGTATATAGGTCAATGAGAAAGGTGAATGGACAGCTTGTCAGTCTGATTTGTTACTATATATAAACATACATTTTTTAGCACGTCTTTATCCGTTTTCAGAAAGTTCATAGTGCACGAACTAATATTTCTTTCTATTGAAAAGATAAAAAATGTAGAAGTAAAAGATAAGAGCCGTACATAATTTGAAAGAATAGTTCTAAAGGTACTACTTGGAATAGACAGCCTAAGATATCCATGTCTTATTATAATATTTTGTTCTGTCAACACGTGGTCCTTTTAAAAACTGTCCAATATGTGCAAAATGATGTTTTCTTATAATACTTTGTTCTGTCAACACGCGGTCCTCCTAGAAACTGGTCATTGTCTGCAAGAGAGCCATCTAGATTGTTTGACCTAAACATAGTTATGGCTTATATGAAGTAGGAAATTACATGTAAAATCAATGGCCTCGATGTGGCCTTAACCATTGTATAAATCTGTTACCGGGCGATTTTGTATTATTCAACTATAACTCACTCTGTTACACAAACACAAAACAAATAACATACAGCTTTCACAATGGACATATGATTACTTTGCGATTGAGGACAGTATATTTCTCGTGTGTCCTCCTAGGAACCGGTCATTGTCTGCAAGAGAGCCATCTAGATTGTTTGACCTAAACATAGTTATGGCTTATATGAAGTAGGAAATTACATGTAAAATCAATGGCCTCGATGTGGCCTTAACCATTGTATAAATCTGTTACCGGGCGATTTTGTATTATTCAACTGTAACTCACTCTGTTATACAAACACAAAACAAATAACATACAGCTTTCACAATGGACATATGATTACTTTGCGATTGAGGACAGTATATTTCTCGTGTGACTTCTTAGTGCTATAGTGGTATGGCAGAACCTTCTACTGGTGTTGTTATTTATAAAATTACCCGGAAGTAAAGCTAAGCCCCATTAATGCTGTTTTGTGATACTTTACACCCCTTTACTTTCTTTGTTTTATTTCAAAGTGAATTAATGATTCCACACGCATATAGGTCAATGAAATGCACGAGATTTTTTTCCTTAATTTCCGGTACCTATACGAAACTTTCGTTGCTGATGGTAAAACAGCATATTTGGGTACACAACACTGCTATAATAATGGATAAAAACTGTGAAATTATAACTCTTACCGGTAAGTCCGATGGTATAGCTCTCACTGACAGATAAACAAGGAGTGGGATGGTATAGAAGTTACTAACAGATAAACAGAGAATAGAATAATATAGCTCTTAATGACAGATAAACAGGGTGTGGGATTGTATAGTTTTTAATGACAGATAAGCAAAGAGTGGGATAGTATAGCAGTTACTAACAGATAAACAAGGTGTGAGATGGTATAGCTATTATTGACAGATGAACAAGGAGTGGGATGGTATGGCTGTTATTAACAGATAGTGTATTCCACTCTAAATGATAAAGGACACAGAATGTGACAGGATAATTTTCTTGATAGTATAGTGATAGTTACAAGTCGGAGAAGTATGTTAGAGTGTGACAAACATAAATAACGGGATAGCGATCAAATAGATGAGATATTTTATAGAACAAATATCTTTACATAAAAAACAAACAAATATATATCATTGTGTAATTATATATAATAGCGACATTTTGAAGGAAACGTGAAACATATAGGGCACCAAAATATGTTTATCAACTCTTGTCTTGTAATGATGTCGTGAGTTAGACACCTACAATGATTCTGTCAACAAAATTTATAAATTATTAAAATCTTATCACGAAGTCAGAAACAATTTCTGACAGTATATTAAAATCCAATTACCGTGTACATATTTGTGCCAAGTTTTCAAAATATATTTCCTAATTAAAACAGTGATTATAATATTGACACGTATCCTGGGAAACAGAGCGTTAACATTCATTGATACTAATAAACCTCACTGGAGTGAATCAGTGTTAACATGTCTTTCCATTTCAGTGAGCTCCCTGGGTTTGTTGATATGTGAATTGTTGCGGAAAATACTGTTGACAAACATAAGTCTTGAGGGTGTTTTGGCCATTAGTCCACGAACATGGAGTGATGGCTTCTACGATTTATGCTGTAATGATCCAGTTCCGTATTTTTTTTTTTTTAAAGTTTAATAGTCATTATTTTTGTCTCCCATCGGGACGGGACGGCTGTAAGACTGCAGACTTATAACGCTAAAAAGCGAGTTTTAATACTCGTAGTGGGCACAGCACAGATAGCTCACTGTATAGCTTCGTGCTTCGCTGCAAACAAACAAATAAAAAATTATTTCTATTTTAATATTGTTCTTATTTCGAAACATCGAAACTTACTCTGTGTAAATTGTATGGAGTTCCAGAATATTTAATACAAGTATTTACTTACACATGTGAAGGTCAGTATGCAGTTCTCGGATATTTCATGTAAATGTTCACACACGTGAAGATCAAGTTTCGCAACAAGGTTTTCCCAAGAATCCCCCTCAAAGAAGAAACATCGAAGGATATATATATATATATCTTTGAATAACTTTAATAATGTTCCGGAAAGGTACTTTGTCATGATACGTATAATAATTTATTTCGAACGACTTTCCGAGTTATTGCGATTTATATACGTTACGATTTCAGATAGCCGATAATTTTAAGTTTAATTTAGAAGTGAACTGAATGCCGATATGTATAACATTTATGATATTTGCCAACAAGATTGATACACACAGTTTTATAACTTAACACATGTATTTTAATACAAAAACAAAAACACAATTTATAATAATTATTACATTTATGTGCCAAAAATTCATAAACTTACAAACAATACCGAGTATTTTAACTGGTTTGGAACTGAATATTTTATCGACAGTTCACGATGAGCGAATTAATTCTATATTGATACATGGGTATACTTAACTGGACGGGAAGCTAGCTAGCTTCTTTACAAATCAGCTCTTTCATCGACGAAAATATCTAATATCCTCATAGAAATACTAGCGACCGAAGTTAATTCACTGAAGTTAAACGGTTTGTAATGTTCGAAATCTATAAACGTTCCTGATAAAATATCTGTAGTTTTTCGATTAATAAGGTTTATAGTTTATTAATTGTAGCAAATTGACAACATTAAACTGTCTCTCCGCGTTGCTTTGGTTATCTTTTACAAGCTTAAAGATGAGGTTCTCGAAAGCTCATTTGACAATAAATCTGGCAATCACTAGTACTTTACATACACATCTTACATTGTTGATTCTTAGTCTCG
This sequence comes from Tachypleus tridentatus, assembly GCF_004210375.1. Classification (NCBI taxonomy): domain Eukaryota; kingdom Metazoa; phylum Arthropoda; class Merostomata; order Xiphosura; family Limulidae; genus Tachypleus; species Tachypleus tridentatus. The sequence goes on along the minus strand of NC_134836.1, from coordinate 74,611,570 downwards.
AGATTCTTGTACAAATTTAGAGAGTAGGCGTGACTTTCGAAATACACATTTAACACTATAAGTAACATACATTTCTAAATATATATTCAACTGAAACAAACATCGATGTTAAAATGAATGCATTATAGTAAATCCGTTACAAGTTGTAACAAAATAGTAAAAAAGTGAGAAGGTTTTTTCCGACTCTCAATGCTCCGATTTCGTTAAAAACATCCTAGAAATATTCACAATTCTTGTGTTACTCCTCAAGCAGACGCAGGTTTACAATAAAAGGAAGTAGTGTAAAATTGTGTATCGGTATCAGAGATGAAGCAATGAAAGTATTTTTAATTAAATTAAAAACTTTTGAAAATTAAATTAAAAACTTAATGAAATATTTCAAAGAACCTTAATGTGATTTGTAAGTAAAAACTTGCGGGTTGCGTGGGAAAAAACATGTTTACTTTACACGTTTAATATATCATAACTGCAGAAAAATGTTTTTAATTTTTAGACACTGATTGATTATCACTTCCAGATTTCAAATGAAGTCAACTTTTGTGTTTCTAAATTTCCATAAACTACAAATTTGAAACCGACTAGTTTGTAATTTTAAACTAACATTGACATAACCTACAAAATAACAACTAGAAATTCTCCCGAGTTTAATATATTTACAATGTTAAAAAATCGATCAAGACAGAAAACATTAAAACAATTTCTACTATCTACGATTGGCGTTTGTAATTGCTCAGAAATAACGGTATAGACGTAATGTACCTGATAAAGTATAAATATATTCGAACATTTCCTTTAGGCATACGTAGTGAAACTATATTTAGCTTCGAGTTAGAGATAACGGGTATACAAAAGTTATGTCAGCGAATATTTGATTTGCATACTCGTAAGCGTGGCAGTGAATAAAGACATATGTGATCTACACATCAAATACATACATAATACATATGTAAAAGAAGGCAAAAACAGCTACTTGATTTCGCTTGTACCAAGCTTGTTTTAAGTTTTAATGAGCATTAAACTTTACATAGGGATTCTTCAAAGAGAGGAAGAACATAGTCTTACCTGAGCCACATAACAGTCTATTCACTTCAGTTTCAGTGACAAGTTGTACACTTCCTGTGTGATATCTCTTACTCGACTTGTCTTGCACTTAAATATGATACAACGAATGAAAAGCGATTCACCACTAAGGTAAAAGGAAAACCAATAAGGCAATCTCAATTCTGCGCACAGAGAGGTGAAATGGTGGATGACGTAAACAGGTAGAGTTTATATAGGAGACCAGTCTGACCCCGTTCTGCCCCCGCACGCCAAGGTGTAGATATAGAGTGATGTTTATGGTTGGCTAGCATCAGTTGGGCTTACAGTAATTACCAAAATTGATCGTTTTTAATGAACCATACCAATTAGTTCGTTCACATAAAATTTAATGAAAAGTGTTAGACATCTTGGAAATATCTACCAAACAAAATTCCAAAACAAATACTAGATGCGAATGTGTAAGTTTTTATTTTGTATTTCTGTTTTCTTCCAATGCTACTAGTTGGCCGACAAAAAGGTGAGATTAACCAATCATAGTGTGTGAACAGATTATATGACTGTAAAAGACATTCTATTACAACACATTCCGTTAAGGCAAACACGAACTGTGAGTGGCTTGGCGCTACTGACACGGTTTTGGGACGTTCACTTGTCCGCAGGGAAGTCGCAATAGTACACCGCATGAGGTGGTACCGTTTAAAAAAATGGACTTGAGGTCGGTCCGACCAGGAATGTGTTTCTGTTACAGTAGTTATTTTGTTAGCTTTTAATTAATTCTAAACTTGTGTTTTTATTCTAATAAAAAGGTTACTAGAAAAAATATTGTTTAAAATATTACATTCTGGAGAAGAAACAAAACCTCCATTAAATACCTCGATAATTCAGATAACAAACCTTCCGGTTTAAACAGCCAAAATTACCAGGAAAATGTCGGACATATTTCTTAATAGTTTCACTGAATAAGATAAAAAGAAAACTTACTGTTTCTTCAGCTGTAATTTGTAACCATAAACATTTAATGAGTGATTTAATGCATTATTTCTGTTTTTCGTTATAAAAAACTTGCATTGTTTCAGATTGCACAGGAAAGTTCTAACTACCAAATAGATGCAGGAAGAGCTGCATTCTCACATTGATTAAACGTAATAAAAGCAAATTTACGCTTGTAATAATAATTACATAGCGATAGTATATATTTACAAATAGAAATCTTCAAGTGGCACATCATACTATAATGGAATTCTTGCTTATATGATACTGGAAAAACTTTTTTATTACGCGATATGTAATCCCCATCTTCACGAAAATTTTATCCTCGTGCATGTAAGTTTGCCATAGGGGTCACTATTTTTCCGTTTCACCTTTGTTTCCCGTTATGAAGAACTATTTTTTCTCCAATTTTGAAGTACAGATATGATGTAACGAATACGTCATACACGGATCTAATGCACTGGCGCCATCTATATAAATATAATTAATAGTACTGTCTGTTGTAGATGATAAGGGCGCTTCACTCGTAATCTGAGGGTTACTTGGTTCGAATCCCCGTCACACCAAACATTCTCACCCTTTCAGCCGTGGGAGCATTATAATGTGACGGTCAATCCCACTATTCGTTAGTAAAAGAGTAGCCCAAGAGTTAGCGGTGGGTGGTGATGATTAGCTGCCTTCCCTCTAGTCTTACACTGCTAAATTAGGGACGGCTAGCACAGATAGCTCTCGAGTAGCTTTGTGCAAAATTCAAAAACAAACAAAACATTTTGAGACTCGTCCTCTGATGAACATGGTATTTCCTCTGTATGGCAAGTTTCTATTCCTTTGCTTGAGGTTGTTGGATTATCTGCATCTGCATTGTCACTTGCAGTACCAGTAACCGGCTTGCAGAACTGTCTAATATCGGACAGTTTCAGACGCTTGCTTGTTATAATTGGAATCTGTTTCCCAGATGACTCAACAGGCTAAAATACAGTCTTTATTGAAAACCTCTACTCTTTTACCAACGAATAGTGGGATTGACCGTCACATAATAACGCCCCCACGGCTGAAAGGGCGAACATGTTTGGCGCGACGGGGATGCGAACCCGCGATCCTCAGATACGAGTCGCACGCCTTAACACGCTTGGCCATGCTGGGCCGTCTGAAAATGCTTGTGCAACTATTGCACATCATGAACCACCAGATAGTTGTGAAACAAGTTTATGCAGTGATGAAAAATCTGACACTTCACAGATACAGTGTGGAAAGCCATATCATCCGGACACACAACTGATACCTTGACAGAAAGCAAAATCTCAAAATATCAACTTCCAGGGCAAGTGGTTTGATGAGTTCCCATTGCTGCACTTCGACAATTAGACTCAAAAAGTCATATGTTTTCATTGTGCCAAGGCGAAAAATAGAGGCCTTTTTACAGGGAAATCGGAGAGGCCAGTGAAGTATACCTTCATATCCACCGGTTTTTGCAACTGGAAAAAGGCAAAACAGAAATTCAACGAACACCAATCCTCCTCTTAGCACAGATTCGCCATATCTCCAGAAGGTTCAGTGTAACTCAAGTGACTGTCCAGCTACATGATGGAAAAAAGAAGCAGCAGGAAGAATGCAAAAGAAGTCTAGCCAAACTTACGTTTCTTACTGCGTCAAGGTTTAGCATTATGTATGCAAAAACGGCTCGTTTTGGTTGAGAAAATATTTTACGTCAGGTTCACCTGACGATGACCGAAGAAGGTCGAAACGTTGTTCGCTCTTCTACGTAAAATATTTTATCAACCCAAACGAGCCGTTTTTGCATACATATTTCTTTACAAGTGGGTTTTCTCGACATCACTGATTAAGATTTAGCATTACGTGGACATATTGATACGGAGGGGAACTTCCTGCAGTTAATGAAGCTCCTGGAAGAGGAAGATCCTGAGTTGACGGCCTACTTGTCAAAGAAAACCACATTCACATCACCCCAGGCTCAGAATGAAATAATGGAGATGTTCAGCCATCAAATACTGAGGAACATAGCACACAAAGTGCAGCAAAGTAAAATCTTTGCATTGATGATTGATGGCACACAAGATGTTACAGGTGCCGTACAGGAAGCAATGTGTGTACGATACGTAGATGAGAACCTTGACGTCCATGAGACATTTCTTGGTTTGTAGAGTGTTTCAAATACAACTGGTGAAACAATATCCTCGACTATACTTGATGTACTAACTAGACTCAATTTACCACTGTCAGGATTAAGAGCACAAACTTATGATGGAGCCGCTAACATGATGGTGCGTACAGTTGATACCAGGCAAAAATAAAAAAGAAGCAACTGTCAGCTTTGTTTTTTTACTGCGGAGCACACAAGGCTAATTTAATAATGTAACATGCAGTTGAAGATTGTGAATGTGTTCGAGATTCTATCCAGTGAGTACATGAACTTGGTGTCTTGATTCACAAGTCAGGCAAATACAAGAGAATCTTTGAAAATATTGTATCGTCAGACAGCCACAATGGTCCAGTTAAATACATCCGCCCACTGTGTCCAACACGCTGGTTGTGCCGCCTATCTGCAATTACACGTGCTAATGATCACTACAGTGACATTGTTGATTCTTTGTCTGAATTAGCAAATGAAAAATCAAATGTAGCAGTGAAAGCGCGAGGTCTGCCTGACAGATATGATAAAGGAAAGACAGTTTTAGGATTATTGATGGCTCAGCATCCATTAGCTGCATTAGAGGAACTAAACCGTGCATTCCAAGCAAAATCAGCGACAGTATCTGGCATGACTGAAGCATCTGAAATGACAGTTGAGCAATTGCGGGTATTGCGAACAGAGGAAAATTACAACAAGATATTTGATGAAGCTGAGAAAAAGGTAACTTCCCTAGATCTGGTGCCTATTGAACTACCACGCATTCGCAGACCCCCCAGAAGGATCACAGGTGATGGCTCAGCACACCATTTGCAACAGTTAGAGATTACTACAGAAGCCAATATTTTGAATTTATGGACACAGTCATAGAACATCTGACCACTAGATTCAATGCAGACAACAATGACTTGAGGCAATATTTGGCACTTGAGAACATGATCACATCTGGCAAGATTGACAACTCAGTTATAAACTTCTATCCCTAGTTTCAGTTGCCCATGTTCAAAGGAACAACAAAAGCAGTATCTCTGAAAGGTGCGAAGGATGTTTATTGTAAAATGCATGAAACAAGCCAGCAGATGTTTAGTGAAGTGTTTCTTCTCATGAAAATTTTGCTTGTATGTCCAGTATCCAGCTGGAAATGTAAACGCAGATTTTCTGCATTAAGACGGTTGAAGACGTGGTTAAGGTCAACTATGTCTCAGTGCCGCCTCAACCATGTGGCAGTTTGTCACACTCACAAAGATAAGGTCAACAAGATAAATATAGAAGAGCTTATGAAAGAATTCATAAACAGATCATCACAAATGCGGTCTACGTTTGGGAACATGAAGACTAGAGGACTAAATGAATCTTACTTCAATGAAAAGTATGAATAATTATTTGCTACATTGTATTGATGTGTATTTTTCAAGAGTTCACAAAGACATTTTGAATATTTTTATCAAACAACATAAACAGTTTTTTCAGTAGATATAAACTTATCAAGAGTAATTACTAATTTCATTAATATTTGAAAACGTAATTTATGCAATGTCAAGTATAATGGCTATCTTTTATACTGTGCAGTGTGCAGGAATAAATTCATGTGGCAGTTAATTTGTGACACATTTGTCTTTATTCTACTAACATTTTGAAAACTGTTCACTACACCTCACTTATACAAACCTACATGGAAACCTTGAAGTATCGTGGCAACAAGATTACTCTGTGACTGCATGTTTACAGCTTTCAGGTTCACGTAATCAGAGACTACCAATTTACAAATTGAACAGTCCACATAAGTGGTTGTAAAAATCATCCCCCCCATCGGGTGTAAAAAATCCACGCCCCTGGCCTTTGTATTTCATTTTATTATACAGGGTGGCCCGTAAGTCCCTACCCATCCATATGTTATTATGCTATATTCAATTACGCGTATATTATAAATTTGTTTCTTTTTTTGAGAGAAATATGGCCGATGTAAACCCATTTACACTTGAAGAGCGTATTGTGATATAATCGTCGCATAATATTATGCAGCAAGAATGAGGGACAGCACACATATACATGGATACATAAGATATATGGATGGTAGGGACTTATAGGCCACCCTGTATCTTGTATAGTACTATAAGTTTTAAGCAGATTCTGTAATAGACCTAATTATTCCAATTTAATTACTTTTGCTGATAATTTTCAGTAAGCCTCATTATTTCAGTTTATTATTTCTTGCAGGCAACTAACTAATTAGCGCAGATAGCCCTCGTGTAGTTTTGCGCGAAATTCCAAAACAAACAAACTAATTTACGAAGATTCAATAATAGGCCTAATTATTTCAGTTTAGTTACTTTTGCAGAGGCCTGGCATGGCCAAGCGCGTAAGGCGTGCGACTCGTAATCCGAGGGTCGCGGGTTCGCGCCCGCGTCGCACTAAACATGCTCGCCCTCCCAGCCGTGGGGGTGTATAATGTTACGGTCAATCCCACTATTCGTTGGTAAAAGAGTAGCCCAAGAGTTGGCGGTGGATGGTAATGACTAGCTGCCTTCCCTCTAGTCTTACACTGCTAAATTAGGGACGGCTAGCACAGATAGCCCTCGGGTAGCTTTGTGCGAAATTCCAAAACAAACCAAAAACAAGCCTGGCATGGCCTAGCGCGTTAAGGCGTGCGCTGTAATCTGAGGGTCGGGGTTCGCGCCAATGCTCGCCCTCCCAGCCGTGGGGGCGTTATAATGTGACGGTCAATCCCACTTTTCGTTGGTAAAAGAGTAGCCCAAGAGTTGGCGGTGGATGGTAATGACTAGCTGCCTTCCCTCTAGTCTTACACTGCTAAATTAGGGACGGCTAGCACAGATAGCCCTCGAGTAGCTTTGTGCGAAATTCCAAAAAAACAAAAACAAAATACTTTTGCAGAGAACCAACATTATGCTTATTCTAATAAGAAGACCCAAATTTCTCACATCAGAATGTCTTACAGAGAACCACCTGTAATGTATGCTGATTTGGTAATAGGTTTACTTATTTTTACTAATTTTATTAAGTAGACCATGTTATTTTTGTGTCATATTTCGCGTAGAGAACTAAGTTGTATACACGTTCAGTAAGAGATCTGATTATTTCAGTTCAGTCGATCTTGCAAGAACCAACTCTATACTGATGCTATTCAGTGCTAACAAGCCTCATACTTTCAGTTTAGTATGTTTTCTAGAGGGAAGAACCAAATTCATGTTGAGTTCATGATGAATTGAACATTCGTCACTTTCTTGTTCTGTGACCTTAATTTTTATCGTAGTCATACGCCGTTTTTGTTTTATAGAGATGGAATTTCCTGTCTAGGTTACCGTTCTGGTAGAAATCTAGAGCAATATTAAGTAGATATTACGAAATGTAAAAATATCTTATAAGATTCGGTCATAAGTTATTTGATTTCTTATTTATCTCCCTCAGGCTATGTACGAGAATGAATTACTTAGCAGAACTTAAACCTTAAGTAAAAGACTGTCAAAATATACTTAGGGCAACAGATGGGTTGGTTGGGTTGGGTTGGGCTGGCGGGATAGTTCACAAGGTAAGAGCGAATTACACGCTAGAAATGAGCTTGGGCTCTAGAAACGGGCTAGAAAACAAGATATTATGTAAAGCTGTAAAGAAATTAATTTAACACAGAATAAATTAAACTTGCACAGGGGTGAGTGAAAATGGGAATAAACAAATTAGAATAATTAAGATAACGAGGAAATTGGGGGAAGCATTACAGGTTAGGTGACAACTTTAAAGATATGTTTGTCAGATATTGCTAATAGGAATTATTCTGACATGCCAGGTTATCACTTATTTAATAGTGATATGGTGTTTAAAAGTGAGGCTAAGGTGGTTATTTATTAAGGGGATTGATTAACTGTTTCAGGATGATTTTATATACTAAATGGTAAAAGAACCAATTTGAGAGATACAGTTTTATCCCTCCAACTAATACTCACAATGAGGAGAAAAACATTAAGGGAACTGATCCTGATTTGTCGGTTATTTTAAGTGATTCTTAAAATTAATTTAAATTAAAATAGATAATAATGACAAATTATTGGTATTAAAATTAATAAATGATACTGTGTTAGTAATCTTTGCTCTAATTCTGATTTGTAATTGGCTCATACAAAAGTATAAAAAATACAGTTCTCCAACCTGATCTAGTTCACAATGTTAGTTTATGTAATTTCATAGTATATTTATCGTTTGTCACTACTATGTCTTTTATATCCGAGCCGACTAGGCGACCGCTGGCGATTATTTAATAGTAAATTGAAAAACAACGATCCATAAACAATATAAAACACTTCAACATGTTTATAAATTGTTGTTTGTTAATTTATTGTTATATTAGCATCATGTGCTTCCAACAATTAAACCAAGTTGTTGTATTAGCGTCTACTGTAGAGTTAGGTACGCCCCAACAAAGAATATTTGGTTAAACTAACTAAAGAAGTTATAGGAAGGAACACTTATGCCTTCTACTTACTGAGAAGTAGGTAATAGGGCTTAAAACGTTAAAAATCTGGTTTCGATGCCAATGTTTGTGTGTGTAATTAAGCATAAAACTACATAATAAGCTATCTGTGCTGTGCCTGCCACAAGTATTGAAACCCATCAGTAAACAGCATAAGTGTGTATGTGTGTTTCCTTATGGCAAAGTCACACCGGGTTATCTGTCGTGTCCACCAAGAAAAATCGAACTCCTTATTTTAGCGTTGTAAATTCGAAGACTTACCGTTGTACCAGCGGGGGGCAAAGGAGGAAGCAATCCTGCGCTAGGGGTGGTTGGGTGGGTGCACAAGGAGTCGTCAAAAACGTTCTGTTGGTATGTACAGATACGTAACATTTTGCAAATAGATTAATTTCATTCTATAACATCAGTTACTGTAACATAGGTAGTAGACGATAATAACATAGTTTTTTTTTATATACTGTCCTTTTTATATTTCCTATTAAACTGAAGATATACAGGACCTCTCTGTGCCAGGGTCATAAAAATAGTACAGGTATAGTACTATTCACACAAAGCTACACGAGGGCTATCTGCGCTAGCCATTCCTAATTTAGCACAGTAAGGCTAGAGGAAAGGCAACTAGTCATCACCGCCAACTCTTGGGGACTCTTTTACCAATGAATAACAGGATTGACCACACATAATAATGATCTCACGACTAAAAAGGACAAGCATGTTTGGTATGATTAGAATTCGAAACCGCAATCCTCAGATTGCGAGTTTAGCGCCTCAACCACCTAGCCACCGGGTCTGGAAATACTTAATTTTGAAGAATTTGCAAAGTTGAGTATTTATAAACATATTTTAACAATAGTTTCTTTGTTTGTAATTAAGCATAGAGCTATACAATGGGTTATCTATTGCCTACCCACCATAATTATTAAAACCCGGTTTTAGCATTATAAGTCTGCAGACATGTCTCTGTGCCACTGGAGGTGAGGGGGTGGGAGACTTAACAGGAGTTTTCAGTAGTTTTCAATTATGAAAACAAATTACGCTCTATTATTTTCGTTAAAACAAACCGCTATTTAACTAACTCAGAAGTTTAAAAATTAACATCTTAACAAAATAGTTTAAAGTTTTTATTTGCAAAAGAAAAACTTGTGAATAAAGCAATTTTTACAGATAAATAAAGTGAGCATTTATTCCACTAAAAGAGGCCCTCTAGTGGCTGAGAGGTAAATTTAAAGACTTTCAACGCTAAAAACACAGATAGCCAATCACATAGCTTTGTGCTTAACTCCAAACGTTAAGACTGAAATTGGTAACACTTCCAAATATTATTATTATATAAACAATAGCACGCAGATAAAACACAACAATACACATACACCAAAACCACAAGATAATGACAACTCCACTGAGGAAACATACACAAATGACAAGATAAACTTACTTGTAAATATAATTACAAATTTCATCACAAACTTTATAGCCGAATACACAAAACCCACACAAACAACAACTTACCTTGACTTCTTAATAAACACAGCATAAAGAAACATCATATCTTGTATACCACAAATATTAAGAACAATTACAGGATACATGCTATCAACCTCAATTCACTCTTGTATATACCAACATCCAAGGTGCACTGGGTTCCAAGAAACATGAGATCGAAGACATAATTCAACAAACTAACCCAGAAATTGTAATATTAAGTGAAACTTTACTATACAAAACCAGTAGATTTGAAATACCATACTGCACAACCAACAGGAAAGACAGGTTAGATAAACAGGATGAAAACAGAGGAATGTTGCTGCTACACAAAACAAATCTATCAGTTACTAAAACTCAAGTCAGCAGCAACAACGAACACATAACTACCGATATCATGTTAATTAATAGTTCTATAATCACAATAGCAGTAATTTATTGCTCACTTACAAAACAAATAGACTTTAATTAACAGCATCTTTTCCCACAATCAAAACGTCATTTTAATTGGAGATTTAAACAGTAAACACATCAACCTTGGATGCTATTCAACAAATGCAAATGGAAGACTTCTCCTCCAATTCATAGATGAACACAACATAGTCTTCCTGAATGACGACACGCCTACACGTATTATGTATGTCACTAATACCAGTGACATACTAAACGTATGACTAACCTCGTATAACATGAGCCAAAAACTAGTTAAATTTCATGTGAGAAAAGATGTATACAGCGATCATTTACCAAGATGGTGTGTCCCATCCATTGGTCCCACCCCCAATAAAAATACAATATACAGAAAAGAAAAATTTGATTTCAAAAAAGCAAATTGGAAGGAATACCAAAAAGACCATTGGCTACCAAACAAAATTACGAAAACAGCTAAAAATAAAATAGATATTGATAATTACTGTTAAATTATCACGGAGTGCCTTCAAACCGCAGCAAATAAAGCAATACCAAAACAACAACATAAAACTATTAATAATACATGGAAACCACACAAACAACTAATAACACTAATCAAGCATAGACGTCAATTAAGAAAACAATACATGGAGACAAGAAATAGAGAATTAAAAACAAATAAATAAAATAAGAAACCATATCAGAGCAGAAGTACAATTATTAAAACAAGAAAAAAGGGACAATTTCTTCTCCCAACTTAATGAAAAACAGATCCGAAACAATTTTAGACACACCTAAAAAGACTCACAAATGGAGACACAGCAACAAGAAAATACCCACCACTAGAACATAATAATACCACAACACATACAAATAAAGAAAAAGCCAAAACATTCAAACAACAACTTCAAAACACGTTTAAAACACACAACGACTCAGACATGAACACACACTTTTATAACAAAGTAAACAACTTCATAACGAATAACAGTGAAGTATTTGAACCACTCTTGCCAGACAACTTAAATAACTATCAAATCAACAACACAAACGAATACACAAATACAATTTCCGCACAAGAACTCATAGATGCAATAACTAACACAAAAACTAAATCACGAGGAGAAGATGGTATACAAGCCATTCTTCTTGAAAGAGGCACTCCGAAATTATTTGAACATCTCATAGCAATTTTTAATTGATCATTATACTCTGGTTGTATCCTGGTTTCTTGAAAGCATGCAAACGTATTATTGTTCCATGAAGAAGGAAAGCCAGCTAATAACCCAAATAGCTACCGACCAATCAGCCTGACCAGCTGTGTAGGCAAAATTCTTGAGAGAATAATCAGTAACAGACTCTCCACATTCCTGGAGACAACATCAAAATTACCAGAAGAACAAAATGGTTTCAGAAAATTCAGACAAACTACAGACCATTTAGTGAGATTAACCGAAGCAATTGTTAATAGTTTTAATAAACGAGAATGCACTGTCGCTTGATTTCTCAACATTGAGAAGGCATTCGACACTGTAGAGCATAACGGTTTCCGGTTCCGAATACAAGAAATGGGGCTACCGCGGGGAATTATTCACTGGCTATCTAACTTTGTGGGAAACAAATTATGTAGAGTTAATGTTCAAGGGACCTTCTCCGAGTGTTTTACTCTAGAAGCTGGTGTCCCTCAAGGAGGGGTGGTTAGCCCTATCTTATTCATCATGTACGTGAATGATATGTCTCTAAAAGATCCAAATAATGGATACTCATCACAGTTTGCAGACGATGTAGCAATCTAAAAATATGTACCAACACCAGAAATAGCAGCCACAAACATACAACCACAATGAAATAGAATAAAAATCAAAATAAGCACAACTAGTAGTATTCATAAAGTTAATTAAACATAAAAAAAAACACAACCTCAGATCTATATGAATGGGGCACTCCCTTCAAACTGCTACATCTGCAAAAGTTTTAGGACTTACATTTGACTCAAAACTAACGTGGTTAAACTACATAAGTGATATTAGAAGAAAAATTTGGCGAAAAACAAACTATGCTAAGAGTCTAATGTAAGAATAGTGGAACTACGGCAGATAACAGCGTAAAAATATATAAAACGTACATTAGACCCGTCATTGATTATGCAGTCCCTGCATGGATAAATGTAAGCAAAAAACTACTTCAAACAAAACAACAAACAAAACACAATACACTACTTACAACAGCTTATAAAGTACCCAGAACAACATTATCAGAATTCATGCATAAATACGCACACACAAAACAATAGCAGACAGAGTCCTACATAGTACAATGAATTATTTTGACAAAAATTGGAGTAAAAACGAACTGGTAAGCGAACTACACAGGTACTGTATACATGATGAGGATAGACCTAAACACCTTTTCCCAGTGAATATATATTTTCTAAATAAAGAGAAAAGGTAATCTATAAACTAAACTACACATTAGTTTAGGGGTTAATTACTAAACGATGAAAGGGTTTTTTAATGTAAATGTTTTATAGTTAATACCTATTTAACGAAAGTACAAATAATCATGGAACTATAAAGAAAAATGATTTTTGCACCAAGTGTACGTGTAGATAGTGCATGGACATTGCCCTGAAAGGGGCCTGAGTAAGTACGGGTTACTCTGCCCCCGTGTACAGGGTATAAATACACTTGACAGTTGCAAAAACAAATATAAAGGAAGGAGGAGAGATCGACGAAACCTGACCCTCTCGGGTATATAAACATCAATACCCAAATACCTATGAGAGAAAGAGAGAGAGCAAACACTTTCAAACGATGCCAATCATCAGTTCTACTTTTTACTTCGTATTATTTTCACTTTATCAAAACGTTTGATTAGTTCATCATACCGGATTAGTTCCAATCATAATACACGTAATGCTGCTGATGAAATGTTAGTAAAAGTAATTACCCACAAATAGTTAATTTTTTCCCTTGCTGACTTACTGTTGTTTGTGTCTGACATTTCCTATGCTCCTTTGTCTCACTCATTAGCTCATGTTGTGAATGTAACATCAGGATATTTATGTGTGTTGTTTTTCTATCATTCTCATTTAATCATGTTCTCACCGTATGCAATGTTCAAGGCTTTCCTATTGTTTAAATAATGAAACCACTGATAACGTGAATATACAATGTAAGACTTCAGTTATCAAAACAGGGAGGAAAAACTGAGGGGAGGTTCGTAAATGTATAATAATTTTTACCACCTGAATACATCTTTTTGTCTATATTTTCGTTTTAGTGCCTATCTAACCATCATTTGTTAATGCTTTCTTTGATCTTAAGATGTCACTATACTGTATATTAATATTTTATTTTTTATTAATGTTTAATCGGTTCTAACTGACACAACAAGTAACTTTTGTGCACGAGTTGTTTCAAAGATTAAGACGTCAGCTCGTACTTCTCAAATTAAAGCTGCTTACTTGACCTTTTTATGAAATTTGGAGGTCAGTAATTAATAAATGAATGCATATTTTCATTCCTACATGCTTGAAATGTTAGTGGAATTTCAAGGTCAGTTAATTATTAAATTATTTCATATTTTCATTCCCACGTGCTTGAATTTTTAGTGGAATTTCAAGGTCAGTTAATTACTAAATTATCCCACACTTTCATTCCAACATGAATAACATCTTTAAGGAATTTGAAGGTCAATAACGGACTAAATAAATACGTATTTTTAACCCTACATGCTTGACCTTTGTGTGTACAGACGGAGAATGAATCTTTTGTTTTGGCAACATGTGGTTTGTTTGTTTATTTGTTAATTTCACTCTAGGTTACACGAAGGCTACCTGCACTAGTCGTCCCTAATTTTGCAGTGTAAGACTAGAGGGAAGGCAGCTAGTCATCACCACCCACCGCTAACTCTTGGGCTACTTTTTCACCAATGAATAGTGGGGTTGACCGTCACATTATAAGGCCCCCATGGCTGAAGGGGCGAGCATGTTTGGTGTGAAGAGGATTCGAACCCGCGACCCTCGGATTACGACTCAAGTGCCTTAACCACCTGGCCATGCCGGGCTCGGCAACATGTAGGAGTTACACAACTGGGAAGAATCAGTTCGTGTTCCTCTTTCTCCACAAATACTATGTAATATTTTTTGAGTTCAAGAAAACAATTTCCCGTGAGGGATGATTTACCTGGGTATGTTAACCTTCTTATATGCGCCAGTACTGTTTGTATAGAATATTAAGGTCAGTAAAATAATAAATGTACGCATCCATCCATCTCCATCATTGTTAAGTCTTCATACAGTCAGTGCGTCCGGGGCTGTTTTAAAAACTCCCACCTCATTTTAAAGTGTCACTAATAAAATACAAAACCTATACATCACTCAGGTTACCCTATGCACAGTTGTGGATATCACATAAAAAGATACTCGAAATATTTAGCACGTTTAGTGAGTGACACGAAACGTAATTGTTTTCACAGAGGGAGAGGGGGACATAACAGATAAAAAAATAAATAACTTGTTTTGTTTGGAATTAAATAACATTTTACCAAGACCACTTGGCTTCCCGACTTAGAACGCTAAAGAAATCGATTTTCAATACTCACGATGAACAGACCACAGATAGTTTGTTGTGTAGCTTTACCCAAAACAACACACACACAAAAGACCATTTAGTAAATCAGTAATTTAAGAGTTGCGTCTGTGAAGGAGTCGATGCAACAACAATAACAAAAACAACAACATTTGAGTGAACTTTGGAACGTGGTACGAAGATTTTATTCTTTTAGCCAACAATAAAGTCATTTTATTTTTATTTAAGTAAAAAGTTTCGAAGATGAGCTCTTAGAGACTGCTGGAGCTTAACGTGGCTGATGAAAGTAGAAACTGACGTACCTGTCCTGGGGGTACGTCAAGAACCTGACAGATATTTCCACCACTAAGTTTACCACTGTATAAAACTTTACTAAATTTATTGCAGTAAAACGACTTACCTCTAAATGATGGGGAACAACAACATATAAGTTCGTATACGTCGCCATTTTGTTCTTCAGAATTAAATGCGTCATAATCTGAACTATGTTCTCTTATAGGAAAACCTTCACACATGCTGGAATTCCACCTGAACCACACCATTTACTGATTGAACACAAGTTACTAGTTATTAAAAACTTTACATAAAATATTTTATACAAGCATTATTATTAGTTAAATTTCGGCACAGCTTTCCACAAATAGATTTGCTTTCTTCGAAGGTAAAGACAGCCATTTTCAGTACTAAATATTAAATACCATGTAGTTTGTATCACACGTTAGGGTTGTTAACCTACTACAGTGTTTAGGGGAGGACCGCCAGCGAATACATCTATATAGGACAGGAACCAAAATTCGACCCTGGGTCATCCTGTTATAGGTAAGGCATACAGATGACGCTTATCACTTGTCCAAATTCTTACTTTTACTATTTGTTTTAAATAACTTAAACAAAGATTTGGAAGATGAATCAATAATAATTAACTTCAAAGATGTGAAAAGTAGTTTAAATGTAAATTAAAAAACGGATTAAATTTTGATAGTGACTTCGTTGTAGTGTTTGTTTGCTTAAGGCAAGTTTGAATAAATTTTACAATAAATCCCATCTGTACAATCCAGATGAACCTGGCTTGTCATGCAAAGAATTTTTTCTTTCTTTATAAATGCAAGCAATCACTTTAGAGTAACACAATTTAAAATTTATCCCGGACTGATAAAGAATTTTGTGATAAATCGAAAACACACCAAAATATATAACAAATTAGCATATTTTTAAATCACAGTTCTAATACATTCGAAACCGTTTGACTTCATTATTGATTCATGATCATATGTATTCGAATTAACATGCTGTAATGGCCTAGTGATTAGGACACTCAACTAAGAGTCGTGGGTTCGAATCTCGCTCCCGAACATGCTTGTCTTTTCGACGGTAGAAGCGTTATTATCTTACTTTCAATTCCACTGTTTGTTGATAAAGAGTAACTCAGTAGTTGCAGTGGGTGCTGTTGACTAGGTGCTTTCCCTCTAGTGTGTTACTGCTAAATTAGTAAGGGCTATCTCTCGACTAATTGTGCACAAAGTTCAACAAACAAATGTTTTTATATTATTCCTGTATTATAAAACCGAAGCTTAGCTATCAGTTCTCACGCAGTTTTTCATGTGTTTTTGTTACTGATGTATGCGGAGATGGCTAATTAGGAAATGAAAATAATAAATTAGTTAATGTGGTTCTTTTGCGTATTCACACAAATCTACAGAGGACTATCTGTTTCTAGTTTTGAACTATAGTAAGGGCAGCTAGTCAAAGATCTCATCTTCGATTCTTAGGCTACTTTAGTGGAACAGTAGAATTTAACATTCACTCTTATAACGTACACACGGCTTTAAAGTGCATAGCATATTTTTGAGGCAACGGGACGCGAATATAGGACCTTCGTATTCATAGACCTGCTTTGTAATCACTGGGCCACGCCCAATCTGAGTTAATTGAGAATTATTGTATTTTGCTTTTAACAGTGTGTGTTGCCAGCTATGCCTGTGTTTCCGTGTCTCAAGCGCAGTATATTATCTCTGGCACGTATCATCACGAGAATTAAACCAGCTCTTGGTACAACTTTATATTACAAAGGATTGTACTCATGAAGGCCACTTGGCAATCGTAATATAAGTTGTTTTTTCTTCAAGATGGCGCAATTCCGCTTACACTATAAGGTAAAGTACTGGTGTATGTGAACTAGAGTAGCTTTTCTGATAAAATGCCCTTGGCTTACTTTTGAAGGAAAAACAACAACAACACAAAACGAAACAGCCTTAATTCTTTATTGGACTTCCAGTTTGTACGCAAAACCTTCACTACATGCTAATTTGGTAAAGATGTATGCAGGAGTTCTTACTGACATCCAAGGTTATTATTCATTTCTTACCTTTGAAAATAAGAAGGCTGTTTAGATTCACCTTCTGTTAAAGCTGTCTGAAGAAATAGACCAACTCGTGCTGCTATAGTACGTCACAAGTTTCATCCAATACCTTTTTATTTTACAATTTCTTCAACTTTTCACACGTTCTATTCAGGAAAAAGCATCTGAGAAAAACAAAGCAAGCTTAGACCATCATAAGACGTTACAAGCCAAAATATTTGAACATATAAAAAATGTTTCTCATAGTTATAAATAAGTGTTTCACTTATAGTAAAGTCACATTGGGCTATCTGCTGTGTCTATCGAGAGAGTAGAGCCCCTGATTTTAGCGTTGTAAATTAGAAAGCTTACCGTTGTCCCAGCGAGAGACCACTGTTATGAGTGTTCCTGTGCAGAAAAAATGAACAAAGAGAATCTTACATTTGCGAAAAAAACAATTAAAAATCACCGAGCAGTCCTAAAGTTAGAATTAACATTGCAACGCCGAAGTATTTAATTAAGGGTATATTAATAAAAAATGATACAAATAAACAGATTTGGATAAAACAATTTTCAATTTCCTTTCAAATTTTAAAATCTAACCAACTGATATCACGTTATTTGTTCGCTTGTTTGTCTACTTTTTATTTGAGCATTTATTTTGTTTTGAGTACTTTAGGCAATTCTACAAATAACCAAGGATTCCTACTTTACGTTAAATTTTAATTTTTTTGCTACTTATCAAATATTCTTCAAACAGTTGTTTCTCATTTTAAGTGTTATTTTTAGTGAAACGTGAACTATGTTTGTTTTTTAAGCATGAAGCTACACAACAGACTAGCTTGTGTTTGTTCCACTCCAGGTATCGAAACCTGATTTTTAAAGCGTCAAAAGCCATCAAACTTACCGCTGAACCACCTTGAAGTTATAAACTACTAAAATATTTAACTTTTGTTTTACAATAAATGTTAATTTTTAAATGAAAAAATTAATTCTGACAGATATCTTTCTAATTTATGCAAAATGTATTAAAATTTTATGTGAAATATGAAAAAAGCTATAATTAGAAATAGCGCAATTATAACTTGTGTCCTAAAGTTCACTTTTATGAACAAAAAAGGCCCAGCATGGACAAGCGCGTTAAGGCGTGAGACTCGTAATCTGAGGGTCGCGGGTTCGCATCCGCGTCGCGCCAAACATGCTCGCCCTCCCAGCTGGGGGGGCGTTATAATGTGGCGATCAATCCCACTATTCGTTGGTAACAAAGTAGCCCAAGAGTTGGCGGTGGGTGGTGATGACTAGCTGCCTTCCCTCTAGTCTTACACTGCTAAATTAGGGACGGCTAGCACAGATAGCCCTCGAGTAGCTTTGTGCGAAATTCCAAAACAAACAAACAAACAAACTGAACAAAAAATTAACTTCAAAGTAGTGAAATAATAATCAGTGATGTCGAGAAACCCACTTGTTGAGAAATTTATAGGCAAAAACGGCTCGTTTTGGTTGAGAAAATATTTTACATAGAAGAGCGAACAACGTTTCGACCTTCTTCGGTCATCGTCAGGTTCACAAAGAAAGAGGTGACTGACCGGAAGCTGACCACACGTTTGAAAGGGGTTGTGTAACTGTGCGTCGAAATGTAGAGGGCGGTATTAGATGTTTGAATATATAATTTTATTTATTTTATTATATAATATACGCCTTTATACCTATATATTGGTTTATAATAAAATAAATAAGGCTTATTTAATTTTGCATCTTGTTTATGCCCTGTTTCTTTATTTAGTATTTGAGTGTTTTCTATGGTTATGTTGTGTTTATTTGATTTGCAGTGTTCGAAAACGTGTGAAGGTGACTTTTATGTTCTTTGAATCTGGTTTCCATTTTTCTACTTGTTTCTCAATATAGAAGTCGTGGCAGTTATCACATTGTATTTTATAAATAATGTTGGTGTGGTGTTTGTCAGTGTAGTTTTACATAGTATAGATGTAGGTTTTTTGTGTTTTCTCAGTGTATTTGTACTTACCTGTTGCCATTATGTCTGAACTAGCATACCGTACACCACTATTAACAGTACACGCTCACACGATCGTTAAGAAACTAAGAAATTTAAACCAACGAATTATTAATAGAAGAAATGACATTTATTATATTCAACAATGTAGAAAAGAACAACTAACCCCTAATTTTGTAAAGGTAAAACTTTCAAAAAATTTTAATACATGCACAAACATTATCAAAATTTACAGAAAAAAACTACTTAAAACCATGTTAAACACAAAATACAAAGAACTACATGACTTACAAAAACAAAAAATGAACCTAGACCATCAACTGGCATGCTGCATTAAACCAGAGATTTACGGACTTATACAACGAAACATAAACCAAATCAATACTAAAAACGACAGAGACAAAAAGATCTGCCACAATAAAAAGCTAGAAAAACTAAGATGCAAACAACAGAAAAGACACCAAAACGACAAACCGTTGACTAACCTCATAATTAACAGATCCGACCGTCAATTAAACACAGACGAGAAACATCTACTTAACAAAGGGACTCAACTTAGCAATAGCACCTAGGTACATTCCAACCATAGAAATCAAAACATGTTTAGAAGACCTAGCCAGGAGACTTGTGATACTTTCTACAGAGAAGAAAAACAAGGAAACAACCAACAGAAAGAATACAACTTAGATAATTTTATTGACATCCAACAGCCAAACTTCCCAGGTAAAATTACAAATTTATATTTTCCAGAAACACCTAAAACAACATCTTAAACGATTTTTTCAAAGAATTTTCTCACAAAACCATCAACATAATTTCACAAAACAGAAAATTAAAAAACAAAATTATATATGAACATGAATATGAATGAATACATCCAAAAAATGAATAACATCTTATCAGACACGAACAAATTTAAACCAATACACACAAATCCAACAAAGACACACGAGACGCAACTGAACAAATTACTACTACAAATGAAAAAAAGCCAACACAATTTCACAAACACTTTATTCCTACCTACGTAAAACCGACTCACGCACACCGCAAATATACGGCATCCCCAAACCTCATAAACCAGATTGTCCATTACGACCAATAATGTCCACATATGAATCGTTTAATTACAATCTTGGTAAATACATAACATGGGCATTCTCCAAATATGTAACATCAGCCAGCTCATTCATCAAAGACTCTTTTAATTTCAAGTCTAATCTAAATCAACTTAATCATAAAGCCTTAATGGCCAGTTTCGATGTTATATCCCTCTTTACAGAAGTTCCAACCACTGAAGCCTGCAAGATAGCCTTAGAACTCTATATCCGAGACCCTAACCCAACTATAGAAATTCCCAGTAACCAGTTAGCAACCCTCATAGAATTCACCACGATAAAGACAAACTCCATGTTCAACAACCAAAACTATATACAAACAAATGGCCTAAGCATGGGCAACCCAGTATCACCAGTTCTAGCCAATATTTTTATGACACAAGTTGAAACACAAGCAATTAACACAGCATTACATCCA
The DNA here is from genome assembly GCF_004210375.1 of Tachypleus tridentatus. Classification (NCBI taxonomy): domain Eukaryota; kingdom Metazoa; phylum Arthropoda; class Merostomata; order Xiphosura; family Limulidae; genus Tachypleus; species Tachypleus tridentatus. The sequence continues at coordinate 74,590,537 of NC_134836.1, read as the reverse complement.
CCACTATACTGGTACAGATATGTAGATGACACGGTTGCGGGATTCAGATCTACAGAACACACACTTAATTTTTTCAATCACATTAACTCTATACATCCTAACATTAACTTCACATGTGAACAGGAAGAAAGCAATCAAATATCATTTCTTAACCTCAAAATTACAAGAACCGACACACAATTTAAAACAGAAATCCACCGAAAAATAACCCATACTGGACTATACATTCCTTGGGACTCAGCACATGAAACAAAACAAAAACTCAACATTCTAAGAAACCAAATAAACACAGCCATAAAACTATGCTCACCAGATAAAATTAACGATGAATTAGACAAAATAAAACAATACTTCATCAACATCAATAAGTTTCCTCCACAAACCGTATAAAACATTATACGCACACACCTAGACAAAAAGCAAAATCAACCACCAACTAAAGTAAATACAGCTCACGAATCAAAAAATCACGAAACCATATACTGCTGCATACCATATATTCCCAACATCAGCAGACAAATAACCAACATTTGGCAAAAACTAGTAACAAAATATGACACTCCAGTTAATACCAAATTTATTCAAAACCCACTTGTTGGAGAAATTTATAGGCAAAAACGGCTCGTTTTGGTTGAGAAAATATTTTAACTAGAGGATATTGCGAACAACGTTTCGACCTTCTTCAAAGTCATCGTCAGGTTCACAAAATCAAATAAACACAACATGACCATAAGCTGACCACATGTTTGATAAAGAAACAAACATTGTGTAACGCAAAATGTAAAGGGCGGTATTAGATGTTTGAATATATAATTTTATTTTTTAATAAAGACGCCTTTATACCTATATTAATATAATAAAATAAATAAAATTATATATTCAAACATCTAATACCGCCCTCTACATTTCGACACACAGTTACACAACCCTTTTCAAACATGTGGTCAGCTTCCGGTCAGTTACCTCTTTCTTTGTGAACCTGACGATGACCGAAGAAGGTCGAAACGTTGTTCGCTCTTCTATGAAAATTATTTTCTCAACCCAAACGAGCCGTTTTTGCATATAAAGTAGTGAAATATAACTCATTATTCATATAATAATTGTTTTCGACAGAAAAAATTATAAAAGTGACTGTTATGTGTGTGTGTGTGTGTGTGTGTGTTTCGTATATCAAAGCCACATAGGCTATCTGCTCAGCCCACCGAGGGGAAACGAACCCCTGATTTTAGCGTTGAAGTGATTGTTAAATTTGGTACATCAAAAGGAGATGGTTCCTCTTTCTTTTTAAATCTATCGCTATGCGAAAATGCACTGCTTTCATTTCTTTTACAAGTTTTATATCAGAAAATGTGAGGCTTGATTCCTAGCGGTGGGCATTACAAATAACTCAATGTGGCTTTGCTCCGAAGTAAACCCTGACATTCAAACTAGTTATTAATATATTCTTTTATTTGGGATTTTTGATCTATTAATATTTTTCAATTGTTTATTTTTTAATAAAAGGAATATAATACCAATACGGCTTGAGATAATTGTGTTCTATTACGGAAGCTGTTGTTTGTTCCACTTGCAGGTTATAACTATGTATGAACACGAACTGGTACAAAAGAGGGTAGGCTAAGATGTCCCTGAGGCGGAGGTGGAGCTATCTTTATCGACCAAAAGAGGGCGTGGAGCTTGAAAGCGTTCACTTCTAGCGTTCGAATTGTGACGGTCAAGTTCTTTGAGCTTGTGTTCGTAAAGATTCGCAACTGACATAAAAAAAAAAGAAACTGTGACACGCTTTAAGAGTTTTCAAACAATTAGTTTTCTTTCCCCTCTCTATAAATTAAAAATTAGAAAAATATCGATGTACTAAATATCAAATGTGTATTTAAGTCTTTTTTTATATATATTTACCTTTAGTGTATAGCTAAATTACATAACTGTAACACTAGGTGTCTAAATATCCCTTAACGACGAGAATAAACGTCGAACGTTTTGTTCTAAGAGAAATAAGTTGTGTACGGTATAAGAGTTAGGTTTAGTCCATTCTCACTTTCTCAAATATCTTTATAATTGCACAAAATTTTTTTAAAAGGCCTATGATACATTCGTAATCAGGTTTTATACAGTGATTTTTAAGCTAACACTAAATCCCAGAAATCAGTTTCATGAACAGACTTGAAATGACTTGTTAGCTGTTCAGTTACAAGACTTAATCGAGTATAATGTTTACAAGACTTAAAAAAGTATACTGTTTACAATTTTAAGAAATGTAAACAGTAACCTGCACTTATTCTATTTGTTTTGTAGCACCTTTGCTTCGGCCTACTTATTGTTATTTCACTTATTACTGATTTTTAGGTTATTCTGTATTTTTAGATTGTTGTATAGTTAGGCTTAGAATAATAACGAATATAAGAACAGATCGAGCCAGCTCGATGTCCTTTCTTCTTACTAATTTTAGGCCCGGCATGGCCAAGCGCGTAAGGCGTGCGACCCGTAATCCGAGGGTCGCGGGTTCGCGCCCGCGTCGCGCTAAACATGCTCGCCCTCCCAGCCGTGGGGGTGTATAATGTGACGATCAATCCCACTATTCGTTGGTAAAAGAGTAGCCCAAAGAGTTGGCGGTGGGTGGTGATGACTAGCTGCCTTCCCTCTAGTCTTACACTGCTAAATTAGGGACGGCTAGCACAGATAGCCCTCGAGTAGCTTTGTGCGAAATTCCAAAACAAACAAACAAATCTTACTTATTTTAAGCAGTAATATGTTTTATTCAAACACTCATAACATGTCATGTGTTATTACTACGTTTTAAATATTTACCAGTCTGTTAACTCGACGAAAACTTATGTTGGTTTCAATTCTATTCTTAATCTGTACAGAAACACGGTGATTTCTATTTATCGGAAACGAATGCATCAGTAGTTTCCGGCCTGTCTGTAGTTTGGTTTGTTTTGAATTTCGCGCAAAACTACACGAGGGCTATCTGCGCTAGTGGTCCTTGATTTAGCTGTGTAAGACTAGAAGGAAGACAACTAATTATCACACCCACCATCAACTCTTGGACTGTTTTTTTTTTTTTGTTTTTTTACAAATGAATAATGGGATCGCCCCCACGAGCGAAAGGACAAGCATGTTAACGACGAACGCTGTAGGGTAGAAACTGAAATACTTATGTGTATACTGTTCACCCTGCAAACAGTGATTTGGAGATAAGTCAGAATTATTTGGTTCAAGATATTTTAAGAAATGTTTCTCGGTTATATGTTTTTCTGAAACATTTATTAGATTACAGTGACACTGGAATTTTGATATATTCACTGTAAATGTTCTGTAAACAGATTTAGGAACGTAGTACTGCCGGAACACCGGAAATTGGAGATGAGTCATTACATGGCTAAAAACATGTCTATGAAATGTATGTTATCCAGTTCAGTTCACAACTACAAATGAGTATTTGTGATCCCTGTGTCCGCTTAAACTGCATAGGAAACCAATAAGTTAATCATAGTAACAGCAGAAGTCTGATAATATAAAAAATAAATGGCACCCCACATATTATTTTTGGATATTTTATTTTTTGGTATTTGTTATATGGTGATACACCCCTTCCATTAAGCCACTACCTTTAATGTTTAATTTCAACAATGCTCTTGTCAAAATAAAAACATAATGAATATTAAATCTAAAAACAAAAACACAAAGCAAATGAACAAAATGTATTCGTAAAGAAAAGACAATTATTTCATAAATCACTTTAAGCTTAAAATATTCTAACTATTTCAATTTTTAAGTTAGGTATTCGATGGTACAACAAGACATTATTATTCAAAATAAATTATTCAGATTAGAAATGTTATTACAAAGAAAATTATTGATGGTGTTAGGAAAACATGAAAGTTATAAAAAATCTATTTAAGATAAAACTACACAAACCCAATAATACCGAAAAGTAGATCTCTCAAAAGCACTCATTCAATAATGTTTTGTATTTCGATGTAAAAGAACTAGTTACACTTGGAACAAATTACAAAGGCCTGCAAATTTAAATTTCTTAAAACTTGTTATGGTTTTAATAACGAATTTTGTATAATTTAGCGACGCAGATATCTAAAAAAAATTGTTTCTATCACGTACGGATTTTCCATAAATCGCAACAAAATGTGACCCGATTTCAATGAAAATGATTCACTTATGAAAAAGTACATGTGACGTTTTGTGAAAACTCTAGATGGAATGGAGGCCAGATGGTTAAGGCACTCGTAAGCCTAGGGTCGCGGGTTCAAATCCTCGTCACACCAATCATGCTTGTCCTTTCAGCCATGAGTGCGTTGTACTGTTACAGTCAATCCCACTATTCGTTGGTAAAAGAGCAGCCCAAGAGTTGATGGTGATGACTCGCTGCCTTCCCTCTTGTCTTACACTGCTAAATTAGGGACGGATAGCGCAGGTAGCCTTCGTGTAACTTAGAGTGAAATTCAAAAACAAACACAATATGGGATGGAGAAAAATGGATACCATATTTGGATTCACCGTACAGGAATTACTGTAGAAATTGTAAACATTTCAAGGCAATAAAACCATCGCAGGCCTGTGGTATTTAGCTAACCTTTCAACCTAATATAAAATGTCCGAAACTAAGATACTGTCTGTAATTTTTTTCTGTTTCTTTCAGTGATTAGTGATTAGGGGGTGGGGGTGAAGATATAATGTTGATATTCAGGGTTTAGTTATCGTTCTTGATGCAGCGTTGAGTTTAACAACAAGCAAATAAAAGAAAACAAAGACCTGTTGGGCTCAACAGTATTGTAATGAATATTTGAAGAATGGTTGTATAAGTGATAGTAGTTACAATAACTTGCCATTATATGTTCTTTGTTCTTCAACGTTATCAAATGAGTGCATGAAACTATCGAAATTGAAACGCCATTTGGATTCCAGGCATCCAGAATACGTACTTTAGTAAGCCAATAGATTTTTTTCACAAATAAAAAAATAGAAATAATTTCTCCAAAGAAATAATTTCACACACTTTTTTCACGAGATCGTCCAGTGAAGATTTGGTTATGACCCCATAAGAAATTTCAAAACTAAAAACCGAGAGAGGTTATCCGTATAATATTGGTAAAACGTTAATACTTCCTGCAGTAAAAATATTTCTATCTCGTGTTTGTAAACAACAAAAAAAATCATTTGAATTTACTGTCCCTATCTAATAATAGAGTGAAATGCAGAATTTTGGATATGTCGAAAAATGTTGAAGAAACTTTTGTACGTCGAGTTCATTGTAGTTGTTTTTTTTTCATTACAAGTGGGTGAAAGCACAGACATAGCAGATAATGCCAATTTAATGTACTTTGTAAGATATAATCATAAGGAAACAATTCTTGAAGATTTATTGTTTTGTAAACCACTTCCAACAAGAACAATGGCTGGTGAAATTTTTAGTTAAATCAATAATTTTATAACTCAGAGTGATATTCAATGGGAAAAAAAATGTGGTGGAATGAGTACCAATAGTGCTCACCGATGACAAGTTCCCAAACAGTAGTTTTCCAGAGTGCCACCAGACTGTGTATTGTAGCATTCACAGAAAAGCGTTAGCTGAGAAGAAAATTCACTTACTTTTGAATTCAAGAATGCAAGAATGTGTTAAATTCGTAAACTATATAAAATATAGTTTGTTGAATTTTATAATTCTTACTGGTTTGTGCAAATAATTAGAATGTGAACACAAGCATATCACTTTACACTGTGAAGTTCGGTGGTTATCAGAAGGAAATGTCTTAAAAAGACTCATCGAAATAAAGAAAGAAGTTATCTTGGTTTTGAATCAACATCCTCCATCAGTGAAGGATGCAATATTTTAATTCAGAGACAGGTTTTATAATTTGCATTGGTTAATTAAGGCGGCCTATTTATGTGACATTGGCTTCTTAAGTGCTTTAACTGTAAATTTACAAGGTGCTAACATAAATATTTTTAAAGTCCAGGAAAAGATAGTTGCAGCTATATAAAAATTTAATTTCTGGGTGCATTGAGTTGGAAAGAGAAATTATAAGCTTTTTCTACTTTAACAGAATAAAATAAACAAGATGAAGAAAGTAATATCTTAGAAGAGATTTTCTCATCAATCACTGAGCATCTTTTGGGGTTAAAATTATGCTTGAAGGAATATTTTCCTCCAATTGACAGCAGTAAAATTGTGGATCAAGAACCCTTTCACTGTTGACACGGAAAATGAGGAAGGATTACAACTCAGTGAATCAGAAATTGATTCTATTATTGAACTGTCCTGTGACACTGCAATGAAAGATTGTTTTAGTCAAGTCTAGTCTTTTTTGGCTGAGCTGTCGTGCTGAGTATCCAAATTTATCAGAAAATCGCACTGAGATTGCTTATGCCATTTGTCACGACTTGTTTGTCTTGTCTGTTTCTGAATTTCGCGCAAAGCTACTCGAGAGCTATCTCTACTAGCCGTCCCTAATTTAGCAGTGTAAGACTAGAGGGAAGGCTAGTCATCACCACCCACCGCCAACGCTTGGGCTACTCTGTTACCAACGAATAGTGGAATTGACCGTCACATTATAACGCCCCCACGGCTGAAAGGGCGAATATGTTTGGTACGACCGGGATTCGAACCCGCGACCCTCGGATTACGAGTCGAACGCCTTAACTCTCCTGGCCATGCCGGGCCTTGTCACGACTTATAAATACGAATCAGATTTCTCAACATTGGCTTTCTAAAAAAAAAACAAATACAAGAACAAATTAGACGTTGAACCAGATTTGAGAATCAAACTGCCTTCTTTTCCTCCTGATTTTAAGTAGTGTGTGATGAAAAACAGCATCATCCTTCTCATTAGATAAGTTATTTCTTTAAAGAGTATTAATAAATATACAGTTAATGTAATTATTAAATAACAACGAAGTATAATTTATTTTTTTACACAGTAGTACAATAAAACACCTGTATATTTTATAATCAATGATGTAATGATAGAACTCATGCTTCCAGTTTGATGTTAAAACTTGTTTTGAATTTCGCACAAAGCTACTCGAGGGCTATCTGCGCTAGCCATCCCTAATTTAGCAGTGTAAGACTAGAGGGAAGGCAGCTAGTCATCACTACTCACCCACTGCCAACTCTTGGGCTACTCTTTTACCAACGAATAGTGGGATTGATCGTAGCATTATAACGCGTCCACGGCTGAAAGGGCAAGTATGTTTGGTGCGACCGGGATTCGAACCCGCGACCCTCGTATTACGAGTCGAACGCCTTAACACGCTTGGCCATGCCGGGCCGCGTTAAGACTTATTCGTCTCTTAGCGGGTTATTTAAAAAGGTGTCTGTGGAGGCCGGGCCTCATGAAAAATTACAAAAATAAACCGGTCCCTGCTGGAAAAGTTTCGGAAACGCTGTATTATCTTATTTAGATATATACTTGGCCTGGCATGGCCAAGCACGTTAAGGCGTGCACTTCGTAATCTGAGGGTCGCGGGTTCGCGCCCGAGTCGCGCCAAAACATGCTCGCCCTCCCAGCCGTGGGGGCGTTATAATGTGACGGTCAATCCCACTATTCGTTGGTAAAAGAGTAGCCCAAGAGTTGGCGGTGGGTGGTGATGACTAGCTGCCTTCCCTCTAGTCTTACACTGCTAAATTAGGGACGGCTAGCACAGATAGCCCTCGAGTAGCTTTGTGCGAAATTTTCCAAACAAAATATATCCTTTTTTTTAATACCATCTTTCTAGGAATTATCACTGTCTCAGTCCAAAGTTTTGTCCGTTAATGTATTGAACGCGCAGTAATATTTTAACTGTAATTAATAACAATTACTGCTTATACAAGTCAAATGTTTTTGTTTTTTTTAATACAAAGCTAACTAATAGACCATTCCTGCTCTGTCTACTGCAACTATCGAAACCAAATTTTTGTATTATAAACCATCAAACTCACCACTGAGTTACTATGGTCACACTTGAATGTACAGATAATACGTGTATTAGTAAATTAGAAACACTTTAATTCAATGTGAGTACAACGAAACGTAATAAGTAACTGCAATTACAAATACTAATATTTTGAACAGTAACTATTTATACCCTCAATAACCCTAATTTTTGGTATACTTTGCAAGAACAGGTACACATTTCCCCGTCCCAGAGGCACAGTGGTAATTTAGTAGACTTATAACGCTAGAAGTAGGGTTTAATACCCGTAGTGGGCATAGCTCAGATAGCCCATTATACAGCTTTGTGCTCAACTACGTAGATAAAGACGGAGCCTAACAACTACATACTGCTATCTATGGATAGAAATTGAAACTAATACACTGCCATCAAAAATAATCTCGTGAAGCAACTGCACTTACACCATTAACAAATCTACATTGTTAATATCTTTTGAGCAGATTTTGTTTGGTATTTTTAATCATTCGAGCTATTCTTAATCAAAATGTACTGCCCTTTATCTTTTAAAATCCAGTCTTGTATGCAAGTAGTTTATAATAATTGTTAATGCGTAGAAGTGTTTGTTTTTATAAGCTAATACATTTTGATTAAATTATTTAAACTGATATCTACAAGTTTTTAGCTCTCCGAGAAGGTAAGTTTTTGTGTAACTATCAAAATGACCATATTATTTTATGATCTAATACCTACTTTTATTAAATTAAAAAAAAAAAACTCCTTAATGAGCCACAGGCGCAAAACATACCAATGTAATCGAACAGTTTATTAACATTTTACACGCTTTCACCGTCATTTTCCATGATTTGACACTTGCATTGTAATGGGCCTGGTATAGTCTAGACATTAAAGTTTCTCGGCTGCATATCGCATTTACTGCGATACCTCTGAACACGCTCTACGTTTTCATATGCGTGTGTTAAAAGTGTAACAGTAAATATTGAGTACAAAACTCTTGTTGACACCGATGCTACTGAGTCGATGTCTTCCTTCCAGCTTTCGAACCTTTGGAGATAAGATCGGTATCGGTGAAATACGTTAGAAGGTAACTGTATCAGATAATTTGGTTAGAATGTTTAACTACATCGTGAATTAGGCTTAACTTAGAGTTAACTTGATAACATCGTATTATTTATCTATCAGAAAATGAATTTATTAATTAATACTGTTATTTGTTGTTTTTTTCTTTCTGAGCGTTTCTTAATTTCGCGCAAAGCTATTCTAGGGCTATCTGTGTTAGTCGTTCCTAATTTAGCAGTGTAAGACTAGAGGGAAGACAGCTAGTCATCACTAGCCACCGCCAATTCTTTGGCTACTCTTTTACCAACGAATAGTGGGATTGACCGTCACATTATAACGTCTCCACAGCTGAAAGGGTGAGCATGTTTGGTGTGACGGGGATTCGAATCCGCGACCCTCAGATTACGACTCGAAAGCCTTAACCCACCTGGCCATGCAAAACACTGGAAAATAATAAATATACGTTTAGATTTCCAAAGCTTAAACGCGTTACTCGATTTCGTAATGCTTTCAAAGATATTAAATATTTGGAACATGGATTATCTTCTGTAACTGTTCTTTCCATTTTTTGTTGTTTAACAGACATTCTAACTTTGCATTATTAAGGTCCTAGTTTTATCGTTTACAATTCAGAACATAAAGAACTTTCAGTTAATTGTTCCTTGTTTCAAGACTACATTTTGTTAGAACGAAGGGTTTGTTTGTTTGTTGTTAAGCGCAAAGATGTAAAATGAGGTATGTTTGTACCACCACGTGTATCAGACCCAGATTTTTAGCGTTGTCAGTCCACTACGTTACCGCTAGGGGACTAAGGGAAGGGTTTATGTGTAGTTACTTTCAGCGCTTAAAGACGCTAATTAGCATCGCAATAAACTTTAAATATGTGAAATTTGTACACAGTAGTGGTGATTTATTGAGCAGATACTCAACGCCTTCACGAATCTTTAAGTGTAATTACAGTTTTTGTCGTTAATAAGAAAAGTAAACGTTACTTTCATAAATATATAATATTTTTACTTCGTTTGGATCTACGACTTGTTTTTTTACACTCAGCTCAAATAGAGATAATTTCGCATTTACTTTATGTAACTATTTTTGTGTGATTTAAGTGAATAATCTCTTAGTTCTCTAACTTAGTATAAAACTAACTAGTTATTTATAACTTTTTTTTCTCTTTTATCTATTTCTTTCGTAGTTTTAGCTCTTTCCAGATAAAACTGTTATACTCTACACATTTTGCAAATAATTTGACAGTGTTCAACGATCCTTAACAGTAGTTGTTAGTCTAAATCCTAAGTTGGGTGTTTTGTGCTATAGTTTCTTTTAATTACTTGTTTCTACTTTCATTATTATTATTATTATTGCTGTGTTATTATTTATTTTATGAGGATGTTGGCAATTGCAGTTTTAGTAGTAAAACAGTATATGTGTATGTTACTAGTTGTAGCAATAATTCCATAAAATATTTAGATAAACAAAATATCTTATCCGCTAGGTCTAGTTTGTGCTTTTTTTAATGTATGTATTGTTTAACAAGTAAATTCGCTTGCAGTATATGTCGAGGGCTGACTAATTTCTTTAAAGAAACGTAAATCTGATAAAAATGACATATTATTAAAAAGAAACAACTTAAAAAGTCATTTTTATAGTTTATATATATAATTACACATGTACAAATTTGTTAAATGCAAAGCCACACCATGAGCTATATTTGTTACACCCACCACAGGCATAAAAATCTTGTTTTTAGTACTATAAGCTTTCAAACTTACCTCTGAACCACTAGGGGAGGGCATAAAACCTTTTTGAGGGCGAACTCTACTCTAAATCACTACTCAAAATACATATATGTGTCGAGTTACATACGTAGCCTACTAAGTATTATGATATAATTGTTGAATTATATGCACAGCCTACTATGTATTGTGATATAACTGTTGAATTATGCGTAGCCTGTGTATTATGATATAAGTATTGAGTTATATCCGTAGCCTACTATGTGTTACTAAAACTTACTCATATTTTTTTTTCATTAAGTGAGACAAAAATTATATAGTAACATTTTGAATCCTGCTCTCCATCGATTCGAGAAGCTCAAGAGTCAACGGTGTGTGCTATTCACAAGTTGTCTTTCCTTTCATCTATCTCTCGAAAATTAAAGACGGCTGACGCAGATCGACGTATTCTGATTCACAAGTTAAAATACAATACATCTTATTTTTGGAGTAAACATCGCACGTTTTAAAATATATTTTCACCTTATTCAAATATTTTCTTTAAATGATATCATAAGATTATTAATGTGATTAAAATATGTTTGTTTTTCAGTAAACCACTTTTTACATTTTTTTTCTCTCTATCTCGCTTTTAGACAAAATACATAAGACACCAATCACTGTTCTTCCCTTGCATGACGTAATAGGATTGTGGTTCCAACAACGCCATCAAGGAATTAATAGTAGCAATGTAAATAGATCACAGAAATTGATTAAAGAGAATGAACTCATGATTATTGTTTATATAAATTAATATGAGATATGGTTTTATATCTTCTGGGAATTTAAATTCAAACAAATTTATTACACAGGAAATGTCACAAAGGGCAACGGTGTCGAATATTACTAACGGCTCGAATAGTGCGGCAGCAATAACGTTAGAAGAGAGTATCGCTCGGGAATATAGTTTAGCGGCAGCTTTTCACGATCATATATCTTGTACAAAAACATCGGAGATTTGCAGCTTTGTGGACCCACGAAATGAAAGGATGACACTTCCATGTGAAATTGACCATATTTATGCTAACTGTAGTGACATTAAAGGTCAAATTACACCTCGAGAAGATGAACCAGCTCAACGTTTGAAGGAAATGCTCCTGTTTCAGCTTGATTTGATACAGCATCAGCAAGAACAACTTTTCAAGAAAGATCAACAAATGTCGGCCATTAAACAAGAAAACGAATCTGTAAGCAAAAGAGACATTGCTAACAGCTAAATTAAAACGAAGTAATTTACCAAGAGAAATTTGTCACAAATTTAAATTTTAAATTAAAAAAATGGCGTATTCCGTCACCTTGTTTAAGACAATGACGTTATATTGACGTTTCCGTTTCTATGTAACGTAAGGTAGTGTTGCATTATTTATATACGAGAAAGATGGTCGGTAAGGGGTGTTTACTAAGCCTAAATAGGCTTAATAATAAAAGATCATTTTGGATTTTAAACTAGTGGTTAATAATTTACGTGTACGATAAGCTTAGTTGTACAGTTACTTTAGAGTATTAACATGGTTTTTTAAAAGGAAAGTTTGAATGCACAACAATTTTCGAAACTTAAAATAAAAGCTTAAAATTCATTTGAATGTTTCAATTGTTTAGCCTTCCTTACCTTTCGCACGAGGACTATAGCCTAGGCTAGTAATACTACTACTACCAGTACAACTAAACCGTGAGGTATATTTATTTTTAGACTCTTGAACACTTGCTATACTGAAAACAACACCCTAAAGCGTATTTTCTTTTAATTATGGAATATTTGTAACTGCAAGTAGTACTATTTTCATTTTTATATGTAATCAACAAAAACATATATTATGTATAGTGTAGACAAACGTAAGTCATTAATGTCATTAGTAAAATTAAGACAACTGTTTGGTTAACTCATTAATATTAATAATACTAATAGTATAAGCTTGGGTCACTAATTCACACTTTTTATATTTTTAGTTGCAAAAGAATGGAATTTTGATAAAACTGTTTTATCAGATTTCTCTTTTTAAAAATGGGAAAAAGTACGAAATATTTGTGGATTCATGTTTCTTTGTTGGCCAATAACAGAATGGTACTAACATTAGCATGAAATTAAATCTTTTAGTATAAAGAGGCATATAGTATGTGGAATTATATGGAAATTTAAGAATTGCAATGAAAGTATCATTGAATTTAGGCTTAATTTTTTACACTTGTAACTAAAACCAAAATAAAATATACTTAATTTTGATTGTGAGTGAAACCAATCTTCATCAGAAACATAAAACACAGTTACTCACATCAGTATAATTGACCCGCAAACAGCAGCCATCATCATTTAATACTCCCGCCTACAACATTCCTGCTGTTTAGGGGTTAAAAAATTAAAATTAAAAATAAAACTCATAATTAAAAAGTACCTTAACACTTCACGTAATGAAAAGTACTGACATACACTTTGATCATTTTTAAATTTCAAACATTCATGAAACATTAAAAATATTAACAGTTTTGTTCCCACTTTTGGCACAAGGGTATGTTATAAGAGCAGACTGTCCAAACTTGGAGGAATCTTTTTTGTTTTTGTAAAGCCCTCCTTCCTTGTGAAAATGACTGAAAACATCTCAGAGATTTTAGGCTAAATATAATCTACTCTTAAAGCATTGGTATCTTTGCAAACATGTTGCCAAAGTTTCAAGTGACATATGCAAACAAAGACAGACAGTGTAAACAAGATTGATAGGTTGGTTGAAACAAAGTAGTTAATGTTGATTGGTTAGTCACCCGTACATCAAACTTATACAACGACCACAATAACAATGGTTTTGATGTTAATTCTCATAAACTCTCCCTTGAAATCACTTTCATGAGCCTGAATTGTCTGTAGATGTGATGTATAAATCCCAATATGTGATTAGATTAGCCCAAGAGTTAGTAATCAGTGCTGTCTTCTAGACTCTCAATTCAAAATTAAGAAAAACCTGCAGACAGTCCTCTTACTTCTGGGCACTTTTTGTTTTTTTTTATGTATTTTCTTAAATTTTAGATTTTGTGTTAAGTTTATGGGCCAGTAACTCAAATGTGTATTTCATCGCAGTTGTTAAAACTAAGATTGTTTTTTAACCTTTACATGTTGGTAGTATTTGTCCTTAAAATGTAATTCACATTTTATTGATGTTAAAGACAAATATGTATTTATGAACTCTATTTTGGTACTGTCAAGTAGGTAGTTAAATTTTATTAATGAGCTGAATGTATGATTGCCATTTTTAGTTGCTGAGTTGTTATTATGTGTATTGCATAGATCAAACGTAATTACAATTACTTTATTGTCAAAGTGTTCATGGTATTTGTATTTAAACAGTCAGAGTTTGATTTTTTCTTTTAAAGTTGTTGGTCCATTTTTCAACCTTAATTTGTTTCCAGAAGTATTCAAACTTCAATGTATTCAAGTCAATGTATTCCAGTGACTTCTGGCTCATTGTTTGATGTTTTATAACCTTATGATATATTTTTAGTTATCATTTTTATGTTATTCACTTTGCTGTTATTTGTATTTATAGCTGAAATCCCGACTTGAGCGTATTGAGAGACGAATGTCTCTTTGGAAACAAAAGAGAGGAGAAAATACAGACACAGAATCTGTTGAAGGAATCAGTGTGATATCTAAAACATCAGACTGTTTGTCTAACTTATCACCAGTATCATCTTCCTTGAATGAAAATATAAAAGGGACATGTGGAAGAGATCAAACCAAAACTTATTCTAAAAGAGGACGAAAAAGGTAATTTTTATATGCTAGAAAATTTTCATAATATTTTTTATTTAAGTTTAAGTTTTCATAACACACCCTTTGCATACAATACAGCTTAAGCACTTTCATTAATTACTTGTAATACTCTGTTTTCAATCATATTTGATACATGGAAAATATACATGAGGAATGTGCTTTGTTGGCCAGTGTTGTCAATTCTCCTAAAGTGTGCGTGTTAAAGTAATTCTTTGGTCATGTGCATGATAATGAATTACTTTTCTCACAATATATTTTTGTAGTAGGTTGACAGACATTGTTATATAAGCACAGTGAATTGTTCTACATGTTTAGACAGAACTGTAGTCTGTCTTATAGAAGAAGACAGACCAACATTTCTTTTGAAACATGTAGTATGTTCCTGAAAAGTAAACCACTTCACTATGCTTATATATTTTTGTTTATTAGTTCACTATTATCTTAGCATAGTGTGCTTCTATTCAGAAGTATTGTATTGTAATGATGTCATAGTTTGTTCTGTACTTATACCTATGCCAACTTCCATAGTCTATAGTATGGCTCAATATTTTCTTTCATATTTTGTAAAGATCAGAGCTTCTCATGAGTAGGAGCTTCCATACAGTTACATCCTTTTCTTTCCCTTAATGCCACTCCTGTAGATACTGCTTTAGATAGATAAAGCAGTTTAAATGTGGGATATCTACAGTGTAATTCTGTAAAATATACATGTAGTAGTTCCTGATATTGCTTTCTTGAGGGAAACAAAATGTTAATTAAGCTGGTGTGAATTAAGTTGTGGACATATATGATATAATTAAGTTTTGTTGAGGCATTTTATGTCTGCATATGACTTTTATGTGTTAGCTCAAACTTTTCATTGAAATGTTAATTAATATTCTTACAATAATATTAGAAAAACTTACTCTCTAGATGGTAATAAAGAAATTTATTTTAATTTATGTTTCACTGTTGTGGCTAGAAGGATATAATAAATGAACTGGAATTCAAGAGAAAGGCCTTTTTTCTTAAGTAGTGCATGTGTTTGTCTACTTCTCAAATACTATCAGAATTTGCTAGAAAAGTCTTACTTTCCATTGTTTTTCTTTTAATTTTTCAAGTTGAATATTAGACATCTTTTTTCCCCTAGGAAATATCCAATACAACCACAAACAAACTCAACTAAGAAGATAACTTCTTCCCAGTCTTCTTTGATGAAAGACATAAATTTAAATCAAGAAACTAAAGCATCATCTGCATCAGAAAATGTATCTGGGATCTCAGTAACAGTCTCTTCACCTAGTTCATCATCATTCCATAAGAAATCTATCCCGTCCAGTGTGAGCATAAAGATTCAAGGAAGAGTGTACAGTAATCGCTCAAACAAAAGAGAAAGCATCTTGAGAACTAGTGACCTGTATTACCTTCCAATAGGAGAAACTTCACCAAAAGCAGTATCACAAACTTCTGTTAGCCAACAAGAAATTAATGGTTAGAAAAATTGATATCTATTGTTAAAAATATTTCATAGCACATCAACTTAACTACCTCAAACCATGAATATTTCATTTTCTTTTAGATAAACTTAGTTCTTTGATATTAATTTGTGTTTCTTTTCATAACATAACAGATAAAAACAGTCATCAGATATAAAAGATAGTATTTCAAAATGTATAACACAAATGCATTTTGACTTTGTTTTTTATTTTTGTATTTTTTAGTTCCAAAGTGGAAGTATCATCCATTGCCGAGTGCTTATCAGATGGAAGGAACAGAGGTATTTCTTGTGACTTTATTTTAGTGTTATACATTAGTGTGAAATGTGATAGATTGTTGAGAAGGGGTGAACTGAAATGTAGGAGGTGGTCTTTTTTCCAAACAAATTTAGATCTATAAGTATTATCCATTTTGGCAAATGGATACTAAAGTAAACTAATGGAGACTATGATTGTTATAAACAGGATTTTTTATTCCAAACATTTTGACTGCAAGTCTTCTGGAGACCGATCTTTTCTTTTGCACACACACAAAATTACCATATCTAAAGTGAAACTTGTAAAAATAAAGTATTCAAAAGTTGAAAGACAATTCTTAATTAACAAAAGAGTCAGGAGATAGTTGACATTTTAGAATATTGGGATGGTCATTTAACAGAACCCTAGCTATGCTCCTAGGAGAAATTAGTTTGTTTTCAAACTGTGTTTAAATCTTAGGTTCATTAAAGTAAATTTTAATAAATTTTCTGAGATGATTCCTAGACTTAGGTGTTACTTTCATTAGTGTAAGTTTACTTTTTTCTGCTGCAAGGAGGGCTGTGTGAAGTGAACAACATATTTTATCCATATGTATAAACAAAAAAAACATCTACAGATAAGTGCAATGAATCTGTTCTGTCCTCACCATCACATCTGTTGTAACAGTAGGCACATTTCTGTTGTTGAAAGTAACTCTGTAACTCTAAAAGACTTATAAGATCTTCATGTGCCAATTGTTTAACTCTGCATAATGTTATTTTATAGAAAATTTAATGAAGTTGTTTTTGTTGTAAGAACATGACTCTGTCTTATAAATGTACTTAACATACATCAAAGACAATATATCAGTAACACCAAAAGTGGGAGTAGGAGGGTTGTGAACCATCCATTAACGTGAACCTTGTTCTAAACAATCATGTCATACAATTTGATTGAGATTTATTCAGCAACCTAGTAGTAGTTAAATGACTGACAAACACACTTTTTATTTTGAACTTTATGTATATATACACATATATCAGGTTTTTTCAAAAGTAATCTTATTGGTATTTAAATTCTTAGATTATTAGGAATTTCAATTTTTAGCTATTAATAAAAACCTATACCACTTTGATGATCATAAGACCTTGTTTCCTGTTTCCTAAGTAAACTCCACTGTGTGCTTTTTTAAAGTGTTACAGCTGTTTTGTGGTAGACAAGAAGCATTTATTTTTATCATTTCACAGTTTCTGTGTTGTTAAAGTTAAATTTGATAAATAAGTGTTTAGCTATTTTTGTATTGCAAACCTTTCCTTTTAAAAAAAAACAAGAAGAAATTAATTCTTAAGAATTACTTTTATTACCTGTCAATAAAGTATAAGTTATAGTACTGGGAATAAACCCCTTTGAGGTTCTTGATGTTGAAAACTTTTGTCTGTTTCTTTCTCCACCTAATATTTTGGTTTCGGAAAAGTAAGAAACAAAGTTTCTTTCATACTTTTATCATTAGTAGAAATGGTAACTAATTATCGATTAATTCCCTTTTTGTTATAAGTTAGAAGAGCAATTTCTTGATTCATGTGTTCATCATTGTCACTTTTTAGAGCTACAGAGTTACTTTAAACAATAGAATTGTGCCCATTGTCACAACAGATGTGATGGTGAAGACAGAACAGATTCATTGCACTTGGTCATAGATGTTTTTTTTTGTTTATATGTATGGATATAATATGTGGTTCACTTGACATAGGTCTTGTTGTAGCAGAGAAAAAGTTCCTTATTTTCTTTTTCAAACAAAGAGCATGATATTCAGTAAAAGACAACATTATATGTGTGTATGACTTCAGCAACATTGAAAGATTTGACAGCAGAGGGTGTATGCTTTTATAAAGTAGGTTTTAATTATGCAGTTCACAAGAGAGCTGAAGAATAAACTGTGTTGTTAAAAATTATTATTATATTCTATTTGAAGTTGAAAAGGATTTAAAGATATTAGAGATTTTAAAAGCTTTATGATGCAAAATACTGATAAGTTTTTTTTTTTATTTAATATATCAGGTATACTTCAAGTATAATCCACAGACAACAAGTTTTTAATAATATGTTAAATAACTGGTAACAATTTTTTGTTTATGTTTATCAATACTAAATTTTAATATTTTTACATTTTATTGCTCTCCCTTTAAAAAAAAACAATCATGTCATTGAAATACCTATGGTATGATAATAGCTAATAAAATTACAAGGACATGTTCCATTCTAATTTTCTCATCAAAGTATAAAAATTAGTGCTAATTCTGAATCTGTAGCTGTTACATCCATTTGGTTCATAAATATTTCCATTATTCAAGAAATGAAATTAGTTGAGGAATATTTTTCTAGTTAAGTTGTTAACAGTTTGATTGTCTTTAAAAATTGTATCAGTACTTAAGTAAATGAAATATTATCTTATATAAATAACTGGAGTGAAACTTTCAAAACTCAACTAATAACCCACAGTCATCTAGAATATATCAACCTGATAACCTGAGCAAAGCTGGGTACTTATGGTAGTAATTATAAATAGTTAATGATTTGTCTAAATTAACAATGTTTACATCAAAAGTGGTTTAAAAGGCAGATTGTTGAAAAATTAAATTTTTAATTTTGTCACTGTGTTTAATATTCTATAATTATGTAAATTTTCTTTGATCTTTGACCCACACAGTTGCATTGTGAGCTGAATAGTGCTAGTTACAGTAATAATTGCTTAAATACATTTATTATGTGTGTGGGTATTTCATCATATGTTTCACTATTAAAATTTTAATTTCAAATATAATTTTAATTAACCAGTTTCAACATGTGAATGAATCATGGGAGGGCTTTTTTTATAGGTTTTGAGTATACATGTTTGATAGTTTTGATGTGACACAGTGAATTCACCAACTTTCTCTTGATAGTTGGTAATTTGATATGGCACAGTAAATTCACCTACCTTCCCTTGAAAGTTGGTAGTTTTGATGTGACACAGTGAATTCACTAACTTTTCCACAAAAGTCGATACTTTGATGTGACACAGTGAATTCATCAACTTTCCTGTGAAAGTTAATAGTTTTGATGTGACACACTGAACTCATCAACCTTCCCATGAAAGTGTATAGTTTTGGTGTAACACAGTGAATTTGCTAACATTCCCATGAAAATTGGTAGTTTTAATGTGACCCAGTGAATTCACCAACCTTCCCGTGAAATTTGATAGTTTTGATGTGACACTAAATTCTCAAACCTTCCAATGAAAGTTGTAGTTTTAAGAAAAGTATAAAGGTAAGAGGTTCTGATCAAAGGAACCTACTACATAGATCAGAACTAAAACTTAACCCAGTAAATAACATAACTGATTTAATATAGAGATATATCTGGGAATATACAGTACCAAAAAAATTTTAATTATTAAAATGCACTGATTTCTCAGTTTATGTTATGAATGGTTTTGTTTACAACTCCAGTAAAATTTCACTAGGTTCGATTGATGCAGGTTGGTTCTAACTCTGTATATAAGCTAACAATGCAAAATAATCTTTATAATAGTTCCAAATCTGTATATAAAGTAACAATATGAAATAACCTTTATAGTAGTTCTAAATCTGTATATAAGCTAACAATGCAAAATAATCTTTATAATAATTCCAAATATGTATATAAGTTAACAATAGAAAATAATCTTAATAATACTAAATCTGTATATAAGGTAACAATTGCAAAATAATCTTTGTAATAATTCTAAATCTGTATATAAGCTTACATTGCAAAATAATCTTAATAATATTTCTTAATCTGTATATAAGCTAACAATGCAAAATAATCTTTATAATAATTCTAAATATGTATATAAGCTAACAATAGAAAATAATCTTAATAATACTAAATCTGTATATAAGGTAACATTGCAAAATAATCTTTGTAATAATTCTAAATCTGTATATAAGCTAACATTCCAAAATAATCTTAATAATATTTCTAAATCTGTATGTAAGCTAACATTGCAAATTAATCTTAGTAATATTTCTAAATCTGTATATAAATTAACAATGCAAAATAATCTGTATGATAATTCTAAATCTGTATATAAGTTAACATGGAAAATAATCTTAATTATATTTCTAAATCTGTGTATAAGTTAACAATGCAAAATAATCTTTATGATAATCTAAATCTGTGTACAAGCTAACAATACAAAATAACTAAATATATATATTACGTTGATTGTTTTCCAAAGTTTATCAAAGGTATTTTCTTTTCTAAAAATGTTTTTCAGTAGCATGGTATTAAGTTTGCACTTTGACCCATACCCTTGCATAGAGAGTTAAATGAAACACAAGATGAAGTTTTTAAATGAAGTTGTTTCAATGTTTATTAGTAGCTGTGTGCATTTTGAAAAATCTCAAGAAATCACAAATATTCACTTGATGGTAAACAGATAGTTTTTACAAAATGTTATATATGAATTTTACTTTCACTTCACACTGTAATGTCAAAAAAACTTAAATTTTTTTGTTTGAATGTTTGTTGTAATTTAACATTTTTGATAATTTTAAGTATATAGTTAATAGTACCAACCTGAATTCACTAGTAATTGTTTTGGAGATAGGATATATTTCATTTTGACACACTTAAATTTCTCAAGGATAGTTTTTTAAAGATTTAATCAGTTTTCTCCAGGGATTAGCATATAAAAACAAAAAGGTTTATAAATTATTGGTAAATTTCATTTCACTTTTATTAGGGATGAGTACACAGGTACACAATACTCTCTGTATTAGTCAAAATTAAACTGAAATCAGTGTTCTAATTTTTGAAAAAGAATAGTTTTAATTTTCTGAAAATGTTTTATTTGTTTGAATTTTACATCAGTGTGATTGTTCTGCAATACTTAACAAATGGAAACTCAACACCTCAGTTTTGTCAAATCCTCTAGGATATTGAAGATGAGACATTTAACAAGAGACATTATAAACTTGAACAAGATGAAAAAAGGCGGAAGAAGTAAGCCAAGTTTCATAAAACATTTTTAAGTTATTTTTTTGTTTCTCTCAATTATTTTGTAAATTTTTGTATGTCTGTTGTTTTATTATTGCTAATAATTGATTCTTGCAACCAAATTAACATGTGAAAAAACTCCACTAATGGTAGTGTCACACATCCATGTGACTCATGTGACTCCATCTATGCAACTCTACCTAACTGTCACTTCTTGCTTGGTAGTGCTCTTGTTTAGATGTTTGGTTTGTGCTTTTTTAAGTTTTTTTTTTTTCTGTCAGTTTCCCTCACCAATATACTATTAGATTATTTGGAAAATTTGGAACATAACGGCAGATGTTTAGACTGTATCTCAAGAAGTAATACAGAAGAATAACAGTAAGTTTGTTAGTCAAAATAACCATCTAAGGAATCTATACACTTCTGATAAAGAGTAACAAGACTTTTTATTCCATCACGATAGAACTTAAAAATTCTGTGAAGGTATTCTCTGCTGCTTCTCAATTATGGAAGTGTTTAACTTTCAAAAAGTTGTCCAAATGTTTGAAAAAGAGGTAGTCTGTAGGTGAAAGATCTGGTGAGTAGGGTGGGTGAGCCAATACCTCATAATCCAATTTATTAAGCTTTTGGCAAGTGATTTGTTCAACGTGGTCAATCATTGTCATGAAATAAAATTGGCTGCTTATGGTTGAATAGTGGTGATGCTTTTTTACAGAACCTCCTATGTATTTCTTCTAATTGTTGACAATAAACGTCTGCAGTAATTCTCTTGCCCAGTTCAAAAAAGTTGTAATGAATAATGCTTTTTGTAAATCACAATACTGTGACCATAATTTTCTTTTGATGCAATTGTGGCTTTGAGAAGTGTTTAGGGGGCTCATCACAGTCAACCCAATATGCATATCACTTTCTGTTCTCATAATGTATCCTCTTTTCATCACAAATGATTAAACAATAAAGAAATGGGTTGTTTTTGTTGCATGCAAGAAGTGTCTCACTCAATACAAAATGGCAACTTTCCTGAGTTTACGGGGAACCCATCTGTCCATCTTTTTCACTTTTCAAGTTTTCTTAAGATGACTTGATATTGTAGAAATTGTCTAATTTCTTGAACAGTAAGTTGTGAATCTTCCTCAACTAATACTCTTAAATTCTCATTGTCAGCAGTGGAATGATACCCTCTACCCTTCTCATCTTGGAGACTGAAGTCTCCTTTTCTGAACTTTGAAAACCAATGGTGAACTGCTCTTTCAGAAATGGCTTCATCTCCCTATGTTTGGTTTATATTGTGAGTTGCCTGAGCAGCTCTTTCAGAAATGGCTTCATCTCCCCATGCTTGGTTTATATTGTGAGTTGCCTGAGCAGCACTATGACCAAGTTTGAATTCATGCAGAAAAATGACTCTTAAATGCATTTTTTCATCTGGACAAAAGGTCTCTAGAATATTGATAATGAACACTGTAAAAAAATGAATAACTGATGAGTAGATAACACATTCACGTTTCATGTAATATGCAAGTCATGACATAAAGCAATCCCTCTTTGCTACAGTGCACATTTTAATCCTTAAATGGCAATCATCATTAGTTGATGCTGCTCCTACAACATTCCTGCTGTTTAAGAGTTAAATTACAGAAGTGAAATTATTTTATTTTTCAACCTAGTTACAAAAAGTAATACTTCATAACAAATCATTTTGAATTATAGAATGCAGCATCTGTTAGGCCTACTTTATTTTTTTAGACGTTTTATACTATATTCTTTCTTTCTCCAAACATTATGTTTTATGGTGAGTATTTTTGTCTCTTTTAGTAAAAGGTAGTTGTATGCCTCACCTTTCATAGGTTTTAGTTACATTTACTTAGTCTACCATCAGGCAGTTTTCTTTTTAATTCAATGTACATAGAGCCTGTGTCATCTATATGGGGGGAGGGGCAGTCTCTGTTAATTCTATCCATTTTATCCCTCATCTGTTTTTCTAGCTTTGTCTTACCATGTCACCTCTCCTACAAGAAATGTCTGCCTTACACCTGTCTCTAGTGGATTTTTGTGGAATACCTCATTCTTTTTGTCTCCATTTTGGAGCATTTGCCATATTCAGTTTTTTTCCTTCCACACATGGTTTTTATTCTTTTGAGGTCTTCCAGAGTGGGATATTGTCTTGTACCATTTGTAATAGAGACTTACAGTTGAGTCTTTTTCTTCATCAGTCCATTTTTGGGGACTACCACTGTGCATGTAGCATC
This sequence comes from Tachypleus tridentatus, assembly GCF_004210375.1. Taxonomy (NCBI): domain Eukaryota; kingdom Metazoa; phylum Arthropoda; class Merostomata; order Xiphosura; family Limulidae; genus Tachypleus; species Tachypleus tridentatus. The sequence goes on along the minus strand of NC_134836.1, from coordinate 74,567,052 downwards.
ATGTGTGGCATCTGGGATGCTATATTATATTATTTTTTGGTGCTCTTTTGTTTCATTTTTAGTCATTGCCATCTTTATTCATGTTCCAGGTCTAGCACCTTCCTGTCCTCTGCCAGTCTTACCTACAGGTTTCTCCATTTATGGTGTATGCTCAATGTTGATTAAAGTTCTAGTTCGATCTGTTCCACTTCAATATTGCATTTTTTGGTTCATCCCCATTTCTAATACATAGTTCTTTATCACAACTGGATGGGAAATTTTTGCAGAATGAGAATGCTTATGGTACACTTTCTAAATTTTCTTTTCTTGGGATGCTATCTCAGGATGTGGTACCATTTTTATGCCTTGTCTTTTATTAAGGTCTCATTCTGTTTGTGTTTTGTCTATTGGTCTGTGTTTTATCCAACATCTTCACTTTGGGGTGGGGGTTTATTAATAACTATACTTGGACTTGGCATTAATTAGCTTCTGAACAGGGGTGGTCATAACATACCTGTCTGCTTCTTACACAAGCAGCTCAGGTGGAGTTGGTTGGATTTTCCAATTGGATAAGTTTTTTTCAGCTACTTAACTAACAATTTTGGTAATTTTATGAGAGTCATTCTCTTAAACAATCAACTCCATTGGGGTCATCCATTCTCCTCTTTGAATGCATTTGATGGAGCTTTCTGTTATCGAAGCCTTCACAGTTCACTGTCTTGCTGCTAAGTTTTAATGCATTGGAGGATGTAGCATCAGTGGAAGCATAGTCTCTTGCTAGGGTTCCTTTGGATTTATCTTTTAACCTTCTTCCTTCCCTCTTTGACTTTATGCATTGGTGGTTGAATATATCCCCATGTCATCAGGCTTATTGATTCTTTCCTCTCCTCCACATTTGTTTCTCTTCTTTGATGCTCATCTCCAAGGTTGGAGGGTATGGATCAATCAGCTTCAGGATAATGGTCTATGAATGTAAGGTGTTCCATTTTACCACCCTGGAACTTCTGGCAGTCCAACATGCTTTAGTTTACTCTCTTCCTCTTCTCTGGATTTGATGAATGAAATGTCATTCTGGCTAACAGATTGTGGTAGATTATATCACTTGCCAAGGGGGCACTCATTTTTGTTCTCTTTATGGTAGACAGTGGATCTCCTTTTTTGAAACCCTGTACTTGACTTACATCTTTGGGTATGTTGTGTTCCAAGTGCTTTTGTCATTGTCACAGATTACCTTTCCAGTCCCAACACAATTTCTCAGAGGGAGTGGCCTCTTGATCCTCAAATTTGACTCATTTCTCAATTTCAAGTTATCTCTCTTGTTTTTGGTCTGTGATTCATTATCATCCACTCATTCTGGGTGTCAATACATTCAGGTGTAATTAGATCCAGTTTATAATTCTAGTTTTTCTCATTCTGTCTGTCTTATACCTAATGTGATTTTTGCTCATTTGTATTATGCCGGGTCAGATCTTTCTAATTCTTTCTTCTTGCCCAACCCAGATCTGGTTTTCTTGGCTGTTTCAGCTCAAAATGTTGTTTTTGTTCTGAATCAGTTTTACTCACCTACACTTGGGGGTTCATGTGGAATATTCTTTTTGTCATTTAATTTCTTGCCATGTTTTATCTTTATTCTCATTTGGAACGAGATGACCTTTCCTGTCTCGTACATTCTCTTGATTGCTTCATTGCTTTCAGCACTTCTTTCTGTTGATTCCCTTTCCTGCAGTTTCCTAGCACCACTCTTCTACTTGTGATCTTTTATCCCTTCTTCCTGTTCCCATTGGGTTCAGCTAGTGATTCACTTGGCCTTTAACCCTTAAACAGCATCCATTATCTGTTGATGCTGCTACCTACAACATTCCCAATGTTAAAGGGTTGATTCCTTGTCTCCTTCTTCTCATAATCAATTTTTGGTGTCTTCACTTTATTCAGATCCTCCAGTGGCACAGTGGTATGTCTGCAGACTTTCAGTGCTAGTAACTGGGTTTTGATACCTGAGGTAGCCCATTGTGTAGCTTTGTGCTCAACCATACATAAATCACTCCATTCAGACACCTTACCTTTTACCTGCATCTCAACCCTGTTATCCATTAGAAGTACTTTGTCTGTTAAGCATTGGGGTCACACCTTGTATGTTCATCTCTCTTTATCTACTTTGAATAGCTGTTTCTTCCTCATTGGTGTGGCATCTTTCACTCTTTAGTGAAACTGTAACTGGGTAAGTTTTCTTTCTTTTGTTATATATGTTATTTTTCAGGGACCTGTCTCATGTTTTAACCACAATCCTGTTATGTGGCAAGTGGTGCCTTTAATCACTTAGAATTGTACTACAGCCCACACTGTAAGGCCATATTGACTTCACTTGTATACTTTCCATGGCCACAAAATGCACATTGTTCGTTACAATCACATAAACTAGAGATGGGATGCTCCATAATATTGCTCACCAGTTATTTCTTGTGATATCTTTGCTTCATAAGTATGCTCACTCTGGACATATTAATCTGCTGACTTCATGGGTAAAACAGAAGAGGATTACTGCTCATCCTTGCAGTTCCTTAGATTGAATAAATCAGGTTTGGTGTACTTTTCAGAATAAGGTTTTGTTGTCACCTCATATACTGTCTCTGGTGTCAAAGTTTCTTCTGTCTTTCTACCCATTTCTTCCAGTGGAAGAAGAGAGTTCTTAACACTTTCCAGTTCAAAGCCACTGAGGTGGTGGACCATGGAGGTATTCTCCTAAATGAGAGATATACAGTATATACAATACTGTCTCCATTCAGTTGAGAGTAGGGTCCTCCAGATGGACACTCCATCTGTACACAGGTTTGTCCAAGGGTTGAAGTAGCTTTGGAGTGCATCATCATAATGATTGGGATCCTCATTTTACACTCACATGGAAGTCAGTTTCTAGCAGTTGAGTTTTGGGGTTAGAGCTTAACCAATTTCCATATGTTTTTACATCTGTTGTATGATTGGAAATCCCTCATTCTAACTCTCACATATTCAGTGTGAGATTTTAGCTATATATGTGAGAGAAAGTAAGGTACCTTGTCACAAGTTATAATTTTCCTTCACTGAAAATATACTTCCAACATGTACCTACTTCTGCTAATGTTTCCCACCTTTCCTCCCCACTGTCAAATGATGCTCACATTTTTGTCTCAGCTGGAAGTGATAGTTAAGTAGAATAGCATAGAGGGAGTCATATGTCTATTGGTGGAGGTTTGTCACATGACAGTTTACTTGTAGTATGCAAAAAAAAGTTTTGCAAATATAGGGCAAGAATATCTGGGTTTGTGAATCTAAGTAAGAACATGTCACAAATACATTTTTAGTGTAGGAAAAATATAATGTCTAGAGTTCAACACTCACATATAGAATAGGTTGCTTTTGTATTATGGAAATCATTTGTACTAAGAACTTTATTTATTGCTGATGAACTGTTATGTTTTTTATATCTGAGTGTGATTTCAAAAAGTCTAAAACCTAATTTTTTTAAATTTGATTTTGTATTTTTACATGAATAATGTTAGCTTATACTTTATATCTTGTGTTATTTATTACTTAGGTTTGTGATATAGGAAATTTACAACAACTTAAAACTTCTTAAAAATTTTCTTAATTAGTATGTGATGTTCAAACTTTCAGGTGGGATATACAAAGGATAAGAGAGATGCGTATGACAGAGAAATTGAGAAAAAGATATGAGGAAAAGAAGGAAGCAAAAAAACTCAAACGTAATGCTGAAATAAAGTCTTTTTACCCAGAACCTAAAGATGGTATGATTTATTATAGTTTTATCTTTCATTACAATTATTTGTTACTAATTACAGTTTAGAAGACAGTATAATATACAAAGTGAATATCATCATTTGTTCTTCAAAATGCAGAAATTTGTTAAGTAAAATATGACTTAAGTAAAACCCAGTTTGTATGAGATATAAGATTATTTTTTTCTTGTAATTTAGAATATTTCAGAAAACAGTTAACATTTTTTGTTGCTTCTGAAGGCTTTATGTATAAGGTATGTGTTTGTTGTGGTGAAGCACATGTCCTTAATTATGATCAGTATTGTGTAAATAATTAGTTTGCAATTAAATATATAGTTATAATAGTTTTTCTTCTGTCTAGAAATCTATATCAAAACAGACAACTTTAAATTGAGACATTTTAAATTCCAAAATTCTAAGAGCAGTATTATAGAAGCATGCATGTCTCTTACCTTTTATATTGAGATGACTATGTTGATGAGCCCCCCAGTGTGGATTCCTGTACGTGGTGAGGGGACCTCCCAGAGATGGTTTTGTACTATCAGTTTACCTCCTCTTGGATCTAAACACTCACCCACGTGTTTGCAGTGTGTGGTGACCCGTGAAGGGGAGAGGATCCTGGTGATTGGGGGAATTCAACCCTAACACACCACTTTGGCCTCGAATTCCTTTAGACAGGCAGCCTTTGGGTGGCCCCCCTTAGGTCAGTTGGCTGGTCCACTTGGGCTAGGGTCAACCACGTGTCAGTGTTGGATGTTCTCAACAGGTATTGTGGACGTTATATTTGATGCTGGTGTTTGGGTGTAGTGTTCATGATACTCTGGCATTGTCAAACAAGGACAATGCAACATTGCAGAGCATCCCTTTGTGGCCTCCATGGTGGGTGGGGTTAGTGGGCACTGAAATATTCCTTCTTTATTATGGATCCCCAAATAAAAATAAAATAGTGAGAAAACAGACCATAGGTAAACAACCACGTCTTGAAGATTTTAAACAGCAGTCTTCAACAACTGTACCTCATTTTTTGATATTACATTCTCTATCAGACAAATCTTTAGGGCAAATGTCTCCCTTTTTTATTCAGAAGGGACTATAGGGCCTTGCTGGCTCTCCAGATTTAATTAAAAAACTATGTTCTGGGGACATATTGGTGGAAACATCTACAGCATAACATAGTGAACTTCTCTTTCATTCAAAGGCCATTGGGAATATACTCATTGAGGTTACTCTCCATGCTACTTTGAATTTGTCATGAGGAGTTACCATTGAGAGGGATTTGAAGAACATCCTCAAGTTAGAGATCCTCACTGGTTTCTCCATTCGTGGAGGTTCTGCAGTGAGGTATATCTCGACTCACAAAGATGGAATTGTTATACTGACCAATGTATTAATTTTGACATTTACATCACCATGTCTACCTGTCACCATCAGACAGGTTATCTAAATTGCAAAGTACGACCATATGTTCTGAACCCTCTCAGATATTTCCAGTGTCAGTGGTTCGGTCACTCAAAAACATCATGTTGTGGTTCCTTGACATGTGTTTGTTGTGGTGGCAAGGATCAAGATGCTTATGAGTGTAAAATGGAGCCTCATTGTATTAATTGTAGTGGCTTTCACCCATCTTACTTTTGTTTATGTCCTAGATTGGTGGAAGAAAAAGACTTAGAGTGTTTAAAAACAGTTCACAATGTTTCTTACCCCAAGGCTTGAAAGTTACTGTCCACCACTTCATCTTGGATATATATGCTGCTGCACTCCATTCCACTGCTACAGTGGGAATACAGAAAGATCTCTCTGTGCCTCTGAAAGAATCTTTTTCAAACCATGTAAGTATTTTGCCCTCCATCATGAAAAAAGTTGATGAGTCAACATCAACGTCCCTCTGTGTCCCCACCACATCTTTCAGCAGATCCCCAGATCCACTTTCTTTGATTCAGGCTTGGGTGCTTCCTCAGGTCCATCTTTTTCTCTGACCCTGAGATGCAGAACGATTATTCGTTTACGCCGTCAGTTGCTGGAATCTTCTTCTGATGAGAGGGGGGACCTGTCCACTCGACCCAGGGCAGGATCCATGGAGGTTGATAGACCTCCTTCTAATAAAGAGAAGAGACATGGTCATAAAGAGGAGGGCTTTCTACCCAATTCTCTTCCATATAAATAAAAATGGCCACATTGGTACAGAGGAACTGTTGAGGTTTCCATTCTGATTTGGATGATATCATAGTGCTAATTGATTCTTGTCATTCTTTGTGTATTTTCTCATAGGAAACATTTCCAAAAGCTGCCATTACAGTCACCTTTTGGAAGGTTTTTTTGTACAGAAATGACAGGTTGTGTGATGGAGGGGTGGCACTGCTGTCAATCAGCATGTGCTCTCCCTGTCTTTGCCCCTTGACATACCTCTGGAGACCATAGCCATCTCTGTTTCCTTGGGTCTTACCATCATTGTTTATTCTCTATACCTGTCTATTGGAGAAACCTCTGATAAGTTAGACTTTGATGCTCTCATTGAAAAGTTGCCACCTTCCTTTTGTATCCTGGGGGACTTTAATGAACATAATCCCATCTGGGAAGGTGCTGATATTAATGGGAGAGGTCACTCCATAGAGTGTATACTTTCTGATCACAACCTTTCTCTCTTTTATACTGATGTTTATATGTACTTTCATGCACCAAAATCAGTCTTTTACTGCTATTAATTGCTTGGTCTGCTCTCCTTCATTTTTATCTTACTTTTCATGAAGGGTTGACAGTAACCCATGGGGCAGTGATCATTTTCCTATCATTATGAGAGAGACTGTCCATGGTTGATGCGACCTGACCCACATGGCCTGGTGGAAGTTGGATCAAGCCAGTTGGCCCTCTTTCACTGCTCTCTCAGTACTTGATCCTGCTGTCATCTGTAAGCCATTGATAGATGACTGGATCTTAGCAATGACTGACTGTATTATCCAGTCATTTGCTCAATGTATTCCTGAAACTTTGACACATTTTCCACAGTATCTTCATCCATGGTAGAATTCTGCTGCCACATGGCATGGAAGGATCAAAAATTGGCCTGGGATACCTTTTGTGGGTATCTCACACTTTCAAACCTCATAGTCTTTCAGCAGACCCGTGCACATGCTTGGCAGGTAAGATGTCAAATCCAAAAGGAATATTGGATTAAATTCACAACCAGCATCTCTTCTACCACCAGTTCCAACTGTTCCCTTTTCAATATTGCTCTCTGATAACCAAAAAGTTGATGTTTCCCAGAGCATTGCTGGTACTCTCAGCAAAAGCTTTTGCCAGGTATCTAACACTTCTGCTTCATCCTCCACCTTCTTTAATGATCAAGACTCGAGCAGAGTGATTGCCTCTTTCCTTCCAGGCTGATAGTCTCTACGACTATAATCGCCCCTCTACATTGGTGGAACTCAAGCTTGCTCTTCATTGATTTGGCAGTACGTTGGTCAGACTGGATGATATACACTTTGAGGTGTTGAGCCATCTCCCTCCTACTTCTGTTACTATTCTTCTGTTGTTTTTAACTGGATCTGGCTTTTTCTGATGTGTGGTGCCTGAGAAGGATCCCAAGATTCCTTCAAACTACCGTCCAATTCTTTTGACCACCTGTCTCTGTAAGACCTTAGAGATGATGGTTAATGCTCATTTTGTTTGGTTCCTCAAAACAAACAATCTCCTCTCACCTACCCAGTATGGGTTCTTGTAACACCACTCCACTGTGGACTACCTGATTCAACTTGAAACGTTGATCAGAGAAGCCTTTCTCAAATGACATCTTGTGTCAGTATTCTTTGACCTTGAAAAAGCTTACGATACTACATGGAGGTATGGCATTTTGTGAGACCTCCACTCATATGGGTTGCATAGCTGTTTGCCCATTTTTAATGGGCAGTTGATTTCAAGCTCATGTGGATTTGACACTTTCCTATTCTTTCCTACAGGAACTTGGAGTCCCTCAGGGCTGTGTCTTGAGTGTCACACTTTTCAGTATAAAGATCAATGCAGTCACTGGACAACTCCCCCTTACCATTACAAATTAAATTACGTCAGGGAATTCCACATCTTATGACAGTTGTCAAACATATGGTTTATTAAGTAACAGCTACAGACTGCCCTCAATCATTTACTGAAGTAGACTTCAGCAAACAGTTTTAACTTTTCTCTCTCTAAAACCATTTGCATGCACTTCTGCAGCCAACGGGGTATTCACCCCGATCCTGAACTCCATGTCAGTGAAGTTATGCTGCCTGTGGTCCCTGAGGCAAAGTTCTTGGGACTTATCTTTGACCATAAGCTGACCTTTATACCAAAAATCAAGCAGCTACAAGTCAATTGTATATGGGTACTGAACATCCTCCATGTCTCCTCTTCCTCCTCTTTGGAAGCAGATGGATGTTCTATGCTAAAGATTATCATGCTCTCATTTGATCAAAACTGGACTACAGGTCTCTGGTATATGGCTCTGCCAGGGTCTCATCCTTGAAGATGCGGACTCCATTCATCATCAGGGGCTTTGGCTCTGCACGGGTTCTTTCCACACTTCCCAAGTTCAGAGTTTGTACAAAGTCTCATGAACATCCTGTACACCTCAGCCATTTGCAAATTTCTTTAGTGTATGCTTCAAAACTTCAGTTGTTACCACAGCATCCCACCTGGGGTTGTATTTACCTTCCTCAGTGGGCCATGCTTTTTCAGAACAAATGATCTGCCATTGTTCCTTTTGGCCTTTTTATCCAGGTGCAGTTGGATGAATTTGGTCTGTCCTTGGATAACATTGCTGTATCCACTGGTCAGCCCATCCCACCATGGCTTATTACCATCCCCAGGTATGACCTTTCTTTTAGTTGTCTTTAAAATTCAGATACTCACAATTGGAAGTACCCTCTTTTATTTTCTGAACATCTTTCGAACCATCCTTCTATTCCCATATATATGGATGGTTCGAAATCAGGTGACTCTGTGGGCTCTGCCATGGTTTGTTGTTTATGTGTTCCCTGCCATCACTGGATCATATAGGAGCTAAGCAATACTTGAATTGTACTATTGATACTGACTTGCTTAGCCCTCTACTGGCCCTAGAATTGCTTCATGTTAGTTCTCATCCTGTTCTTGTGATATTCAAGACCAACTAGCCCATTTATCTTTCACATCTTTTTCTGTCTAGTTCTTTTGGATATCAGGCCATGTTGGTGTTTTCAGGAACAAGCTCACTGATACCACAGCCAAGTCTGTCTGGCCTGGTGCTATCACTGCCATGCCTGTTCCATATCTGGAATACATTCCTGTATTCAAGGCTCGGCTCCATGCCACTTAGCAGACGCCTTGGAGTGAGCAACGTAACAATAAACTTTTCCAGGTAAAACCCTCTTTTGGACTTTGACTGGCTTGTTTCCATAAGGATCAGATGGAGGAAGTTGTCCTAAGTAAACTATGCATTGGTCACAGCTATTTAATTCATTGTTTTCTTTTATCTGGGATTGATGCACCTATGTGTGGTCTATATGATACTCAAGTTACATTGGCCCACATTTTACTATCATACCATCATTATTAATGAATGATGATACCATTTTAGATATGTTTTATCCACAGGTGTACCCCTGGTGTTAGTGTCATTGGGAGTGGTAACACTACCTGCCACCTTAGAAAAATTTTAGTTTTTTGAGGGCCATTGGTCTTTTTAATGCTATTCAAGTTTTTTAATCAAAAATTGGACTTTGTTTTGTTTTTATGTACTTCTTTTTTACAAATTTTAATAATTATACTTTATTTTTAATTTTTTCCCAGTTGTTTGGCACAGATTGCCTAGTTGCTTTGTGCCATAAAACACCAAACAACCAACACTGATGAGTCAGGTCCAGTGGTGTGGAATGGTCGTTTGGGGGTTATTCTCAAAGAGATTAGTTTAATTTAAGAAACATATTGCAAAATAGTATAACATATTACAAAATAGTATTACTGAAAAAAACAAAGAGATAGATTTTTTATACCTTGTAATATTATATGAAGTAGCTGATAAGAAAATCCCACATAATAAGAGTTGAATGATTTAACCTGAATTTATGATTAGGGAAAAAGGATAAATATTCATCAATAAATCATTTTTTTTCATACCTTCAAAATTTTTATTGTATGAAATGTTGGATTTTTAAAGAAAAATCTGAAACAAATAAATCTATTTGTTGTTTAATTTATTTGATCAAAATAAGCTTCTTCAGACTTGACACACTTCTACAAACAAGTTGTAAGTTTATAAATGTCATCTTTAAAGAATTGGACATCCTTTGATACAATGAAGTCTTTGAAGGCACTTTCTATTGACTTTTGGTTTGCAAACATTTTTTCTTTTAAAAAGTGTTCAAATGTTTAAAAAATTCATAATCTGTAGGGGAAAGATCTGGTGAATATGGCGGATGAGGTAAACTTTCATACTGAAATTCGTTTAATTTTTGGACTGTAATGTGTGGGACATGAGGTTGAGCATTGTCATGAAGCACTGTGAGTTCACTGTGATTAATTATTTCTAGATGTTTTTGTGACAACTTTTGATGTATTATTTCAAGTTCACAGCACTATTTCTCTGCTGTGATTGTTTCTCTTGGATTTAATGGATTACACCTGCTGATGACAACCAAACACTGATCATGAGCTTCTTAGATTGAAGAACTGATTTTAGATTATATTTAATACTTCATCATAGTCAACCCATTGTCCAGATCACCTTCGATTGTCATAAATAATTCATTTTTTATCACAAGTGACAAGTCTATCGAGAAATGGGTAATTTTTTGTTGCAAGTGTGGATTGATGAATAAATTTCAACTCATCTTGTTTGATGGTTTTCAGTCAGTTTGTGAGATACCAATTTATCAAGCCTTTTCATCTTACCACTTTCTTCAAGATGCTGGGAAACTGTTGAATAATGAATATTAAATTCTCTTACAGTTTGAAAGGTATCTGATTCAACTAAGACCTTCAATTCTTCCTCATTAGTGACTGTCTGAGTGTGGCTCTAAGATTCATTTTCAAGGCTTGTATCACTAGAGTGAAATCTAAACCAGTGCAGTGCTATGCACTAATTAGGTGTGTCATCACCAAATGCATGATTGATATTACAAGCTTTTGTCACTGCATTATGATCAAGCTTTAACTGATATAAGAAAGTATCATGAATATCCATTTTATTTTATCTATGGTTACAAAAAATCAATATAAATATGAATTCATTTCTGAAATAAAAATAAAGTGAGCCTCAAATGAATCAGACAATATACCATATTATTCTGATACTTTTATGATAATGTTCTCTTTCAGCCACTAAAAATCAAGTTTCAAATTTGTGTATTTAAACTGGACATTTCACTTGCAACATGATAAAATTCTACTTTTCACAGTGCTTTTTCAGCATTACTTCAGTAACAAAACTTTAAAAGGTTTAATTAGCTAACAGCTTGGTTTAAGTACTCGTAGTGGGTACAATATAGGTAACATATTGTGTAGCTTTGCATTTAACAACAGCAAAGTTTGTTTTCACTTTTTGTTTTGTTTTTTTGAAAGCATAGTGTAAATTCACAGTCATTATTTTTCTTGTTATATTGTATAAATTTTTGCCATACACTTGACTGAGGAATCATATCAGTATGGTAAAACAAAGCAAGTAAAGTGGTGTAATTTTTGGTTGTAATTCTATAAGAAAGAAGTTTTAAAATAGTGTACCATGTTGACACCAATTTTTTTTATAAACTCATGCTATAATTTTATACAGTTCAATACATTGAGTTGTGTGAAAAGGTTCCTGTTGTGGTTTTTGGAAAACCAGTTCCAAGTTTTAAAGCAAGGTAAGAGCCTTTAATTTTATGCACAGTATCCCATTGTGAATGATTTTATTGGTGTTTCCTCATATTTATTGTCTTATTTATTGTATTTGTTTTATTAAGAGGCAGTATAAGCCAAGGAAGGAGTGTGTGATTCATACCATCCAGTTTATTAACGATGCACTTGCTATACTATTTCATTTCAAACAAATTTTGTCCAGGTGGATATTCACTTCAGAGGAACCTTGCTTCACTTCTTAGTTATAATTGTGAGAAATTTTAGTAAGAAAGACAAAAGAAGTAGGAAAAGTAAGTAGATATATGTATGAATCCTGTAATGTAGAGCATAAATTCTGGTCTGTTCGTGAAGTGACACTTCAGTTAGACATGTGTAAAGGTTGAACATTAAAAATGAAACATAAACAAAAGTATGGCAGAACATGGGTGTATGTTAACAAGGTGGAGAACTGTATATTCACCACAAACTCTTATGCTGAGAAATATTGTATATATATAAAATTTAACCTTATTTGATCTTGCTGACATTTGATATAAAAGAAGTAATTATGCAAGTTTCCACATTGGTATTTCAGATGCAAAAAAGGCCACATCTGCTCAAATGTAAAGAGGTGGGGATTTTGAAAATATTCACCCACCCACTCATTACATACACAAAAAATAAAAAGCCATAATCATGCTATCCTTAAAAAAATAGGTTTTGCCTGGTTGGCCAAAAATTTCACCATTGGGTGTTCTGTTCAAGTGACTATTTTTCTGTAATAATTTTGCATATAGATAGAACATACATGTTCAGAAATTTGTGTGACTTGGCTCAACAATTTATTAATGATTGTAGCAAACATCAGTAGTTCTTGTGAGTTCTGTTGAAAACTACCAACAAGCGTTAAATATGAAATGATTATAGCAAACACTGATATCAGGTTGTTTTGTATGTGATATTTTATTATTTGGAAGATATTAATTTGATATTATTCAATCACTTCTTGTAACATGGTGGAAGAATTTCTAGAATAAAGGTATTTGAAATATTATTTCATAATTTACATCTGAATCAGTAGAAGATATTGACTATTTAAGAAGTTTGTACTGCCAATGGATTTGTGGTCACTTTTATTGTTAAAGTTTAGTAGGATTAAAGTTGTTTCTTTTAACCTAGTAATACTGTATGTATTGCCTTTTTATACTTAATAAAAATAACAGAGAAGACAATTTCAACAAATAATAAATTTCTCAGTTTTATTTCCATAACCATCTTTTTGTACAGCAGTCTCTAACCATGTCTGATGCCAGTAGATATTGTTATATTTTGTATCAAACAGTCAAGGATTTGAAATTTACTGTATAGTGTAGACGTATGTGAGTTAAGTAAAGTAGATAACAATTTGTGCATGAGTAAATCCCACAGCTAAAATTTATGTAAATATATAGATAGCTTGTAAACATTCAAATTGACTACAATTTGTTGTTCTTATTGGGTGGTCTGTGAAACAGTGCTTCTGATTGGTCAGTATTCACATGAGCTGCCAGTCACGTGTTGTGTTTCATATGGTTAAAGTTGCATGTGATGTAAGCACAATCAGGTGAACTTTTACAACAAATTTTCATGCATGAAGTTCAAGAGTCACCATGTCAACAAATAATCAATACAAAACAGCTAATTTCTTTTTAAAAAAACTTGGAAGTTGTAGTAAAGTAATCTCAGTTTTTTAATTTTAAACAAGTATCATTAGAAGCAAAATCACATTTAAATAAAGCAAGATTTCTTTGCTGAAAAGTATAGTGAGTATTATTTGAAATACACCAACAGAGGTTCATTCCCCATGCTTTAGGGGATATAGCCACTTCAAGAAAAAAAGTGCTTGAAATACCCATGATGTTTGATGTACTGGCAATAATTATTTACACTGTGTCTAGACATCTAGAAACAAGGGTGAGGAAGGTTACCAGTGAAGTAAATGTGGTTGATTGAAAAGTATGACTTCATAAGCATACTTAAGTTGTTTCTCATCAATCAGTTGCTGTTGAATACAGGCTTACTTAATTACATAGTAAACAATATTAGGTTTAAGTTTTCATAGTAACTTATTATTTGCTGCAACAATCTTTCTGCAATTTCTTTTTTAAAATATTGTTTATGAAAAGAATCTACTGCTATTTGTAAATCTTTGCATGTTTTAAAGTGTGCTTTCACTAAGAAATTATTTTATCCGCACATTTTCATGTGGGTCTATGCACTTATTTGCTGACTATGATACCACTTGGCATCCTGGTTCACTTTCAATTGCCTCTTTTAGAAAAGCAGTTGATCTGAGCACAACAATGTTTTTTTTTTCTTTAACCTATTTATAGGTCAATTAGGAAGCCAGATAAATTATTGTAGTTTGGGGAGGTCTTGTTATTGTAATGTCTGATATATTTTTTGCATTCTATAATAAGTATCCAAATTATTTTCTGGACAACTAACACAGTACTTAAAAAATAAAAAAAGCCTTAATCATAAACCTGAGTGCAAAAGGCCTTAGGGCTAAAGTAAGTGCTAAAACTTTTTGTTTTCATGTATATTTTTTAATAAAAAATAATTCAAATGTAAAAATTAGAAACATTAATGAAAAAAACTTCTTGTGAGGAAAGTATTTGGGCTGTTATTTTGTAACATAACCTGATAACTTGTTTAGCTTGAGCTCTTTCTGGGTTATTTTTTTGGTTTGTAATGCTAGCTCGACATGGCTTAAAGAACAGAGTAGCAATAAAACTAAATGAAAGCAGTTGTGAAAAAGTTAATAGTCCTGAAGCTCTTAGGGTAAGTAATTATAATTCTGTTACAACTTAACTTGCAGTCATTTTAGAAAGAAAAAAAAAGATATTTTTGGTTTTGTGTCATATTTTTCAAATTTAAATTTTACTCTGCATTGATGATTTTACTACATTTAGTGTTTCAAGTAGAGAAAATAAGGGATACAGTGTAAAGATGTAACAAACCAGTGCTCATTTAGGAGGTTCTAGAAGTTATGCAAATGTCAAAATAATTTTTCTCTCAGATGACAGAAAAATCTTTAGTAAAAATATTTTATTAAAAAATCTCTGTGTGTGTGTACAATTAAGTTGTGCTATTTAGTTTTTTGATTATATGGTGATTATAAGGTCAATTAAGTTGACTGACCCATTGGTTTAGGGTTAACTAGTTTCATTCTGGTGTACAGCAAATAAACTTTGTTGATTTTTTTATTTATTTTTTGCCTTAAAATTCTAACAGAAGTTTGTCTTCACTTTACACCAGTGGAAAATAAAAACAGAATGAAATTCTTTCTTGAGAAGTAAGCCTGCTACGTATTACAGTTTATCCCAGATGAGCCTTCAATTTATTATGTAATGTATTCTAATTTTGAATAGCTTGAAACTGAGCTAAATGATACTTTAGATTTAGTAATTAAATAACATCAATAGCTATCCAGTTTATGGTACTTTTCAACAAGATTGAAACACACATTTTGTTTAATACAAATATATTTTAATATACAAACAATATCACAATTTACAGTAACGATGATTACAAATAATGATCTGTGTACAAAAGTTTTACAAATTTAAAAACACTACTGAGTCTCCTATCTGATTTGGAATTTCTTTGATATCTTACTGAGGGTTCACAATGAGCAAGTTAATCTTGAGTTCAGGTACATACAGTTCATGTAACAGGGAGCTTAACTAGCTCTAGGTTCTTTCTTTGCTGGCCATGTACCAGTTTTTACACCACTAGTTATATCCCTGTCACACCAAACATGCTTGCTCTTTCAGCCATGGGGGTGTTATAATCTCATGGTCAGTTCTACTATTCTTTGATAAAAGAGTAGCCCAAGAGTTTGGGGAAGAGGGTTGATGACTAGCCTTCCTTCTAGTCTTACACTGCTAAATTAAGGATAGTTATCACAGATAGCCCTCTCGTAGCTTTGCATGAAATTCAAAAACAAAGCTAAAGTTGTGTAATGTTTTTGTAAAAATACTATGTCCAATATGAATCCACTGATGTTAAATTGTTTGTAATGCTCAATATCCACAAACTTTCCTGGACAAAAATCTGAAGTTTCTGATTAATAACCATTATATCAATCACAGTTATGGCTTCCAAGGTTTATTGTATACCAACTATATAAAACTAATAATATATACTGTCTCTTGGTGCTTTGCATTGGTTGTATTTAAAGGCATGAGGAGAGTTTCTGTAAATTTCAGCTTACACAACAATATACCAGTGTTTACATATACGTACATATTGTTGATTCTTACACTAAAGAATCTTCTACAATTTTAGTCAATAGGTGGGAGTTTTACAATACTGATTTAACAGTTTAAGTTATGTGTATTTCTAAATATAAATTTAACTTAAACAAAAATCCGTACTGAAATAGATATATGACAGTAAATGCATCACAAACCTGACTAAACTTCAACTGGAAATTAACTCTTTAAACCAGACGAAGTTGCCAGCATTTGGCTGAAAATCCCAGTTTACTCATCGAATGGTGACAGTGTCCTATAACTTCTATATTTCTTTGGCTAAAAACTAAACCAAACCTTGTTATTAACCATCTTTTACAAATAGACCAGAAATTGTACAAAGCATGGTGATAATTATTAGGACATCATGAAAATAGTTCTGATGATGGGATATGTAAATAGTTATGGGTTCAAAGAGTTAATGTAAAGCCTTTTTGTTTGTTTTTCAGAATGTCTAAAATGGTAACTTATTGTGTTATTTCTTGCAGTGAATTTTCACTCCCATGGCTGAACAACAAAGAAGCACCGAAAAGTGAACCTCAAAGAATATACAAAAAACACAAAGGTTACTACAGGAAAAAACAGAAGACATGAGCAGTGAGCAAAACCTTTTATAAAGTTGTTATGTTGGCATTGTTGTTTATGTGACTGATAATGAAACTGGACTGTCCCACCACAAATATTCCTACATAGTCTGTGTAGGTCTTTGTTCCCTGGGCCTTAACTAATGTTTCAGTTAACATAACGCACACGATTCAAAGGATAGTGGAGAGTACATTCTTCGTACAGCTGTATTGCTGAAATAACTCATGTAAAAACTATATTGGCATACTGCTAATCAATATGAAATAGTCTTAAGATTAGCCTTTGAGAGGTCTTTGATAAGGTATATAATTCATAGCATTTTTTTGGCTAGAGAAGTTTAGTGAAAAGAGAATTGAAGGCTAGGGCTGAATCTTTGAAGAGGAAAATAACTTACTGAATTCAGATAAATGTTTGAAAGTGTGTATCTAGTGTAGGTTTTCCTGAGGCAAAGTGTTCATGTTCAAGGTACTCTAATTACTCAAGATTTATCAACATCACACACAAAAAAAGTTATTTTTATGATAATGTTGCATGTGTGTGTGTGTGTGTACATATAGACAGAGATACGCAGTGGAAAAAATAATGTATCATTAGTAAAAGACAGTGATGATAAGTGGAAGAGGAAGGGAATTAGTAATTAGTTGGAAGACAAGAAGTTGGCGCATTGGAATTATTAGAACTTGTTTTCTGGGTATAATTACTTCATGGCAGGAGACAAATTTTGTTGTTTTACATGGTTTCAGGATTGTTCAGGAGATGCATTTCCTGATAACCAGCACGTTCACAGACTAGAATGAATGATATTTAAGATTTGATGTATCTTGACAGCAATGTGAAACATATGCCATGAATGCACGAAAGACAATTTTTGTATCTTTTTTAAAAACTTTGAAGTAAATAGAAATGTATAATCTAGTTTAAGTTTTGAAAATATCAATGAAATGACAGTAACAACTTAAACACTAAGTTTTGTATGGGCCAAATAAAAATATGATGGTTTTTATTATTTCCTCATAAAGTTTCTTCATGAAACCTTTCCTTTTTATGAGTTTATGAAAAACTAGTTTTAAGGAAAAGAAACAAGAATAATTTAGATTAAGAATTAATGGAAACATTTGTTGATTAGGTTACACCCACACTACCAGTAAACGTGTATTGTACATCAGTAGGATGCCATCAGAGATATGTGTAGCTACAATCAGGTTTATATTAGCATGATTTATAATTATTATTAACCTACCCTATCCATCATCATGATTATTGTAATCTGATAATAACATTATTCTTACCTGTTCCTGTAATAAGTGATATAAAATCAAGCACTTATTATAGGAGTGATTGTTTTCTTAAGATCTTTAATTTTTATTAATGGACCTACTGCTTTTTTCTTTGCTTTTCTGTAAATGTGGGTTCACAACTGTGTATGTAATCACAAACATCAGTAAATATAAAAAGATTTGAAGTAGTATTGGTGTAGTGATTCACAGTAAAGACTTGATTGTTGTGTTAGTTGATTGCATAACTGGTGTAAAGTTGAGAAAGAGCTTTCATCTGATCCACTAATCCTATTACAACTACTTGATGGTTTGCATTTCTCACTGCTGTAAGCAGGGAGTGTAGTTTATCTTGTCAAAAAGTATCTCTTGGATTTTCTTAGGTTTTTGGGTTAACAGATGTAAGTAATGCATTTGTTTGAATACAAAACTTCCTTTCTTTATGTAATCATACGTTTATTTCTCTGTTCTGACAAAAAAAAATACAAAAAAAAACCCTTACTGTTTTTAGTTTTAGGAACAGAAAACATTCAACTTATGCTTAAGAAAAACAAATGAAGACAGTTTAAAGAGATTAAGAAAATATATTCTGTTCAATATTATTGTTAGAGATAATATATTTACATTCTTGAAAGGGTCATTTTAGTATCAGATGCTAATTAAACAAACAATATGGTGATAAAATAACCTAAATTGCATAATAAATGTACTGTGAAAGCATTAAAATGTTTGTTCATCAGTCATAGGTCTAATAGTCATAAGCTGTATATTAAATTTTTGGTATTAAAAGAAGTAATTGCACTTTGGTAATTCAAAATATGGAAAGAAAGAAATCATAAACTTTAGTGTAAGTTTTATGTTCAAGAGTTTGTCTTCACATGGTTTTTTCTTAACATAAAAATTATACCAGACTGACTGCCAAAGTTTAACACCTTTATTTATCTGATTTATATAATAAGGTGCTGTAGGACTTTTTTGTGAAAATCAAACATGACTTGACTGTTTCAGTGTATTTTAACAATTTTGTTAGAGGCTGTTAGTTGCTGGTTCTTTCAAGAAATAATATCTCATTATTTAAAAAAGTTAAATTCTGAAACAAAAGTATTATGTGTTGTCACATCCAAAAAATAACTCTCATCATTATTTATTTTCTCTCTCTGTTTATATGCTTATTTTTGAGGAATGTAATTAAATATGAACATTTTAAGTGTTACCATGTACACGAAAATAGCTTTTGTTTTATTCAAATCTCAAAAGTTAACATTTGTGAAGGAAATAGTTTATTAAATTGTAGCATAGAAGCATTAACTTTGGAAATTGTCTGTGTACAAAGTGAGAGGAATATGAATTATTATTATTGTGTCTAAGTAAAAATTAGTAGTAAGAGTTTGTGCAATTAAAGAATGAGAAATTAATTTGTACAAATACACTTCCATTAAAAATCAATTTAAAGGAAGCCTTCAGGATACTGTAGGAAATGTTTTGTGATCTTTGTTATTTAAAAAAGATATAGTATTGCAAATGAAATTGCTGTATAATTTAATGTAGTAGAATTAAAAATTGCTTTTAGGAATGTCGATGTAAAACTGTATGTGTCATTTGCGTGTTATTTACTTATGTATTTTAAAATCTGAAATTTCCAAGTATATTATGTGTAGCTCCCAATTTTTACGTTTGATTTCTTTTGCACAACCTTACATTTAGAAAAAGTTAACAGAGTAACTTTAAAAAGTTAGTCTTTTTTGACTCATAAGTTAGTTTTTTTTAACAAGTTTTACCTGTGAAAATAAACTTATGGGTTAAAGTGTTATATCTACAAAGGAAAATCTTTCAGTTCAATATTAAAACCTTTATGTGATTTTCTAGGAGCTTTATTGATACCTTTGATCAGAATTGTCGTATTAGTTTTATAATTGAGTGGAAGGTAGAGATATACATTAACAATGTTAACTGTTTGATATTCATCCTGTTCAAATTTATAAATGAAACAACTTAAGGTGGTATGGTAAGATTGATGAAGTTGTTTGGAGAAGGGGGGGAGGCTTAGAATCACTCTAAAATCTAAATTTCTTTTCAAAGGTTACTTTGTAACTTCCTGTTATCGACTGCATACCTCCCTACCCCACCTTATATTAATCACACAGATGTTACTTAGGGAAAGATGAGATGATTAATGTATTACTCTTTAAATAAAAAGTACGTAGATGGGTCTGGTACTTTTGTGGAGTCATAGATTATTTGGATAAGTTATATCACAGTCATAACCTATTTTGATAGGACTCAACAACTTGGAGTAATAAGTACCATTTAATTGGATGGAAATTATTAATATTAACTCTTTGTAATTAGCTATAAAATGATAAAAAAAAATTTCATTTTGTATCTAGACTTTTTGAACCTATGTGTTTTTCTGACATCACTCTTATTAGCTATAGCATTTTAAATGTTTACATTCATACAGATAAATAGTTATTTTCTCTAAACATTCTAGTTATTTATTTAAAAAATCCAAATTTGATGTTTTGAAGGATGAGATTTTATTAATGTGTAGTCCTGAAATATTCAAATCCTCGTCACACCAAATATACTCGTCCTTTCATCTGTGCAGGTATTATAATGTGATGTTCAGTCCCACTATTCATTGGTAAAAACAGTTGGCAGTGATGACTAGCTGTCTTCCCTCTAGTCTTACGCTGCTAAATTAGGGATGGCTAGGACAGATAGCCATCGTGTAGATCTGTGCAAAATTAAAATACAAACAGGTCTTAAAATAATTTTTTTTTTATTGAAGAAGTGTGCATAATAATTGCAAGTATTTTTTTAAATAATTGGAAATATTCAGGTGTTAAGTTTTCACCCTGCACAATGTCTAAATTAATTAATATATCTTTCCTATTGTGTAATTTCTATTAATGTTTTTTTTAAAAAAAAAAGAATCTTCAGAAATAAGTTTTCATGATATATTTTTTTCTACTTTTACTGAGTACCATTTCTCATGTATAAATTTGATATTTTTTTTGTTAGAACGTCAAACCATCTCATTCATTGATATTTTCTGTGTTAAAATAGGGAAGTCATTATTCTAATTCTCAATGGATTTGGAAAAATACACATCACATTTCTGTGCTTTCATCATTGTAAGCTATAATTTTTCATAATTAAAGAGAACATGTGGTGATTCTTTAATGCAACGTTAGCATAGATAAACACAAGTAACCCAATGTTTTTCATGCTGAAGTAACAAACAGTTGAGAAACTAGGACTGTCAAAGGAGTTTAAGTTTTATCATTTTCATACCTAAGAGAGGTTTATTGTGTTTGTTATAATAAAGATATAGTACAAGTTTGGTAATGTATTTAAGCATGATTGTTTGCATCTACTATTCCATTATACTTAAGTAAAGATGTATTTTGAGAATATCCTATTTATATAGCACATTATTTCGGATAAGGTATTCAGATAAAGATTATGGAAGGAAAAACAAGATCATATTCTATTTCTTTTTTATTTCAATTCGTATATTATTTTCGAAATCAAAACCACCAATGTATCAATAAACATTAGTACAAAATATGTACATAGTGACTTTTTATTTGTAAGATGAAGTAGAAAACATTTGAAAGCAACTTTTTTATCTACTTGTTTTTTGTACTCGCAGATGTGATGATAATTTGTGTGAATTAAGATTTATTTTTAAATATTATTTAGTGAGTTAAGTTGGAGATGTATCTAAGTTTAACTGTGAGTAATGCGTCATAAGAAGGTTTGAAATTTCAACCTGAAATGGTGCATTCAGGTGACCATTTTTGATAATATTTTTAAACGATTAACAATACAAACAAAAATGAAATATTGAAACCATTTGCAGTATGATTTCTGGAATTTATAACTTTTACCGGAATAATATCTTATGTGAAAGTTTTACTAAGCTATGCCCCTTATAAGTTTGCTTTAAAAGATCCACTTGAGAAAATAATGACAATGAAATTAAAAGGTTTCAAGAATCCATTGTAGTTTGTTTTATATGTAAGAGAAGGTTTGGAATGATTACATGTGGCTACATAAATGTAAACATCTTTCTTACGTTTCCACAAATAGAGTAAAACTAGTTACTGTGTATGACAACAAAAGATGAAATATCCAAAAGTCTTAACCATCAAGCTTATGGTAGACAGGTGTGCAGTGTAACATTGGGAACATATCCAAACATTTGTTGTGTTTGTAAGTTATTAATTTGTTTCAGAAATATTGGGCTCCATGGGAAATTGGCGCCAATGAAACATTCAAACTTCTGCCTTACACCAATGAATATTTTATAACAGTTCATTGTACAAAATCACCAATACTTGTTACCTCTTGATGTGTAGAACAATAAACAAAAAAATAAGTAAAGATTGTTGGAAATTTAAGGTTTTGTGTCAGTTTCTTTATGGTTGTTCAATGTTTTGAAAAACTCGTAATTTCTATTCCTATGAGGTAAAAGTTACGTTGGCCAAGGAGCAAAGCATCATGAACTAAAGAAATAATACCCATAAAAAAAAACAAACTTATCAAACATTCAACAGATAGAAATGTATATTTACATGATTTAAAACAAAATTTTACAATTAATATCAAATACCTCTATGACAATGTACAAAATATTGAGTCTTCTCTTACATTGATATATTTTTAGATATACACAATTTTGTTAGTTCAATTAGCACTTTTAAGTGTATTCACAAAGATGTCCACAACCAGCAGGACACCATGGATGGTACTGTAGCCACTCTTGGATATGCTGAAGATGACCACCATGTGCACAACCTTGACACCATGCATACAGACCTCTCACAACTTGGTGACTGTTACCAAAGAAAAGATAAAATGTGCATGGTCATACATGTTATAAAATGGTTAGACTTGCACATACTACACCTGTTAAATACATATACTCATAGGTACAAGATAAGATAAATGTTGTTGTACAATTGGTATTAAAAGAAATTTAAAAAACAAAACAACCCAATTCAACTATTGTTAATGTGAGAGCCAAACTTTTTATCCTCCAGATTATTTTTGTAATGCATAAATTAGGTATAAATTATACTGTTTCAATAACCCTGACATAAAAAAAAGTAACACACATTGTGTATCACCATTGTAGAAAGGCCAACCACAATGACCGATTTTAAAAAGGACCACAAGCTAACATAACCAGTATCTGAATAGAAAAATAGGAATATGTTAATTTCAGCAGTCACTTTCACACCATAAAACAAAGTTGAAATCTGTCAATCAAAGAATACAAACTGTGATTTTTCACTTGTTTTGGACAAGTTAATATACTACTACTAGTTAATAATATCTTTACCCATATTAACTAGGTCTCTGTATCAGGATGACATTGCTGATTGTGGTTGATTTGCATGTTATTTTTACCTTTAAGTGTGTTTTGTGGGTACGATTTAGCTTTCAAATTTATTTGAAAAAATTTTTTGCCGATTTTTTTTTTTTTTACTTCTATCGTATTTCAGCATTCAAGTTGCATTTCAAGATGTCAGTTCTGTATTGTAATGCAACTTCTTATACTGTAATTGTTGCGATTTATTTTAAAACTTTTGCTTTAACTTTTATGTGTATTTTTTAAGTAGTAAACTTATTTATGGTTGTATTATCAATTTATTTGTCATGAGGGTGTGAATTCTTTTTTATCTTCCGATAATTTTGCCAATACACTTTCCTGGCTAGACGACTATAATTTTAACCTTTTTCCAACAAAGCTAAAAGCCGTGCCGACTTCTGAATGGTTAATACTTTATTCAATCTTATAAAAACAGCTGGGATTGGTTGCAGTACAGTTGCAGAAGTACACATGCTTAAGTAACAGTAACATCATTGTTATTGCTTCACTTAACCCACATAACAAATTAACAGGATTACAATATACAAAGCCTATAAAACACAATTAAAATGGTATGATTACAACAGCATAACTTGGGGTTGAAAATTAAAGAATTCTGTTGAAACTGTAATCAGTGATATATCTTCTTTCGTGAAATTCAATGTTTTTCATGTTATCTTTATCCTTGTATGTTTGTTTGTAAATATTATGAACCACACACATTAGATGTAAGCAGAAAAAATAAATGGTCCTGAAATTTGTCAACCGTTAATAATTTAGACTGTTTTGTTCAGTCACTAAGTCCTATTGTTCAGAAAAGAGCCACCTTATCTTTCCAAGCATACAAATACATCCTATATGCTGACTTTTCACAATTTGATAAGTAGAATATTTCTCAGGTTGAATGTACATCCACAAGTAATTGGTTCTACCTTTAAATTAAAGAATATTTTTGTAAAATTGTAACACTATTGCATTTAGATCAATTAATTAAAACAGGTTCATCCACTGTATAATACGTACCAAACACTACAATGGGTGGGTATTATCTTGCATCTGTCACAAAACCACCCACTTCTGGTCATCTGTCTTTGACATTTCCCACACATGGTGTGTACTGTTGTGGATTGCTGATTAAGGGAGCTAATGGAAGAAACATTGCAGAGAGAGATGACTTTGTTGGCAACATTCCATAGTTGAAAACATGAGAGTATTTCTGTAGAAAAAAAAATGAAATGCCACTGATTACTTATAAAAAACTAAACTTATGGAGCACACTGTAGTTATCTGACCTGTACATATAGAACATGCTATATTTATCTGAGCTGTAAGTACACTGCTATAGATAATACTTGTTATCTGAGCTGTAGGTACAATCATACAGAATATACTACTTACTTGGGATGTACATACATTATGTGCATTAAGATGAACTGTACACCATTTTTCACATTTTCAAAGAGTTTACAAAGCTCGTCAAATACTGAAATGTTTACGTAACATATTTTTTACTAGCTAGACCAACTACTTTCAGGAATTAGCACAAGTTAAAACTAGAAGCATTAATTACAAACCACATATACTTGTTTTCCAAACTACATTATCAGAAGAAGCTGAAACAAGTTTCTTATATTAATATCATTTCAAACAGAAGTGTAAAGAGTTCAACTATTTTATATTCGTACTAAGATAGTTTTAGATGTATCTCCAGTGCTCTATGATTTCTGTTTCTCTTAACTGACACTTTAAGTTTTAGGAATGTATTTTAAAGAAAGAAATGGAAACTAATAAATCCATTTGTATATTGTGATGTCCATAAAGCATGGATGCATGGCTCAATTTTTTGTTAGGACTAACTTGGAATGTGATCGAGACTTGGGCAAGCTATAATGTATCTTCCCTAAAAATTGTTCGAGTCCTTTGCATTCTCTACTAACACTAAAGTCTTTTGAACTATTATGCTGATACTCTCAAGTTTAATAACAAACAAAAATGTTTACTTCAAATTAAGAAAAAACTGTGAGCTGTAATATTATGTCACAAGCCACAAAATGATCTCGCAGAACAAATTTTGCCTGCAGACCAGACATTGTGTACCTCTGCCATGAAACATCAGTACAGCCTCAATTTCAACGAAACAAACATAACACTAATGAGTTAAACATCATACAACCTCTTAAAACAACAGATGGTGCTAAACGTTAAAACTACGTATTATCAAGTTGTTGCAAACTTGTTAAAAGGAATTAACTGTTGTTCAGTATACCTTAAAACTCTGAGAAGAGTGAAAGATGAAGAATAATTACTTGCAGTACAACTTGTTTACACAGCTACTATTTAAGTATGAACACATTTGTTAATAAAATCAACGAGGTATTACTGGAATAATGAATAAAACTTTACTAAAAATATCACTTGAAGCTACAGTATTTCCCATAACTAGCTGTCACTTCCATCAACTGCTAGTCATGTGAAATGCATTGATTTTTTAAGTGTAAGCACTGTGGGTTTCAGTTTCTTGTGATTAATATTGTCAAAGCCTTTCTTTAATTACAACTTTTACAACAGATCTTGTTTTGTCTATACATGAAAAATGCAACTTAAGTGTGCTCAAAAAACCTTTACCAATGTTTTTAACTCGAGACGTTTGTAATCTTCATCATAAAATTTAAGATTTAATCCCATTTCCTCCTGATGCATGAACTCAAAAGAACCTTTACCTAAATCTTTAACAAGGAGGAATTAGGGTTTTGATTCACATATCTTACATTCTATCACATTGTTTTCAAGCAGACAATCAAAAAGCCTTTAATTACTTTTTTTTTCTATTCAGTTATACAATAGCTCTATGTGCAAGTTGGTGCTGTAAACATATACCTTTTTATTGTACCAATAAATAGAAAAAAATTAAGAGCAAGGTTTACAATCTAGTAAGTCAGCAACAAGTCTATTCTTTTCTGCCTCAAAAAAACAAGTATCAACTTCTACTGTTTGTGCTATGATAGTTATCATTAAAGCCACTAGATGGCAATTTAAGTATACAACGGAAAACTTCAAATAACCAACATTTATATCTATAAAGACATTTAATATTATGTTTCACACTGAATCCAAATGCATAAAAAACGTTTTTAAAAATTTAATTTTTGATTGTCTCTCTCAACATACATCAGAATTCCAGTTTTGTAAATGTTCTGAATATAACTAATAACAGAAATACATATGGTTCTGAAGGAGTCTACATTGGAACTGGATTTTATCTTTAAAATTGTCCACAACTCACTAACAAGAAAGCTGAAGGCCACACAAGTAAAAAATACCTTAGGTCAATAATTCACAAACTTTAAGACAGAACCCTTCCCTTTCCTGTGGTACTTAATGTCTACCCCACCTACACAAAAACATTTACACATATTGTGTAAATATGGCATTATTATTATTAAATATTTTATGAATTGTAGTACATCACAAGTTCAAACAGAAAAGCATTTAAGTATACATTCAATATAAAAATAAGAGACACTGCTTACATACCACATTCCTTACTTAGGAAGAGCATGTCCTACAGCTTGAAAAACTGTTTAGATTATGGTAAAATCATACCTATAAGACATTATTTTATAAAATTTAGACGAAAATAATTTTCACGACATGAATGAACAGGATTAGAGTTTACTTTCAAAACAAACATTCAGGATTTATTATTTTCTAACTTAGCTCAGTAGGAAAGTTCTCATAATAATACCTATGTACGAATAAAACCACTGCTCCAGGATAATTTCGTCAACAAACCCTTTAATTCTTTCTCCTAACACCAGGAGGACTGACACACACATCTGGACGTCACCCTTTAAAAACAGGAAAGAAATAAAAACTATTTGGTAATTTTGAAATAAATACACGATATAGACTTTTTCTCAATAAAGATCCTCTTAAAACCGAGATGGAATTACCTACGTAGAACAAACTATAACACTGCTTATGATGTACTTCAGAAACTGGTAGTTCCATTAAAAAGAGTTATATAACACTACGCAACACAAATTTTGTTCCTGGATACTATATGTTACTTCTTAATTGCTTATGTTGTTACAGTACAGAAAATGGCCATTATTTCCTTCAAACTTTGATTTTCTGACCTGGATAATGAAATTTAGAAATTAACCTATTTTCTATGTAAAAATGAGCAAATTTGTACATTTTCATTTACATAAGGTCTGAACAAAACATTTGAATCAAGATTTACATGCATTTCTACTAAAGTTATACAAAAATGTTGAGTAATTTTTTTGAGATTTGAGATGGTAATATAAATCACTTTCACATATCAGCTCCCAAATATAGTCTCACATCATGTTTTCATTATATGCCCCAGGTCATAAAAGCAAAGTTTGAAGAGAAAAATAGGTCTTTTCCATTTACTTTAGGCATAAGCAAATGGGAAATAACACTTTCTGCCCAGGAACAAGAAAAAGTAAAACATTTGTTACATCGCGTTATCAAACCACTTGTTTATCTTAATTCATACAGTTAATTTAAATCAAACTTAAGAAAAAGGCCAAAGTAAAGAATAATTTAAAAGGTGTAGCAAAAAAATATTTCTTATTGATTCGTTACTTATAAGATTTGAAATAACAATATATGGTGCCTTCAGTAATATTTAGTAATCTTACAATAAACATATACGTTTTTTAAACAACACAAACCCTGAATGATAATGCTGAGACTACAGGTACAAATGAAACATGGCACTGAATTACATTTCTTTCAATAATTGCTACTGTAAGACCAACTTTTAACAAAAACATTATAAGTGTATAATAGAACATGACAGATAGAAATCACCTATAGAATAAATGTTAATTACACCACATCTTATTCCCTACTTAAAAAGAGAGCTTCCTTATCAGTCATAAACCATGTTCATCGCTACTTACAGTGCCTCTTCAGTAATCGTAAAGCTTCCAAAAACTCTTACACATGAAGTGTATCATAGAAATATTCCCTCAAATAAACAAGAAAACTACAAGCCACATAAACTTTTTTTCATAACTGTGATTCATCTCATTTATTACTAAATCATCATAATGTTACAAATGTTAAAAGTTTTTACCATCACCTTAAATGCACTGTAACAAGGAACAGAATTAGTATATTTATTGAGAGGGTTTGCTACAATCCATGCTGTAAATATATATTAGTGCTCAAATACAATAACAGAAGAGCCCACACCATCTTTCCATATATATCAATAATCATACTCAGTACTTACCTGATGGACATGTTTATAACCAATGAAAAGAAAGAGCATACTTACCTCCACATAGAGATTATTACAGTTATTTCTTTTATAAATAGTTGTATATCAAGATGGCTGGTATGGGTATTAAAACTTTTATTAAAATAGAGAACAACATTTCGACCTTCTTAGGTAATCTTCAGACTAAAAAAAAATGTCAAGACAGAGACAGTTGGCTTTAGGTTTTGTTCAACTCAGAGCAGTGTTTTTTAAAACCTATTTACAGCTTGGTCAGAAAGCTAGTTATATTACAGTAGTTTTGTGAGAGTATATTCTAGTGCCTAATGTAGTATTTGTTTTCTAAAATGCATGTTTGAAGGTTACATTAATTACTTAGTGGGCAAAATAACAAAAAGTTGTTTTGAAGACCAAAGTGGTTAAGTTTTACTGAGGTTTACAGTGTGAGTGTGAAACTAACACATGGCATTTGACTAAAATCTACAAAAAACAGCTAACTGGCTTCTGGTATAATTTATTGCTTTCAGTGAAGCCCTGTAATTTAGTACAGACAATTAAGACCATAAAACAAAATAAATATTAAAACTTTAACAGTTGAAACTGAAGATAATTCAGCTGAAGATCTCATAAAAAATGATGCATTCACAGAAGAAAAAATAATATATTAATTATTTTTTTTCATATATTTTAACTTTTCATTTTACTCTAATGATCTTGCTACACTTAGTGTTAGGCCAAAGAAAATAAAAGATACTGTTTTACCATAAAAACCTAAAACAAACAAAGAAAAGAAATATGGAAACTGTATGGTTAAAAAGAGGCACCTTTTTTTTAAACATGAAAATCATCTTTCACTCAAAGTGGCAGAGAACCCTTCAGTAAAAATGTTTTATTAAACAAATCTGATCTGTGTGCAGCAGACTGGTAATGTGTACCAAACATTTGCTAAATTTCATGAACACAAACTTACTACACTCAGTTATACTATGCATAGATTAATGATTATATGGTACTTACAGAGTGGAATGTAACAACCAACTTTTTACTCAGTGTTAGTAATGGAAAAAGAAAAAAAAAGTGCAACCATCATACTGTACCTGGGCAGCAAAATAGTGAAGCATGTCAACAATAATGTCAGTGAATACCCAACCCGGTGAACTTGGAACTTCAGAGGTCATTATAAGATTAGTATAATCACACACTTCTCCATTAATTCCAACCATACTCTTGGTTTCTATGTAATCCTCATCAAAACTTGTAGGTGAACTCGGAGCATTGTCAAGTTCAGGTGGAGGTGAGCAGTCTTTGATAGGATGACGAGGTTGGAAGGCTTCTCCAGGAAGACTCCAATCTTGTGTGGAGTCAACAGTTGGAGCTTGACTCAGTGTGCATTGAAACCCCACGAGCTGATCAGTCTCTCCATCACCAAAAAAGAAGTCACCTTGAGTGCTACCCAGCACAGTGGCTATGTTTGTTATAGTTTTATCATTATCACTTTCTCCGCTACCTGAACTATTATCAGTTGCACCTGATGTATCAGGGCGATCAGTTGTGGCAACTCCGTTTCCTGTACCACCACTTACGTGACGACTAGATTGTTTGCTGCCACTTTGGTTTCGATTTTTGAACGTGTTTCCACTGTTGTGTCTGCTAGATTTACTGCCCTCTTGGGAGTTTTCAAATGCTGCCAAAAATAATTACATTCCAAAATAAATTTGATAATGACATAGTTCTGATAAAATTGTAGTAACATTTTCATTGAACAGTTCACTCTATCATATATAAAACCAAAAATAATGCTGATATTCCACAAGCCAAATTAACAAAGTACTTTCAGTTCACTAGTACAATTTTTTTTTTGTTTATTATTGACCTTAATTGTTAATAGTTAGTGTATTTAGAAAAAAATAATTTGAAAAGTTGTTAAAAACTTGGAAGAAATTTCAGTTTTCAGAGGTTACAAAAATGTATTATAAGCTGCACTACAGCAAATAGACCTTTTGAGTGAAAAAAAACTCATTCTTACTGAAGGCAGGTCTGTAGCATTTGTTACTTCTGTATATTTATTTACACAAATAAAAAACTAACTGTACACTTTGGACGAATGAAGGCATTTTTGTAACTATATTATGATATTGGAAAAGCAAACAGGAAAATGGACAGGTTTATTCAGCAGAAATACATATTTAATAAATTATCTTTCGAAGTTAACTAATTAGATATAAATTGATGAATTTATAAATTTCAAATTAGATACTTAACATTCTTAACATGGATGGGTCACAGTGAGCATATCAATTTTTTTTGTTTTAGAGTTACATTAAAAATTTTAATTAAAATAACTTAATATTCAATGTACAACAACAAACAAATTTATAAATGAACTTTTATATATCAATTCTATTACAATGACAAAAATTTGAACACTGTACAAGGTGATGGCATTATTATAAATGACAGTGCATTTAATTTGAATACATGGGCATTCATAGTGACACTTGTGGACTGTACAACTTGCAAGTGCTTGTAAATTTGGAACTGTCCATTCGTAATTTCTCATATGTTCTGCTTGGTTACGAAATGCTCAGATCAATTTATGTGAAATCTTGTAATTGCTCATTTGATCTTAAGGGGTCACATGGGTTACCTAGCAGACTTTTTTTTTTTTTAAGGCTTGCTGACACTGGGGGGACACCAATTCCTGGGTCCCCATTAATCTAAGTCCTGATACACTAACATTACTCAAAATCATGCTTACAGCATGACGTAGCTTTTATTATATGTACAAGTGCTTGAAAAATTAAAAATGCAGTTAGTGTTAGGGTAGAGAAAATAGCAGATAAAATATGAAGTTGTATTGGTTTTTACTTGGTTTTCACTTAGAAATTACTAAAGGTTTTCCAAGTTAAAATTATGAAAAACTAAAATAGAAAAAAATTATTTTTTATCAATAACATGAAAATCATCTTTCACCTGGACTGATTCAGTTAAGGCTTCATAAATTCACACAAAATTATTTAATAAAAATAATCAAAATTCAGATTTTCTCTGTACAACAGGCTTGTAATATCTCCTCAAAGCTTGACAAGTTTCATAGACATACACTTAATAAATTCAGAATCATAATATGTAAAATTTCATGGTTAGAGGGTTGGTCAAAATGACCAAATTTGTATACAGGTGTAAATTAACATGGGTAAAAACAAGACATAACAGCAGAAACTTTCTTACCTAAACATCAAAGTTTAGTGGAAATACAATTAAATTTGCCATTCCACAGGTTTTAACTTGTGGAAAGTCACTACAGTTTTTAGAAAATTATCACTAATGTTAAAAAAACTTTGATAAAAACATTTAAATTGAACATATTTATCTTGTACCTTCATCAGGTTCTAGTCTTTTTAACATCTCAGAAACTGATCCAACAGAAGATACTCCCCAAGAATATTCCGCTCCTGAATGTGGTCCTGCATTATAAAGTAGCTTCAAAATTCGCCAAGTTTGGGCCACCTGGGGGCGCTGTAAATCACTTGCAACATTAGCATTATGTTCACAGAGCTCTCCAAAGCTACGGCCTGATAAAATGTAACGTTTTGCACTTTCAACAAACCACGTCATTGAGAGAACCTGGACAATAAAGATATTGATTATTGAGACAGATCTTTATGACAAATATGTTTCAAAACAAGAAATAATACAAAAAAAGGATACAAAGTACTGTTAAGTTTAACACAGAGCTAATTTTATACATTACAAAGAATGAATGAGTTATTATCAACAAGAATATTCTATTACTTTTTATTTGTTGTTCAGCACTAAGCTATGCAATGGATTATTTGTGCTGTGACTACCATTGAGTATCAAAATCCTATTTTAACATTACAAGTCTTTAGACCTGCCACTAAGCTTCTGGGGTTTCGGAGGCAGTTGCTATTTGTTAACAACAAATCTTGAACATAACTGCTGTTGAGATAATTTTATGATTTTATGCTAGTTTTACAGTTTTACACAAATTTCAAATGTTTCACATGATGAAAATCATTCTATACTAAGCTGACATTATAAAAATACAATTTCACATTGCCAAACTATAAAAAATAGCATGCACACATGCATATTCACTTTTATAAGCTATAAACACAAAGTGAAAATATACTACAATTAACCAAATATATGTTATAAACAATTACTTCTCCATTCATTGAAAAAAAAAAAATTACCTTATCTGCATTATTTTTAAACACAAACATCGAGCTTGAAACTGAACTAAACTGGTCACTAGAACTGGGATATTTGCGAAAGAACACTGGTAACTTGGTTGAAGAGTAATTCTCTCCTTTAAAAGTACTTTTCCCATTCTTAATTATTTTATTACTAGCAGCATAAGAAATGTCTCCATAGTTACTAATGTCTAAGCCTATTGGATTAGCATGATCAGCTGGTCGAATGGCATCCTTCAAAGAATGAAGATAGAGAGTAGAATCTTTACTTGTGGATAAAATCATCTGAGTTTCATGATGCCAAGAAAACCCTGCAAGTATGATGAATATAAATGGTAAACAATTAAATTAGCTACAGAATTTATTTTCTTTCTAATACACTTTGATAAAATTATAGTGCAAATTGGAGATTTTCTTTCTTTTTAAAAACTAAATACTTCTAACAGAAAGTTTGAAAAGCAGTAAGTAGCAACTACAGATAGCTTATCCATGTTTACTCTAGTTGTTGCTGATTTTACAACAAGAAAAAAAAACATACAATAATTAATTGTTTCAGGATACTTGGCAATAATCATAGATCTAAGTAACTCCTAGTGTCACTGGTGACAGGTGTTAACACCTGTAATGAGTAATTCATTGTAGAATCTTCAATTGCTAAAATAACTTCACAGGTTTGTTTTAAGAAGAACCAGAATATAGATGAGTTTACTCATATGATAAATATTTTTATTTAGATATCTACCAAAAAACATGCAAGATAAGTCCATGCAGCTAATTTACAATGT
The DNA here is from genome assembly GCF_004210375.1 of Tachypleus tridentatus. Classification (NCBI taxonomy): domain Eukaryota; kingdom Metazoa; phylum Arthropoda; class Merostomata; order Xiphosura; family Limulidae; genus Tachypleus; species Tachypleus tridentatus. Next base: position 74,533,674 of record NC_134836.1, on the reverse strand, counting down.
AAAGGATAAAGTAGCAGTCACTTGGTAGGCTATTATGGTGATGTTATATTAACACTATGTGGTTTATATGGACAGAAACAGAACCATCATTCATAACTATATTTAGGCAGTTTTGAACAAGTTACTGCAATATGTATATTGCTTTCCACATGGCTGAATATATCTAGACACTGACATTCAAGATACTGTGCCCATCTGATGATAAAAGTTATTTTTAAAAGATTCCACACATATAGATACACACACACACAACACAAGCAAAAAATACCTACTATACTGTAATTAATTCCACTAATTACCATAAGGGTTTTTTGGTTTTTTTTTAAGTATCTCATAAAAATTCTTAATTCATGTAACTTCTTTAATCAATGCATTACACTGAAAGTTGTAACAAGCATAGCATAAAATTAATCAATATTTGGAGTCCACCAACATTAAAAATAGATCAGTAACTTGACGGTTACAATGATAAAAAAAACAACCTTGCGTGGGTCTATTACTTACCAGTACACACATCTTTATGCTCATTGAAGGCAGCAAATGGAACAAATGGGCGTCGAATATCCCAAACGTTAATGGTAGAGTCAATCACTAAGGAAGAACTTGCAATGTGAAATTTCTGTTGAGGACGCCATTTAATATGAGCAACTGATGCAATGGTCTGAATACAATGTTCTACCATAGGCTTCATGCTTAGGTCCCAAATCTAGAATTGTTAATAAAGTTATTTATCTGGAAGTGACAAGTTTACATCTGTACATTAGAAGCAAATGGATGCTAAGTAATATTATACAGTAACATACTGATTAAGTTCTATATAATATAATAAATGTAATTTACAAATCGCTACTGACAAAGTTTAAATTCCACATTACATAATCACCTTCCTAGACTCTTATCCAATTAAGTAATAAAAATATTCCTCATATTCTGCAATAGAAATGCAGGTTTTTCAGGAAAAAACCTAAAAATATATTGAAATAAATATGTATAACCTTTTTACTACCCAGATGTTCACTATGAAATATGTTCATCCTTTAGTTTATTAGGTATATTTTTCAAATTAATTTTGCTTCCTCGTAACCAAGGTATCAACAAAACTAAAATAATCCCACCAATTACTGCTGGTGTCACTTGTCAAAAACACAAGTTACTCAATACGGTGCAATATGTGGAACCCAGAAGTAGTGAATAGTATAAAAACAAGTTGGTAAGGAAAGGATAAACACACAATTATAGACAGGTACAAGACAAATACATAAACAACCTAAAATGATGAAGAAAAACACAATAAAGAAATATTTCTTAAGAATAAAAGAGGAGATTACACAGTAGGCTAGGTTCCGTAAGGGGAGACGATTACACAGTAAGCTAGGTTTCGTAGAGCGCACCTTAATTGTTTTGTCCCTTCCTCCTGTTGCAAGCCATCTTCTTTCCTCAGGATGCCAGTCACACGTAAAGACCGGACCAGTGTGGGCAGTAAACTGTTTCTCATACCGGTCTGTCCTTCTCATGTCCCAGATCTGAACATTGCCATTCTCTTGTACAGCAGCAAATAGAAAATAATGATGCGGAGAAAACTTAACATCTCTAACGCTTTCTGAAAGACTTTACAAGAAATTAAGTTTCCTGATTAAAAACCAGAAAAAATTCAAATACAAATGGTCATACAAAGCCAACAAAAACTCTACTTCGTACTACTTATTTTGATCTAGAGTGCATGAGCAACAAAGTTAGTAATCGATTCTATAAACTTACAAGTAAGAGCAAAGATAAATATGTTACAAAATGCCAGTGATACTACAAATGAATGTTCAACCCAACTGTGTGCAACATCAAAGCTTAGAGATAATTCTACCTAATTTTTGTCCTCTTCCAGTCCTTTTTTAAAATGTGTTACCTCAGTTAAAAGCACAGTTTAAATAACCATAAGAACCACATCTTACAATCAGTTGCCATTACAAGTTCTAGTATACTGTTTTCGTTAAAGCATAAAAATATCTTGATGACTATTAAAAGTAATGCAACAAGTGAGTAACATGGAGTAAATGCTAAAAGTAAGCCAGTTATGTTTATATACTTCATTTGACCATTTCAATATCAGCAGTTCAATGCACTGTTATAATAATAATATTCACAGCATTCCTGTTCGATTCTTTATCAAAAAGATATTTGTGGTGACGATCAATAACATTTTACAAAAAAACAACAACAAGAATAACATCCATAATATAGCATGAAATATTTTAATATTACTTTTACTTTACTGGTTTTAATTAATAAAAACATGAGACAACCTATAAAACGTGCTGGAAGCCTCTTTCTTCCGTAGGTCAAAACATTTCATGGTGCCATCCTGAGATCCACTGAGAAGAATGTGAGGTTCTATCGTGTGAAAGCAAACTTTGTTTACAGAACGTTTGTGGTCTTGGAACACAATGTCTGAAAATTATAAAACAGATTAAATTAAACATTTGTCCACAGTATTTCTCAGCATGCATCTTTGGATGTTCTATATCATACAGGCCAAACCATATTTTTTCTCACTCAAGCTACAAAACTTGGTATTGTTTTATACATCTTGGAAACAAATATTCTTTATTTATTAGTTACTTGAAGTTTTCAAAAGTGTACAAAATATTTTAAAGTTTCAAAAACCTTGGTGATAAATGATACATTTTCAAAATCAGTAGTCATGTTAGCCTGTTTCAGTGCCATATCCATACAATTTTATATACATAATTTATACATTTAGACTTGCATGGAATGTATACAATCTATATTTGCCTTTCCCTGCCTTTACTTCCAGCTGAACAACAAATGGCAGCAAACTGAACCCATGTTTCCTTCTAATTTTTGTGGTTGGTCAGAACTGGGATTATTCTTTATATTAAATGTATCATGCTTTTTGTACTGGACACTAATTAGAAAATAGTAAGTTGTAATCTTGATAGAATCAACCTTTGGCCTCTACTGAAACAAAATAGCTAAACCCCACTTGCTGCTAGATGATAATGGGAAAAAAAAAAGTACATATGTGCGCAGTGTTGATTTTTTGTTTGTTTTTGAATTTCGCATAAAGCTACATGAAAGCTGTCTGTGCTAGCTGTCCCTAATTTAGCAGTGTAAGACTACAGGGAAGGCAGCTAGTCATCACCACCCACCACCAACTATTAAACTACTCTTTTACCAATAGATAGTGGGATTGACCATCACATTATACTGCCCCCATGAGTGAAAGGGCAAGAGGCTTAGTGTGATAGGAATTCAAACCTGCGACCCTCAGGTTACGAGTCGAATGCTTTAACCCACCTGGCCATGCCGGGTCTGTGCAGCGTTGAATAAAGCTTAACTTTCATGAATGATAGCCACACAAATCATTATTTGTATCACATGTGAAAAAAAAAAAAAACCAATATACAAACATATACAAAAATGAAACTGAAATTTTTAACTAGCAAACATTTTGTTAAAAAATAGATATTCAGTTAATAGTTTTTAACTTAATGTTAATATGCAAAGGAATACAAGTTTTAACTTAAACCTTACCTTGTTTAGATCTAGATGTTTTATTGATGTTCCATGTCACTACAGCTCCATTGGTTGCTGCAGTTGCCAGGATATTGTCTAAGTGTACAAAAAGGCAAGAACATTTATTGTACTAGAGAGCTGAGATTCAAATTCACAAGTACAAGGGAATGATTAATCACACAGTCTGGAGAAAAATTAGGTTTTATACAGTAGTAGGCACGTTTGTTAAGCAGCTCTGACAAATACTGTAAAATGATATACTATGACTGTTACTTAGACTGTGACTTCCGAGTGTCAGCTGATTAAAATGTATCAAAATCAAAGCAGCATAACCAGAGTTTACCAAAACATAAAATGACATGAAATAGTTATCAAATGTACTAACAGTAATACAAGCAGTTAATATAATTGTTAAATGTTCCATTTCAGTTTCTGAAGTCAACTGCTCTTGTTCCATATGGCTCCTATGTATGGTTACTGTTAAATTTCAGCATTAAAAATACAGGTGTTATAATATTAGTAAAAAGAAACACAATCAGTCATTTGAGATAAAAACTGATACAGCAGAAAAAAGAAAAGATAGAAGAATGCAGTGAGATTATAATTACCACAGCCGAGAACATCAGACAAGAACCTATGAACAAAAAAGTTATGAGTTTCACAATCTTGTCACTTTGAATGACTCATGTAGACATAAAAAACATTTAAATTTATGTGTGGTCATGCACAATGTGCTGAAATCAGAAAACAACAGAAAAGCACAACCGGAAACCCTTTATAAACACATTTTTCAATTACAATAAAGTGACTAATTTCTTCCATAATGGTTAAAATATTATTATCTTCATCCAGAAAGTATGAAGGTTATTATAAAATTCGTCATATGGTAACTGAAAATCACACCAACACATACTTAACTCAAATGGAAACAATAAACCACAGTCTCAGTAGCTCAATACATAAACTGTAGATAACGAATGACTTGAAGTGCAAGGTTTTCAACCATCAAAATAATAATAATCTGAGATCAAACATAATTAGGGAAGTAAAACAGGCAGATTTCATTATAAAAAGCATCCATAAAGAATAACTATAATTTTAAAAAATGTAAGTAATAGAAAAATGATAACTTTGAAAACTCCAATCCCAAAGAAAATGTCTACTTTGAAAGATTCAAAGTGTATATGATAAACATCTAAATTATAAAAGAGTGGTTTAAGTAATTGAAGAGTTGTTGATACTTCACCTTTGCAAAAAGATGTCAGCTCTGCAGTGCCATTGCTCCAATGACAGTTTAAAATACAACACTACTCTTTTTTTACTGAAGACTTGTGCAAGCCAGTCTGCAAGTACAAGTTCCAAAGACTACAACAGCAAAGTTATAATTTTAAAATCTCACGTACAAACTGTATAAATAATGAAACAGACTTTCAATCATGCAAATAAAACCTTTGAAAAAATCTAATTCAAAAGACACTGCAGCACTGAAAATAAAAGAAAATAATGGAGTGTCACAGTTCGTAATTTATGGTTTGAAAAGAGAAAAACAACTGACATAAAAAGACAAGGAAGATATGACGAATATAACAAAGATGCCCGAGCCAGAGCCTGCTTCTGACTCTTCCTCAAAAAATGCACAATCCAAGAATCTAGACTAGAGAATTATCAGAAGATGAAAAAGCTCACCAATAGAAACATAAAATGAAAACCATTTATGTAAAAGATCACACATTCATACACTAAAAAAAAGATTTATGAATAAATGGTTTCAACAACTTGGACAATATGCTTAATGTTAATAAAAAGACTATTTCTGAGTAGTCATTCTTATTAACAACAAATGTAACTGATTAAAGCCCAAAATTACATTAAACCTGTATTATTTCACTTTAAGAAATTCAAAAAAAACTTCTCCAACCTTCCACAGAGTTCCAAACAACATCAGCACAACTGAAGTTAAGGTTTAAATTCTTGCCAGCTCTCAAATTAAGTCGTTCCACAAATTCTTCTTCTTCAATACTGAAGATCTTGAAAACTATAAAGTGAAAAACAAAACAATAAATCAGAATAATCATTCAATGTTAAAAGAAAACAACCTATTAGTAACTTTTGGACTTTCATTCATATGTAACATTCTTTTACACAAATGTAGAATTACTCCTAAGTTTTCATTACACAAGAATTAAATTTAACATTTACGTAGATCTCAAACCAAGCACTTTTTATACTTAAACTATGCACTCTATATTAAGTCCCAACCAATAAGAATACACTTTGCAACCTACTTTATTTTTTTATACAGTAAATATACACATTAAAGTCCTTTTTTGTTCACATTGCAAGCCAACAATAGAAATGCACTTCCCCTCCTAATGTTTGCACCATCATTGGAATTCCAAGGATTCCTAATACAAATACTATCTTACATTATCCATATCATACACGTAACACTTAAACGATTATTTCTCTTTGATAGAACAGTTTTATAGCTTAATTATAAAATTCTGTTATCCAGTGATTTACCTAATAAATGTAATGCTTTCTGTCACCCTTCTTGTAACATTTTCTATGCAAGTAAACAAGGTAAAAGACTCTCCAATGAGAATTTTCAGTAAAGTTAAATAAGTTAAGCTGTAGGAAAATAGTCAAGTATGGCTTAGATTTTGATAAACAACTTATCTTTCAGTTGTTGATAAAGGAAACCTAGCTGGTGAGATGTAAATTCTTAGACACTGTTTCAATAAACTCCTCAGGGAAGTGTGTGTTGATAACATGCTCACTATAGGCACATTGTCTGTGTCCATAAATAAACTCCTCAGGGAAGTGTGTGTTGATAACATGCTCACTATAGGCACATTGTCTGTGTCCATAAATAAACTCCTCAGGGAAGTGTGTGTTGATAACATGCTCACTATAGGCACATTGTCTGTGTCCATAATTTCTAACAGTTCTCTGAAGATACATTTCAAAACTTTTAGTTTATAACAGTACTTGAGAAATTAAACTACTTTACAACCAACGTGCTGTGTCGATTTTAATGCATTTGTGTTAAATCCACTTTGTGTGTGTTGATAACATGCTCACTATAGGCACATTGTCTGTGTCCATAAATAAACTCCTCAGGGAAGTGTGTGTTGATAACATGCTCACTATAGGCACATTGTCTGTGTCCATAAATAAACTCCTCAGGGAAGTGTGTGTTGATAACATGCTCACTATAGGCACATTGTCCGTGTCCATAAATAAACTCCTCAGGGAAGTGTGTGTTGATAACATGCTCACTATAGAGAGAGAGAGAGAGCTAAGCTTCAGTATGAAAACATTAAACACCATATTGTGTGCTAATGTTAAAAATGTAATAACACATTGCCATATCTGGTTAATGTTAAATGGAAACAATCTACTTTACCTACATTTATTATATAAAATAGAGAGCAGAGCTAGATGACAGACCTCAATGAATCTCATCTTCCAGAGATAACTGTGGCAATTTGGAGAGTTGGTTGGTTGATTTGGTATTTTATAGCACAATGCAGCTAGGCTATCTGCATCAAACATCCAGTAAAAAGTTAAAATTATATTTAGTAAAATTCATAAAAGGAAATGAAGGTAAAACAAAACATCATTGAAAAAACAGAAAAAGCATAAAACCAATGTTGACACCTAGTCTACAATGTTAAGAAAGAAAGCAGAGTAAGAGAAGTTGTAAAGGACTTTCTCCAGCATAATGGTAATGATCATAACCAATCAGGAAGACTAACAGGTAAGTACAAGAACCACTGTCAGTCACCTGAAGTTGCCCTTTCCAGTCCTGGTTCTGAGTTGTGTATCATAACAGCCATTCTCAAAAGGTAAAGTAATAAATGTTTTAAAAGACATGTAGCAAAATTGTAATAATAATAATAATTTGTGAAATGTCCAGTAAAAAGGTAAAAGTAAAGTAAATGTAGTAAAATTCATAAAAGGAAATGAAGGTAGAAACAAAACAGCAATTAAAAACATAAATGGCATAAAACCAATGTCCAATATATGGTTTTATTTGGAAAAGCTTGTTGTCGCGTTGCTCACTCCAAGCTGGCACAGAGCCGAGCCTTGAATACAGGACCATAGTCCATGTATGGAAAAGGCACATTGGTGATAGTGCCAAGGCAGATAGATTTAGCTGCCTTGTCTGCAAGCTCCTTCCTGCTAATACCAAGATGGCCTGGTATCCAGAAAAACTGGATAGAAGTAGACGTTAATGAGAAATGGGCCAGTTGATTTTGAATATCAGCAAGAACAGGGTGTGAGCCAACGTGAAGCGATTCCAGGACCAGTAGCAACTAGGCGAGTCAGTATAAATAATGCAGTTGGAGTACTGCTTAGCTTCAATATGATCCAGGGCAAGAGATATGGCGTACAGTTCAGCAGTGAACCCAGAAGCTGTAGAGGGGATTCTGTGCACAACCACCAAACCGCAACAAACCATGGCAGAGCCCACATAGTTACCTGATTTGGAACCATCCATATAAATTGGAATGGAAAGATTGTTCGAAAGATGTTCAGAAAAATAAAAGACGGTACTTCAAATCGGGAGTATCTGCCTTTCTCAGATGACTTAAAAAAAGGTCACATTTGGGGACTGTAATAAGCCATGGTGGGATGGGCTGACCAGTGGATTCTGCAACGTTATCCAAGGACAGACCCAATTCATCCAATTGCACCTGGATGTGAAGGCCAAAAGCAGCAATGGCAGTTCATCTGTTCTGAAAAAGTATGGCCCACTTGTGAAGGAAAACGCATCCCCACGTAGGATGCTTTGGTAAGGAACATAGTTTCGAAGAATATAGTAAAGACAGTTGAAAACGGTGAAGGTGCAGAGAAGCTTCATGAGATTCTACGTATAAGCTTTGAACTGGGGAGGTGCAGAAAGCCCCAGTGCAGAGTCAAAGTCGTTGATGATGAATGGGGTCCAGCATCTTTAAGGCCGAGGGTCTGGCAAAGCCATAGACCATTGATCCATAGTTGAGTTTCGATCGAATAAGAGCACGATATATCTTTAACATAGAACATCGATCCGCTCCCCAACTGGTGGTAGAGAGGACATGAAGGATGTTCAGTGCTCTTGTACATTTGACCCGTAACTGCTTTAAGTGTGGTATAATGGTCAGCTTACAGTCAAAGATAAGCCCCAAGAACTTGTTCTCAGGGGCCAATGGCAGCAAAATTCACTGATACTGAGTTCAGGATCAGGGTGAATACCCGTTGGCAGCAAAAGTTCATGCAAACGGTTTTAGAGAGAGAGAAATTAAAGCCGTTCACTGTGATCCACTTCAGTACATGATTGAGGGCAGTTTGTAGTTGCCTCTTAATATATCTCATGTTCGACGACTGACATGAGATGTGAAAGTCGTCGACATACAGCCCATTCGCAACAGTGAGAGGGAGTTGGTCAGTGATGGCATTTATCTTTATACTGAAAAGTGTGACACTCAAAACACAGCTCTGAGGGACCCCAAGTTCCTGTAGAAAAGAACAGAAAAGTGTCAAACTCACATAAACTTGGAATCTCCTGTCCATTAAAAATTTTTTAATAAACATAGGTAAATGGCCACGTAACCTATATGTATGGAGGTCTCGCAAAATGCCATACCTCCATGTTGTGTCATGAGCTTTCTCAATGTTAAAGAATATTGATACGAGATGTTGTCGTTTGAGAAAGGCTTCTCTGATTCATGTTTCAAGTTGAATTAGGTGATCTGTAGTGGAGTGCTGTCATCAAAACCCACACTGGGTGGGTGAGAGGAGGTTGTTTGATTCGAGGAACCAAATAGGACGAGCATTAACCATCTTCTCTAAGGTCTTACAGAGACAGCTTGTCAAAGCAATTGGATGGTAGTTTGAAGGAATCTTGGGATTTTTCCCAGTCTTAGAGAAAGGTAAGATAATAGCCTGGTGCCAGGCATGAGGAAAACATTCTCCTGCCAGATCCGATTAAAGACAATTAAAAGAATATCAAGAGAAGCAGGAGAGAGATAGCACAACATGTCATAGTGTACATTATCAGGTCCAACAGATGTACTGCCAGACCAATGAAGGGCCATTTTCAGTTCCACTAGTGTAAAGGAACAATTATAGTAAAAAAGACAGTCAGTTCGAAAGGAAAGAGGTGAACGCTCTGCCCGAGTCTTGATTGCAGAGAAGGTGGAGGAACAAGCAGAAGTGCTAGATACCCGGCAAAAGCTTTCACTTAGATTATCGGTGATGCTCCAGACATCAGCTACCTCTTGGCCATCAGAGAGTAAGATTGAGAGGGGGACAGAATTGTAGTGCCCACTGACCTTACAAATCCTATCCCATATGACCTTGGAACAGGTGGTAGAAGATATGCTAGTTGTAAACTTATTCCAAGATTCCTTCTTTGACGTCTTACCCACCTAGCACGTGCACGGACCCGTTGGAAAGCGATGCGGTTTGAAAGTATGGGATATCTAAGAAAAGTATCCCAGGCCCGTTTTTGAGCCTTCCGTGCTAAGTGGCAGAAAGGATTCCACCACAGATGAGGATATTGTGGAAAATGTGTCGAGGTTTTAGGAATACATTGAACAGCTGCTTGTATAACACAGTCATCTATTAATGGCTTACAGACGATGGCAGGATCAAGTTCTGAGAGAGCAATGAAAGAGGGCCAGTTTGCTTGATCCAGCTTCCACTGGGGTATGCAGGTCGGGTGGCATCAACCACTACCAGTCTCTCTCCAAATTAGAAGAAAATGATCACTGCCTTGTGGGTTATTGCCAACACTCCATGAAAAGTGGGAAAATAATGAAGGGGAGCAAACCGAGAGATCAATAGCAGTAAACAACTGACTAGGTGCATGAAAATAAGTAGAAGAACCAGTATTGAAAAGAGAAAGGTTGTGATCAGATAGCACATGCTCTGTGGAGCGGCCCCTCCTATTAATAACAGCTCTTCCCCAGAGGGGATGGTGTTCATTAAAGTCCCCCAGGAAGTGGCTGCATAACCTTATATACTCAACCTGCCAATTTTAAAAAAGGGAAAACATTTTTATTACAATAAAATAAAATTATAAATACACTCATGAATACAGTTCACAATGAGGAATTGTGAATTATCATGCTTAAACTTACACTGTGTATTTTTATAAACTGATAGACTCACCATTTCTGCCAGCTACAACAACTTGTGTTGTATCTCTATTGGTATCCAGTGCATTGGCAGGCCCATCAAGATAACAGACCATGGTTTTAGCTCCCATTGCTTAAAATCTTCAAAACAAATATAAATTATTACATACAAGAATTCTATACCTGTATCAACTACAATTAAACAGAAATTATGATTTGAAATTTAGCAGTAATAAAGAATGTTAAAAAAATTATATAGTTAACTTAAGTCTTACAGAATATTTCCAAAATAAAAAAATATTAAGTGAATTCAACAAAATGCATATAATAAAACTGCTGACACAACGTACTGATAAAATATAAAATGTAATAATAACACCAAGACTTTGTAACATCATCAACCGAACCAGGCAATTAACTCAGTTAATACAGTGACAGAATTGATTAGATCAATGACTGAAAAAAAAAAAAAATTGATTCAAATTATGATTAAATTGATTAACAAAAAAAATCAATTAGTGTTTTTCAATTGTTACCATTTCTAACTATCCAGTAACCAAAATTACAATTGTTAATTTTAAGAAAATAATGAACCAACAAAATATTAAGGTTGCAAATTATTATTTTTGTTTATTCTAACTGTCCAACAGTTAAAATATCTCTATTGTGTTTTATCATTATTACTCTGATTAATTGAAGTCTGTTCAGCCAGAAACGGATTTGAGTCACAACTTATGAAAATAGAACTAACTACAATTTGGGTTTCAAATTACTACTATTTTTGATTTTTCCAATCATAATTAAAATACTACTTTTAACCTTTTAGTGTTATATAACAAAGACATACAATGAGCTGTCTGTGCTCTGCCCACTGTGAATATTTAAACTTGATGATTAGCATCTGAAGTTTCAAAATGTTTTTTTTTCTTTAAACCATCTTGTGCGAGAATAATCAACTAACTGAATGTAATCAATTAAGGGGCCTGACAATTACTTAATTAACAAGTTACACTAATTTCCCAGCTCTAATCAACTACACACTCTTCGATCTCACTAAACTGGGGAAAACTTTACACCTTATTTAGGTAGAGACTTCAGTCATACAAGGCTATATCAAAGACTTTATAATAAATTTTGACAATTCTGAAGCTCCCATAGAAAGATATTTCAATGCTACATCATACTGAAAAAGTTTTACTTTGCATCAAAAGTATCACAGAATGAAGATTCCTACCAGAAGGTTAATTATGGACAACTTTATATCTTATAGTAGTAGTTATTGGTTAGACAAAAAACAATTGTATGTGTAGTTTTTTAAGACTTTGTGTCACTGAATTTCATTTCAGTATTACTTTATCAACACCATATGTCCAAAAAATCATAGATATTGCAATTTTCATTGAACCCTCTCTCCTTTCACTAAAAAATGAAAATCCAATCAAATACACTTGAGCAAAGTTTATAAAAAAACAGTTCCAGACTGAAATTTCATACAAAGTTAAATATTTAGAATTGAAACAATCACACTACAAGAGAATCATAATGCATGTGCTGTTTATATAATTATTGTAAAGTAAATTGATACACCATAAACGAACACAAAAGCTTGAGAATATAAAATGCTTTTTTTTAAAGCAGACTAAAACAATTATCTTGATAAGGAGGCTACCAATGTTGAAAAAACATTTGAGCACTAAATAATTGACTTGTGATTCTCCTACTAGTTCATAAAAACATCCAATCATTTAAGACTTTTATTTAAATTTTAACATGGTTCAGTTTCAGACATTCAGACAATGCTATGCAGAAGCCTTAGCTGCCACTAAGTTTCAACTTACAGACAACTAGTTAACAGCACCCACAATCAACTCTCATGTTACCCTAACAGAATCATGGGATTTCATCATCATTTTTAAACACATTACCCACTGTCCCCAAAGTTCAATTTTATGGCACAGGGACACAATTCAAAGACCCTCTAATCCAAAGTCTGGCAAGATTACTACTAGGCCTAAGTTGTAAATATAAAATATTTTAATTACAAAGGGTCAAAATATTTTTGTTAAATTCAAAACGTGATATAATTGGATGGTAGGCAATTTAAATTAAGGATATAACTAATCAAAACTCGTATAATAAAACACATTCTATATCCTCTCACCTCAACAGAAGAATAAAATTCTTCTCACTAATATTCTGAACAAATTTTTGAAATCAAACATCAAACTACTTAATTTAGAAACTTTTAACATGATTACATTCTTTTTTTAAATCATATAGTTTGTTATCCTTCTGTCTAGTGGTAAACACTACCGACTCAAACTTTTTTTAAAGGAGCGAGTTATAATAAAAGTTAAAAGGAAAAAAATGATACACAAAAAATAGTAGTAAACTTTCAGAAAAAAAAAATGTGTAGTACAATTTTTAACAAAAGGAAGAAAAGGAACCATAAAGTACAATTAAATCCAATAATATACGAGTATCTTTTAGTTCTACTCGGTACTCTTTAATTTTTGATGGCGTACATTTCTATCGCTTTGAGTGTATCAATAATTTAATTTATTAGTTCTATGTCAGATATCAAGAATAATTTGTTGGATTAGTCTCGCTAATGTTAGTAATAATAACCTGATCGATCTAATATTAGTAGTAATATTTTAAATGTAATTATGACTCGAAAAGTAAAAGTACAACTACTAGTACAAATTGAACAATTTTACTCTATTCACATATTTTACTATAGACGTAAATACCTACCTATGACAAAAAATTGCAATACGCTTACTGTTTCTTTCTCGTTTTCCTTTCTTTCTCCTGTTGTTTATGATATTACAGCATTGGTCCCAGCTGATCTTAATACAAAACACTATAGTATGGATAAGTAAGTACAATCCGTTTTAACGCTAAAAATCCATTATTTTTAATATTAAATTGTTATTAAATTACGATAAAAGTGTTTTTCTTAAACTTCAGCTATTTATTTCCATAATCACGTGGTACAAAGCTGCTTGAATATTATTATCAGCAGGACCCTAAAAATATAAACACATGCCAGAAGAGTGAAATACTTTAAATAGTATCCATAAAAGAAATAAAGAGAGAGAAGTCAAACAGGTTAATGACATGGGAGATCATTTATTTAGAAAAAATAATGTAAAATATATCCCATAATAACAAATTACAATTTTCGGAAAATGGGGATTTCAGTAGTTGTCCCCTTTCCCGTCATAAATATTTCGCAATTTATTAAATATATAGACTGTCTTTTAACTTTATATAACTTATTTTTTTATTTTTGTTGTTGTTGTTAAGGGAATTATTAGAATATATCTCAATTATTACTATGATTGTAGTGATGTTTTGTACGGACGACATTTTAATTTTCATCAGTTACTATATATATCATAGTGAACTCTTATTTAATCTAACATAGATTATATATTCTAGCTAAGGTACCCGTCTCCTGGATGGAAGTTATGTAAATTTATGATTGACGAAAGGTTATCTTGAGACATAAATATTGTTTCCTTTACATTTATTTGTAAAAAACGCCCGCAACAACTGCAAAACTGACTCTATAAACTCAGTAAACTTTCACACTAAATTTAGTTAATATCCATTTACATGGAAGAAGTAGTGATAAAAAAAACGCTAATAAAACCACAAAAGGCAATTTGCTAAAATGGGCTTTTGTATGTACCTCTGTATGGATCTACTGAACCTCTATACCAATTTTGGTGAAGGTCAATCCATACCTTACGAAGTAATTACATGGACATACAATAAACAATAATATTATATTTATAATAAATGTGTGCATGTGAGTTATAACATGTTATCTTCAAATTTATAACAATACAGCGACTTTTCTAAGTTATTAGTTTCGTCTTTAGGTTACTTACCGATTAAGTATATTTGCAATTTACAGCTTTTGCACTAAATAAGATTTGTTTTTAGAGCAGGTACGACGTTTCAATTACTAATGTGATCAAAGTACACAAGTGAACACAAATCTTACTGTAAAAGCTGTAAATTCTTATAAATTGTTGAATAGATACGCATTGTCACGACAGCAACACGTGGTCCAAAGTGTCTATCCCTGTATCATTTAATTTGCCTTAACCTTTTCTTCTAGTTTTTGCTACTGATAGATGGTGCCTTCCGTTCTCTAAGATATTTCAGTCTATATTTTGAATCTGGGCTAAACGAATCAGAATTGATATATCCTTTGTTGACCGAATTTTAACATCAGTTATACTTCGTAATAACCGACCAATGCTATCAAGAAACAAAGGCCATAAAGCGATCTCATCTTTTTGAGAAAGAAAGCAAGATGGTCTTCGAAAACCAGACACTTTTTATTTTGGGTGCAATTCTCTCGTAAGTCGGTTTTAGTGAAGATCTGCTTTCCTAAAACATCTTCAGCCTACTTAATTTCACTCCGAAAGAAAACTCAGTTGAAAGTATGTCGAAAACAAGAAATATCACAATTTATTTTAAAAGAGCCCTCCAACCATTGCAGATTTATACATATTACTTATCGAAGGAAAGCAGAGAGTCAATACTCATCCACCGTCAACTCTTGGGTTACTCTTTATTAACGAATAGTAAGATTGATCGTCGCATTAACGCTCTCACGCCTAAAAGGGATAACATTACATATGTAAAAAACGACTGGTACGAATAGAGAAAGCACTATGTAGAGGAGCAAACAGCGTTTCGACCTTCTTCGGTCATCGTCAAGTTCACAAAGAAAGAAAAAGGTAACTGACCGATAGCTAACCACATGTTTGAAGGCGGTTGTGTAATTGAGTGTAGGAATGTAGAGGGCGTGCTTGGATGTTGGATATATTTATTAATATAAGTATAAAGGTGTTAGTTTGTATTAGTTTATTTTGAGTTCGAGTTGTTGTATAGTAAGGCTTCTTTAATTTTGCGTTTCTTTATGGTTTTTTTTTTTATTTAGTATTTGGATGTTTTCTATGGTTATGTTGTGTTTATTTGATTTGCGGTGTTCGAAAACGTGTGAAGGTGACTTTTTGTGTTCTTTGAATCTGTTTTCCATTTTTGTACTTGTTTCTCCAATATAGAAGTCGTGGCAGTTATAACATTGTATTTTATAAATAATGTTGGTGTGGTGTTTGTTAGTGTAGTTTTTACATAGTATAGACCTCAGTTTTGTGCCTGGTTTTTGAATAAATTTGGTATTAACTGGAATGTCATATTTTGTTACTAGTTTTTTGCCAAATGTTGGTTATTTGTCTGCTGATGTCAGGAATATATGGTATGCAGCAGTATATGGTATTGTGATTTTTTAATTCCTGGGATATATTTACTTTTGTTAGTTGATTTTGCTTTCTGTCTAGGTGTGTGCGTATAA
Organism: Tachypleus tridentatus; assembly: GCF_004210375.1. Taxonomy (NCBI): domain Eukaryota; kingdom Metazoa; phylum Arthropoda; class Merostomata; order Xiphosura; family Limulidae; genus Tachypleus; species Tachypleus tridentatus. The sequence goes on along the minus strand of NC_134836.1, from coordinate 74,517,636 downwards.
TGTTTTCTTCAGTTTGCAGAGGAAACTTATTGATGTTGATGAAGTATTGTTTTATTTTGTCTAATTCATCGTTAATTTTGCTTTTTTTGCGCTTTTACATATATAATTTTCTCTACAAGTGGGTTTTCTAGTCATTACGGAAAAAGGAGAACAATTTCGATAATGGGTACTGAATCCGTGTTTACAAGATTACGAGCCGAGTATCCTACAATTAGACTATGTCGATTGCCCTTCTACCCTCCTCTTTAAAAGAGATAGAATACTTGATGTTAAATTTAGAAATTATTTTTAACATGGGACATTGTCTAAGACATTTTTCTGTGACAAATTTGATAAAAGACCTCTGCGTCCGGGATTTGGTCGTAAGAGCCACTATAATTTCTACAAGGATGAAAAAAAAAATGTTGATATTTCTTAGCGCAGTTCGTTATAATTCATAATGGTAATATGTGTACCTTTCAGATACTTCGAGGACTCAAAAAAAAAAAAAAAGGTTGACAGCAACATGTGGTCCATTATTGTATCATTAAATTACAACCCTTCCCCTCTAAACATGCTCGCGACTCATTATTTGAGATGAAAGGGAAGTGAGAGATACATCAATTCATCCCATAGCACCTACCATGAAGCATGGGGAAACAGTGCGATGGTGGAATGGTGTTTTTCTGTCGAGACGACAAGAAATATTTGCAAAATATATCGAATAATGGACCAATACAAGTACCATCATTCGTCATGTTATACACAGTGTTTTGTGTATTATTGGTAAATGATTCTACTACCAAAAAGATAATAATCTCAAATACTCATCCAACCTGTGCAGAAATTACTTAGCTAAGAAAGAAGCTACTGGAGACAATTAATTGATACAATGGCATCTATGGACTTACGATCTCGACCCAATTCAACAGATTTGGGATTTGATAGCTCAACAATTTGATAATCAAAAGTTAGTTTCAAAGAAATTTTAATTAAGAATGTATTAGAGACATTTGGGGTAAAATAACAATTGATACCTTGATTAAATATGTTGCAATAATGCCTGAAAATCTGTCTGCAGTTATTAAAGCAAAAGGGGGACACACACAAAATATTAACGGTTTATAGAACTCAAACACTTCCACCGAATTTCTGTTGTACTAAATATGAAGATTAATAAAATGTTTATGTTTTACCTGTGATTTACCTTCCGTTGTTCTTTGAAAGAAGCCTAAAATCTTATTTTTGACTTTGTTCTAAGATTATTGCACAGCAATGTATGAAAAGCAATAAGGAAAGAGCAGTGTGTTTTGAAAATGGCAGATTTTCGATGAACTTTTTTTGCAGTGGAAGCTGTATTCCAGAAATGTTTTAAAGGTGCAGAATCGTTAGATGCAACAGAGCGATAATGAGTGCAATCATTTAATACATTTTGCCAGAAGAAGAACTAAATTCTGCAATAATAATTGCAATGGAGAATAAATAGTTTTTGATAATTAATATTAGACAAGGTACAAAAAGTTTCTATGACCATTCTCCAACGTATCATCAGTTGGGCATCTTTGTTACTAGAGATGTTTTGATTTTAACGTAGTTCCTTACTATTCCGACGCATCTAGACAAACCCATGAGTGGGAAATATAACCAGTAAACTTAATTGATTTAGTAATTGTGTCCTTATCAGTTCCATTTATGTAAAAACGAAAGTTTGTTTGTTTTGGAATTTCGCACAAAGCTACTCGAGGGCTATCTGTGCTAGCCGTCCCTAATTTAGCAGTGTAAGACTAGAGGGAAGGCAACTAGTCATCACCACCCACCGCCAACTCTTGGGCTACTCTTTTACCAACGAATAGTGGGATTGACCGTACATTATACACCCCCACGGCTGGGAGGGCGAGCATGTTTAGCGCGACGCGGGCGCGAACCCGCGACCCTCGGATTACGAGTCGCACGCCTTACGCGCTCGGCCATGCCAGGCCTGAAAACGAAAGAAAGTGAAGATCTTAATTTTAGAAATAAACAACGAGTATCAAAATTCCTATTTGTCTGGATTTTTAATGTATATATTTTTAATTGTTTGCTTTCTCTTACTTAATCACCATTCATTCAAACCTGCTTTATCTAACATTAACTATATACCCCAATTAGAAATTATGAGTTTATCTGAACTATCTAAACATTGGTTTACAAATTTTAATACCCAATGATCCAGGTTATACAAATTATTTTCACAGAAAGTGATGATGTAAACATTTTATCCTTTAACACGGACTAAGAATTGAAGAGATTAAATGTCGTTGCAATAAAAGCAATAACATACTGAAATATTCTTGTCTAGTAGAGCACGACGAATAAATTATTTTTTATTTATTTCTAATAGCAAATCTAACTTACAGTTTATCTGTGCTGTTCCCACCACGAAAATCAAAACTTGATTTTCTTAGCGTTATAAGCTTTCAGGCTTCCCGCTGAGCCTCAGGGACTGAAAATATTGAAGAAAATGAATGGTAAAATGATTAAAAATTGAAAATACTAAAGTTTGTTTTTGGATTTCGCGCAAAGCTACACGAAGGCTATCTGCGCTAGCCGTCCCTAATTTAGCAGTGTAAAACTAAAGGGAAGGTAGCTAGTCATCACCACCCACCGCCTACTCTTGGGCTACCTTTTTACTAACGAATAGTGGGATTGACTGTTACATTATAACGCCCACACGGCTGAAAGGCAGAGCATGTATGGTGCGACGTGGATTCGAAACCGCGACCCTCAGATTGCGAGGCGAGTGCCTAAACACCTGGCCATGCCGGGCCTTAAATATTAAAGACACGCCTTTTTTATTTATCAAATACTTTTATGTCATTAAATGTTAAAGGAATACTCACGATTCTAAAATTGTTGAGTAAACAATTTATATCTATTTATATAAATTTATAGAAAAACAATATTTTAGAAAATACTTGTAAAATTTTAATATTGTTTTTTGTGAATTTCGCACAAAGTTACTCGAGGGCTATCTGTGCTAGCCGTCCCTAATTTACCAGTGTAAGACCAGAGAGAAGGCAACTAGTCTTCTAGTCAACTAGAATAATGGGATTACACGTGACATTATAACGTCCTCACGACTGGGAGGGAGAGCATGCTTAGCGGGAAGGGGATGCAAACCCACGACTCTCAGATTACGACTCGCATGCCTTAACACGCTTGGCTATGCCAGGCCCATTTTAATATTAAAAGAATATCTAAAATATCACAATAATTTTATAACTCATTTTTATTAAAAGCGTCATCTATCCAAAAATTTAAAATTTGTGAAAAATTGTTGGATCAGTTTCATTGGTGTTTTATTAACTCTCCCTATTCAACTTACGAAGGTAATTAAGTATTGTCAGTATTTGGTGCAGTAATTTAATTTTCAAAAAATGCATGGTTTATCACGAAGACTTACCAGTATAACAACATTTTCCAATGTGCGTAATGTTTACTGGAAACCAACACTAACAGACATTATTTAAAATATTTTATTAAAAATGCTAATTAGGAAAAAAGTAATTTTATTTTCTCCAACACGACTCTGTATAACATGATGTATGTAACCAGCATTAGTATTTCACTGTTAACTTAATCAAATAGTATTACAAATAGTATAATAGCATTAAACATCACACCAAAACAGAACATCTCCACGAGAAAGTGTTACAACAAAGCGTTGAGTATAAACATTTAGTATTTTGTAGTGATTAGCCCTACTTTTATAAAATATTTTATCTTGCTAATACAGTATTTCTGTTATGGTATTTGTACAGAATGTCCCCAATAGCATACCGAGTGTTAGAGACGCATCCATTTGTAGTAGTTTAGTTGATTATTAATAAATGCATCTCTAACACTTGGAATGTTACAGTATTTAAAATTACAATAGTTCATATCAGTTTCAGTTTCTTATATTAATCTTCGGTTTGGTTTTTTAAATTGTACACAAAATTAAGACATGTATAAGTGTTTTGTTTTCAATTTTAATTATAATGGTAATTTTTAAATCAGGCTATTAAATTCAGAAATACTAAAATGCATGTTAACACAGTTTAATCCATGACTTACAAACAACATTGATATTAAAATTGTATTGTTATCATTAAAATAATAATGATATTATTTTTATAGTTTTAATTGTGTGTTGCACAGAATATTTCATTGACTTCTGTGCGGTTGTCTTGAATTGTAGAATTTTTAAAAATAAAACTTGTGACTTTAGGATGAGCTAAATGCAAAACTATGTTATTCTTCATGCATTGTAATATATCACATATTTTTATGGATACAGGAATGTTTATAATTTATAGGTCTTGTTATGGGTAGTACATGTATTTCTTTTCTTTTTTATAAATTACTTCAAAGTAAGTTATTTGTGTAGATCAAAATAAAGAAATAACACAATAATTAATGTACTTAATTTAAAATGTTAGTCCAATTATGAGTACATAGTATTCTAAAGAAAAATATTACAATGGGAAGAATGTAATTGTTCATCTGATGGGTACTTTTCCTTTTATTTCAATAATATATATAATGAGGTTTAGATAGCTTTGTAAATTATACTAATCCTAAATCTTCAGTACACATTTACTAATTTAACAATGTGTCATTGCTTTTCTATTCCTTGTTTATTTATGTAAGGTGTAAGACATATTTTTATTGCTTGTAAAGGGAGTGTTTGGGGGTAGCATGGTTTTCTGCTTTCAACCTATAATTGTATGTTTTGAGTTTGAGACTGGCATGCAATTCTGTTGTGCCCTTGTGCAATGCACTTTACCTCACTTTTTCCAGTCTATCCAGCTGTATATTGAGTACTATCAATCAGGTGTGGGTTAATCTGCAATGGACTAGTATCTCATCCAGGGTTAATGGGCTGCCATTCAGAATCAAAATTTGAAAGTACCAGTTTTGTTAGCCTTACAAAGGCATGGCATGAATGTCACAAACTGATCAAGGATACTAGAATAACTGTATGATGCAGTTTAAAATACTTTAGATTGTGAAGAAGGACAAACTTAGTTTAACTTCCTGGAAAAAGATTTATACCTGATATGATTCATATTCTAAAAATGTTAGTTGGGGAGGTTGGTCACAGGAAAGCTAGTTGGACATTATGTGGTGTACACAAAGAATTAATTTTTGAGCATCAACTCATTTTTGCTGTAAAGTTGACTTACAGTATTTTGTTTCTGGTTGAAAAGAATTTTATTTCTAGTTAACAAATTGGTGCTATATGATGATTATTTCATAGGATGTTGTCCCTTGCTGTTGTTTTTGGATTTACAATGCTAAAATCAAGGGTTTGACTCCCCTCAGTGGACACAGCAGATAGCCTAATATGGCTTTATTATAAGGAAACACACACTCTTAGGATATTTACTGACTGTGTCAGTGTCTTCCTGCCTTTTTTAATACTTGAATTTTGTGAAATTATTATAATATTTTAGAATGTGAAAGATCATCTGTGAGGTTTATGAGCAACATTTATTTTAACCACTACATTCTATGATATTATAGAAGTTTTCATTAAGTGATATTGTAATTAATTCATATGGAAGTATTAAAAAGGTTTTATTAGATATTAATAATCCAACTAAAATATATTTTATTTCTTTCAGGTTGTGAATTAAACTTTTTGTCCTATCATGTCATCAGATCGAGAATTTGAGAATCCATATCCAGATTTTGGACCAGGAAGAGAAGTTTTTAAGCCTGGAACATCAGAGGTAGATTTATTGACACTTTTATATTTTTCACTTGTGTCAAATGGTAGAGTTACTGACACATATTCACACTTATACTTTTGTCTGTTTCAGGGTAAAAGAATCAATAACTCAGTGTTTTCTCTTAACTGGGAAGAAACATTATAACGTTTGAAATTAGTTAGCAGATTGGAAGAGTTCAGGTTCATATGAAGATCATCCTTATTTTTTAAGGTTTTATTTTCAACACTCTAACCCCCCTTGTTTTGTTCCAATGTTTAAATAAGTAATACACATCAATTTTAATCTATATTTAATAATATTTAGGGGTTACTCAAGGTCTGTTGAAAATTTATGTTGTTTCTCTTCGTGGTTGTAAGGTGAGAAGGCTTTTAGTTGGAATTTGCCAACTATAATAAACTTATATAAATGGATTTAACTGGACTTTTATGGATGATTATTTTGTGATTAACTAGTTCTCTTGTTTTATTAGCCAAAAAACAGTTGCTTTTATAAATAAAAATAATCTCTTGTTTGCTTCTGACAGCAAGATAAAAAATATTATGTACAAAGAAGAGTTAGTGTTGGAAAGTAAACTAGTATGTAAGTAAAGAACTAAATCAACTAACTCCATTTTCATCTGAGCAACACCAGGTGCTGTGATAGTTTTTAACTGATCCACATCTTCGTACGACTGTACCGATGAAACAGATCTTTGGAAAAACTACAAAGAATATTTATATTTCAAAAATAATTAATAGTAATTAATAGAAACATAAGGTTTTTACTGATTTAATCAGTTATTTGCTTCTTTTACTGTGTGAAAACTGTTCTGTGTGTTCTCATTAATCTTTGGAGTCAAATGTATTTGTTCTTTATATTTTGATTTATTTGTTTGTCTGAATAAGGAACATTGACAACTTAAATGGCACGATATGCAGTAATAAAGGTTGCACCACTGTTCACAGCTTCCAATGTTACCCATTCTTAACACGTGGCTTTGTGCAGGCTGATGCTCTGTGTATGTAGTGTTTTGATGGTAATGACACATGCTAATTTGTTATACCCGTGTAAGCTACGACACTACCTTTATTCATTATGTATTTCTTGCTCTCTACACAAAGCAATGTTCTTGTCTGCCACAGCTTATTTCAAATGATGATGTTTAATAGCTGGTTATCTTCCCATTTTCCTCAGTACAAATCCTGACTAAATTTCTTGGCCATAGCCAACATTTTGGCTTTTTTTAAATTTACATATTATACAAATTTTATAAATATTCTTAAAATTGTTAATTGTCATTGATAAGTCTGTTTGTACTTTCACCAAATTGTCATTTCTTTCATTGCATTTTAACCCTTTCAGCGCTGAATGAAAAATTTTAACATCTGGCATGGTGCTGAATATATATGTTTGATACTGCAACTAATTATGGTATCAGTACTAAAAGCATGTTATATTGGCAATAACTCAACAAAAGTCTCTGAAATGTTCAGTGATTGTACCTAATACTATATATGTTAAATTCAATACATAAGAATAACAGGAATAAAGGAAGACACCATGATATACAATGAAGAAGTATCATGTAAAGCACAATAAATCATTATAAATTGTATACAATTTGTGCAGCAGCCTGTCGAGTCTTTGTGGTTATGATATATCTCATGGCATGGTAAAAAGCACATGGGGAGATTACACTGTTTGCAGAAATAATTAGTCCGCTTTCTTTTCCATCCAGCTGTGTATCTGTCGCTACAAACAGTACAATCAGGTTTGTGTTTTTTGTCCTTATATTGTCCAATACTATGTCTTTCCACCAAGTGCTGACTTTTATCAGCACTTGGTCTTCCTTTTTGTTAGGCTTTGCTGACATATCTCTCCAGCAAAACTTACCTGCTGCTCTTAATAATCTGCTCTCTGAATAGTCTTGGAGATACTGGGTTTTCACCGTTACTCTTACAGTCTGCACAATATATTATATATCTGTTAACAAGAACTAGCCTTGGTCAGTCAGTTTATACAATAAGTTATGTAACCCTAACTACACCATGTGCTTACCTAAAGCAGGGGCAGATTCCAGGCCACGAATGTCTTCATTATCACTCTTGTCCATTACAAGTAAGCTTTCATTATCATCTGGCTCAAACTCTTTGTCACTCTCTTCATCCTTAAAAATAATATAGATTACTTCTTTAGTGGTATAAGCTTTTCCTTTTGGCATTGTAACAACATCGCAAGTATCAACAGAATATACAAGGAAGGCGTCTTCTAAAACAATGAACAGTATGATCTACACAGGCTATAAAACAAAGAAATCACATGACCTCCAGTTTAAATACCTGCTGGGAATCCCAAGTATACAATGGATACATGTGGTTCTTACTTCAAGTGGGTCTACAGGCCTGTGTGATTATGATAATTAGTCATGAGGCAATGTTGTTTACATCTTGTTGACAAAGATTGCCTGCTACACTGAGCCTTCAAGTCGACTGTGGTCGCTAACCGTGCCGAAAGGGTTAATCTCATGATTAGGTAAAGAAGCTGTTTGTTATTCATTTTGTAAGCTTTCATTATAAAATATTCACTGCTTATTTGTTTTAGGTATTGGCTTATACCCTTGTTCATATTCTTTAAATAGCTAATTTCTATTTATTCTTTTATAATAAGATCGGGCATTGTATTCTTTGTGTATTCTGATATATTAGTTTTATTATTTTAAACAACATTGGAGAATATGTATAAACACTTGTGATATAAAGTGTTCATATTCATTGTAAATTTATTTCTTGTAAGTTATTCTATCACCAGTTTCTGCAGATATTTTCATAAGATTCTAAAGTAAAATCCATGCATAATAATTAAATCTATACTTTTAGGTAAAATTATTTAAAGGTTTTGAATTTGAATGGTTTAAGGTAACTCAAATAAACAATTTCAAGTATTTTTTTCATATCTGATGTACATATGTGACAAAGGTTTTAACTTTGTTTTGATTTATTTTCATTATTAGTTAAAAGATGACATTGTGAAACAACTCAAAGAAAATATAGTCAAGCTACTGAAGAAACTAGAAGATGGTTTGAATGATGAAGTGGACTGGCACGATTATTCTGTTTATACAGGTACCACAGGTAGGTAGAAATTCCAAGAAAGTTGAAATGGGTACCTCAATCAAATAAGGTTTTTACTTTATTACATATTCATTCATAAGGGGCAGAAGCACATTGAATCTGTAGGGACATCTTTTATATGTCTACTGATCTGTAGAAAAGAAATGTTATCTGAAAACAAGGTGCTGAAAATGCTGGCAAGCACAGCCCACTATACATTTTCAGGCCATACATGCTGTTTAACCAACTTTATTATATACTCTTCAAAAAAAGAAATGCAAAAGGCAAAATTTGAGACAAATTGTTAACAAGTTTATTCCGGGTAGTTCTGTATGACATGTGTGAAACTTTGCACATTCACTGCTGAACATCCAAAGTCTGCAAAGGCGAAGTCCACGCTCACTAGGTGAAGTTTAACGTCAATAACGAGTATGCCCCCCGTGAGCATCAATAACTGCTTGGCATCTCCTGCCCATGGAAGCAATGAGATGACGAATCACATCCTGTGGAATGGCTGTCCACTCAGCCAGCAAAGCTGCTGCGAGCTGAGGTAGAGGTTGAGGTTGTCGCCATTGCAGACGTCGGTCCAACTCTTCCCAAAGATGGGGTTTAAATCTGGTGATCTGGAGGGCCAGGGAAGAATGTTGATGTTGTGATGTCTCAAGAAGACAGTGGTGAGTCAGGCTGTGTGAGGATGGGCGTTGTCATGTTGAAAAACATCGCTGACGTTCACCACGATGGGTTACACATGGGGCCTAAGAATCTCGCTGACGTATTGTTGAGCCGTAAGATTCCCTCGAATGTGCAAAAGGTCTGTTCTGGCATTGTAGGCGATGGCAGCCCACATCATGATGCTGCCACCACCAAATCTGTCAACATCCTGCACACAGTTTGCTGCAAAACATTCACCTCGGCGATGGTAAACACGGGTCCTTCCATCCTGCCTACGAAGCATAAAACGTGATTCATTGCTGAACCAAACATGTCTCCATTGTCGATGAGGCCATACCTGATGTGCCCGAGTCCACTGCAGCTGTGCTTGACGATGTTGCTGGGTGAGGATGACGCCTCTGACTGGACATCGAGGTCGGATTCCTGCATCTCGTAGAAGGTTGAGTATGGTCTGTTCAGAAATCCTACGCAGCCCTGGTATGGTTGAGGCAGTAGACGTCGCAGTGGTGGTCCTATCCCGAAGGTGACGTAACCGGATGTTGCGATCTTGTGAGGGCGTGGTCACACGAGGTCTGCCAGATCGTGGACGGTCATGAGTTTTTGTTGTTGGTGACGATTCCATAGCCTTGTGATGGTACTTGGGTGGACATTCACAGCTCTGGCAACATCTGATCGAGATTTGCCTGCTTCCAAGCGACCAAAGGCGTTGTTGCGTTGTGCTTCAGTCAGTCTTGGCATAACTATATTGCGTGTCGGTGGCTTAACACTGAGCTATGGAAACCGAGAACCCGTCACTTTTATAGGAATTTTGCACATATTGCATTTGCAGAACATGCAGATCTCTCAAACAAATTTATTGGACACGCATGTGTTTTAGCGAAAACTCCGATGTTTTCCTCCGTTTTCAAAGTGCACAACTTTTATTGTCATTTTCGTCTGACAATCAGTGCCTTAACATCACATACTCTGAGCTTGTAATGTTATTACATATATTTCTCTTTAAAATAACAAAAATATCCCTTTTGCGTTTCTTGTTTTGAAGAGTATATTTTCAATGTTATATTTTTATATTTTGAAGAGGGACACTTTACTGTTTTGAAAAAAAAACGTAGGTGGTCATATGTCCCCAGATCCACCACCTATCTGTTCAGGTTTGAGCATATTCTATATACAAGTTTTGAATACCAGATTGTTTACAAAGCAGCTTATGTCTTCTAATTGCTGTTTTATATTTCTGTGTAAGTTGGATACACATGATAATTAGCTTTATATATTCTCATATGATGATTTAATGTTGACTTTCATCTGTTACTAACCTTACTTTTCAAACAAAAGTATATAATACATTTCATATTAACCCATTTAAAAATTTTCGAGTTAGATCAGTTTTATGTGATTAGGCACAACATAAAAATGATCAAAATTTTATGTCAGAAAGCTAGGCCATTATTGTTCTTGCATAAAATGAACATATATTTACTGTACTTCACAGGCATTTGTATCTGTGTGTTTGATGTGACAAAATATGGTAAAATTGTGTGTAGTAATAGTAGTTAATGTTTGATTTAAAGAAAATTTTCCAATTTTTTGAGTTAAAATAAATTTATGTTTATCCTTTGAAATTAAAAGTTTTAAAGGAAGAGATGTTTGGAATACATTTCAGAAACTGACTTTAATAAAATAGTTGTACTTTTGGTAGACACTTTATATTGTCTGTTGTTGATGTTTTGAAACTAGTTAAATGTTTATTGGACTTGTACCAACAGGAAATATATATATAAACACTTTTAAGTTGCAAACTTTCTTGATATTTGATGTCGTGATGTTAGTGTTTGTTTTATTCATTTATTGGACCAGGTGAACAATAAAACTAGCAGCAATTACAACTAGTAAACATGAATAACTGATTCATGACTACCTGATGTAGTGATGTTTGTCTTGTGTGTATAAACTTGAAATTAAGAAAATCAGACTATCATGTTATGAATAATCATAAATCAAACTAAGGCAAAGCAAAAAATTTCTAGGCAATGTTTTGTGATAGTATTTCTTTGTAAAGTCATTGCTAGGTGTTTAAGAGAAAGATTTGGGTGTTTCAATACTATATTGTTCATGGTTTTTTTTATTCTGATATACCTCTAGAGGCACCAGGTGGGAATTTGGCCAATGGGCCTTTGTACTAATGCCTAGCAATTCCTCTTTTTTTATGCCTTAGTTTTATGGATTAGAGCATAGAAAAGCTTATGGATTTACGTATAATACCCATAAATACTTCTGATCTGTGTATGTTTCTTAGCATTTGAATTTTCTTGTGTATCTTTACCAACACTGCCTAGGCCCATTGAACTAAACTTGTAACCATTTGTTCTTGTTACAGTTTATATACTAGTAACTTCTAATATAATGAATGTATCTTCACAAAATTTGGTAGACTTTTAGTAAACATTACAAGGCTTTTTCACACAAAAAGTTAGATTATTTAATGAAGTATTTTTATTAATATTTGTTTGTGAATTTGTTGATTAATTTTAACTAGTATGAGAGCAAAGTGATTTTCATTCTGAGATTAAAAATACTTATCTTTGTCTCAATCTCATATTTCACTTGTATAACCTCTAAATCATGAGGTTTCAAAGTATATACCATGAAAGTTTCAACTGTTAAACATAACCCATAAATTTCCTGTGTTTATATTACTTTCAACACCTAAAATTGAAACCACTATAAATAAAGCTGATGTCACAAACTGTCACTGCATACATTTTAGCCTGTCATTGCACACAGCACCTGTCATATGACACCCTCAAAAGCAAGAAGGCATGTGCAAAACAGAAAAGTGTCATTTACACATGCTTTTGCCCCAAGAACACAATATTGGACTAAGCAGCTTATGTTTCCTACAACACTTACAAAAGAAACTTCCAAGGTAATGAAATTGCAATTAGAATGTGTGAAAACATTTATTATATGGTTCAAAGTTGCAATGGTCCAAGAAACATTAAGTTCTGAGCTTTGCAAATCCAGTTACAATGCAGGAATACTGCTCATTTATTTGATGTCTGTCGAATTTCACAGCTTATGTGTATGAAGGTGTTATTTGGGCACATACTTATAAAAGTTACAACCCTTTTGTTTTAAAGTTTTCAAGTTTTGAATGTGGTATAATGTGGTTTTAAATTTACTTCAGTTTAGACAATTAGAATAACACAAATGCAGTAGGCCTAACTATGTTTTAGCCTACAAAAGTACCCTAACTTGGCTACCGTACATTACATGTGTGTATAAATATACATATTACTATTTAGTCATAAATGTTTAAATTGTAGATATGTTTCTTAAAACATGGAAAAAAAAATGAAAATTACATTGGAAGATATTGATTTTGTGTACATACCCGTGTTATGAAATTCAGCACTTGGGTATATGTGCTACCCTAAGCCTTATCTAGATTTGAGTGTTGGGGTATGTAGAGAATCATCTTCAAACATTAACTTTTGAAAAATAAAAAAACATCAAAATCCATGTAATTTTGTAGGATCTAACTAAAATATATGTGGGTGGAAAAAATCTCATTCCTATTCAAAGAAACGACGTATTGGTCACACATCTACAGTTTCAGTAAGATTCCTTCTTTCATTTTCAAATCTCTTATAAACAGCTGTCAGAACTGCGTATAAGGGAAAATTCTCTTTCTGTTGGTTATAAATGTGAGCTTCTCAGTAATAGGTGGTACTAGTTAAGAACTTTCAAATGATTGGTTTGAAGGGTGGAGCTACTCTAGTAGATTCACTAAGTATATTGATATCTCAGCATATCATAGAGGTGGGAGGTTCTTATATTTAGCTTGTCTGTATCTCAGTTTCAAGCCTCTAATTCATTAGATACTTGTACACATTGTACGGTAGGTGTAATGAAGTAGTAACTGATCAATAAGACAACTGGATGTGTTACATGAAACACAAAAACTGATACTTAACATTTTTTCTTTATATCTTTTAAATTAGGAAATTAAAACATATATAATTTTAAAATTTAAATTATAAACTACATTTTGATACCAGTCTCATTGATGTAAGTAGTACAAATGTTATGTAATAACAATTTTGAAAATAGCACTCCATATGTGAACTTTAACCTAATGGGGCAAAAGCAACACAGTATAATACTACCATCAATAAGTCCTTGAAGCAAGTAGAAAGGGTGACAGGTTCACTAAACTTCCTTCTATCTCTTAAGTCAGGGATAAAATGTAGCAGTGAAAATGATTATAAGTGAGCAGTTTGTAAATCATATTTATAAAGATAGTTATGTAAATAACTAGTAAACATAATAATGTTGAACTTATATTCTGCTTTCCCATTGAGACAATTGTAAAAATTTTATGCCGTATGTTTAACCAATACTGATACTAAATACTGAAACTAATACTAAAGAAACTAGAAGTAATGTAGTTTAATGTGTTTGCTCAGTTTGAGAAAATAGGCACTTCTTTACAAGCTAATTACTGCATAGTGCATACATTAAGATCTTACAGTAGTGAACTTGTGACAAAGTTGGTTTTCACAATTGATGAATCTTTTATTAAGGAATAGGATTTATGGTTGCAGAATTTTGGAGTAAGTCAAGTAAAACCTAAAATTGTTTAAGTATTTTAACATTGAATACTTGTATTAAAATTTGTTATTTATTATTTGTTTGATTTCTAGAAACTTTTTTTCTTACTGAAATTAGTGTGTGAAAATGTGAAACTATATATCATAAAATAAAATCTAATTTTGTGTTTTAATAGGTATTGCACTTTTGTACCTATATTTGATGAATTCTGTTCATGATACTGGACAAAGTAAAGAGTACATGAAAAAGGCAATTTGGCTCATTGAAAAGTCTCTGGCTAGTCTCAAGGGGCGACGCTTGTCATTTATGTGTGGTGATCTCGGTCCCCTTGCTTTAGGAGCTGTGCTTTACAAACGAGCTGGAATGGATACAGAATCGAAAGACCTTATAAAACGGTTTGCTGAAAAACAAGTCCATGGATAATTATACAGACCTGTTTACTTTTTTCTGTCTTTTATATATTGTGAAGAACATTTTAATAAATTATTCAGTTTTTGTGAATGAAAAAACAAATTCTACTTCTTTGAGTCAGATAAATTCAGGCCAGTGAAAAGGCTTATAAAGCAGTAGTTTGTAATAACATTAAATATGTTTACCTTGAATATTTACTGTTTCGTATCTTATTTTACAACATGTTCCAGCAAAGTGTTTGACATCACTGGCATAATTTTCATTTCATGTGCTCTGTTAATAATAATAATTTAAAAAACAAACAAAAACAGACATGGTAGAATACATTGCTTCTGTCATATTTTCCATGTTTGTTAACTACATGAAAGAAATGGCTAGTAAGTGAAAATGGGGGTTAAGTTGCTAATATTTGGTTGAGAGACAAAAATATAGCTTAATAACTCGGTACATAAATTAACAATAAGCATAATTTCTACAAACTTTACAAACAGTGCTGCTTTTTTTAACTAATTATTAAAATATTGATTATTTATTACTTGCTTCCTGAATTCCAAAAAGTAATCAGGTACCTATGGTGAAAACAAAACAATCAAAACATCTTTTGCATAATACAATATGATTTAATTTTATCAACAAGAATATGGATTTAGACTAAAAAGAAACATGAGACTCAATGTATTCTTGGATTTTCCTCGTGCTTTGTTGGGTGCCATAGATTTGTACTCTAGTAAATGTTTATCCTTGAAATAGATCTAACTAAAACTCTACAAACATAAATAACCTCTTATAATAGTGAACTGAAGTCTGTGTATAATTTTTTAAATGTCATTTAATATTTAAAGGCCTTTCTGTATTTTCATTGTTTACTAATATAGTTGTCACAGGATTTTTCTTTGTTTTGTTTATACATTTGTAGAGTGGAGAAGCTACACAGAGATGTCATACCATTGGACAACAATCTTCCTGATGAATTACTCTTTGGGCGAGTGGGCTATCTCTTCTCTCTTCTCTTTATCAAAAAGCATTTAGGGGAAGATGCAATAGACAGCGCTATTGTTCAAAAGGTTAGAATTTAATGTAAGGGATGGTTACTGGATTCCTTAACCTCATTAATAATTTTGTTGATTTTGTCTTCTTGAAACAAGGATGGTAAGTTAATCACGTAGATGGCAAAAACTTTGATTTTATTGGAAATAATATTCAGTAAGTAAGGATTTGAGCCCCTCATCATATTTTTTTTCTACTTACCAAAATCGCTAAATCTTATCTGGTGTTTTGTTATAAAAGGTAGTTGCTTTAACTTTCAAACAAATTTAATGCAACAAGAAACATTTTTAACTGAAAATAACATTTGAAGAAATATAAAAAAATATCCAAGACCTATTGTTTTTTCTTGAATGCAATGATGGTTATTGGTGTGAAAGATGCCAGGCAAACTTGATGAAATGCACTCTATTTGTATAGTTTTTATTTCCAGTAAACTCAGAAGTTGTTAATTTAATATTTTCATCACTTATCTTATTATATATGCTGTGACTTGTAGCACTAGCACTGTATGATAGCATGGTATTTGATAGTAAATTATAAATGTTTTATGTGAAGCTTGAAACACAACTTTGTTTCTGGACATTAGTAATTCACATCTACTTTAATATTTGCTTTGTAGTTTCCTCATGTTTGTTTTGTTTTTATAATTTACAGGATAATAATATGCCCTTACATATAATCTTGTGCAGAAATTTTGATGGAAAAAGTAAGATAGTAGCATATTCTTAGATTTCACTTCTCCTTGTCATAATATAGAGCACTTAATATTTCCTTTAGGCTGTCATTTGTGGGCTTCAAGTTGTACTCAGGTTGGTGTTACATTTTGATAAATGACTGGAGAAAATAGGTTTCTGTGTAAAGTTCTATTTGAGATATTGCGTGTTTCTCTGATTGCTTATAATTGTTATTGCTTCTGATTAGTCATGAAATTAATCAAAAGTGGGGTTTTCAATTATCACTGTTTTTAATCATTACAGTTGTCAAAATAATTGAAATATTGCAGTCAGTCATGCTTGTCCTGTCTTTGTTATAGTAAAACTACTGAGGCTATTTGCTGCTATCACCAATGTTTAGCTGCTGGTAGCACAGATGGATGTAGACAACTGGCACCAACTTTTTTATCTATTCTTTACTAATCAGTTGTAACTGATTAATGGAGCTTTCAATTAACTGATTAGCAAATACCATTAATTGCTCAGTTCTATAGTAATGATAGTTTTGTAACATAGAGAAACTAATTTTACTCCTGAACATGATGTTTTCTGATTGGGGCCATTCTTTTTCACTGAAGGAATTTTTTTTTTTGCTTTGTCTCAGGTGGTGGCGTCAGTGGTAAAGTCTGGCCGACACTTAGCAAAGAAAGAGAACAGAAACTCTGTGCTTATGTACATGTGGCATGAAAAACACTATGTTGGAGCTGCTCATGGTGTGTCTGGAATATTATACATGTTGCTTCAGGTAGTAGTCTAGAGTTAATAATTACATGCTTTGTGTGTGATACATTTACTGATTTGTCAGACTCAGCTGACTGTGTATTTCAAGTGTTTCTGTTGTTTGATAATTTGTAAAACTTATTTGATGCCGAGAAGAAGTAATATTGTAATGAATATTGTAATTTCACAAGAAATTTTTAGTAAAGTGTTGAAGAAAGCTTTCTAACTGTGATAAAAAGATATTAAGGAAACTTGCATGAACTTAAATGTTGCATATGTCCAAAAATTTATCAACTAATGGTGGAAATTTTTAGTACTATTAGTTTAAGAAATTTTAAAGGATCTTGTGAAAATGTGAAGGGTTAACTTTGAATATTTCAGGCCCAGGAGTACCTTTCTGACAGAGATTTGAAAGACTTGATTAAACCAAGTGTTGACTACATTATGGCCTTGAAATTTGACTCTGGAAACTTCCCTTCTTCCCTCAGTAATTCAACTGATAGGCTAGTTCATTGGTGTCATGGGGCCCCAGGAGTCATTCACTTAGCAGCTCTGGCATACAAGGTTTGACTTTTGTGTATTTTTTGCTTTTACAACTGATCCATTTTTTTAAATCTGTTGGAAATAATGAGATGAAATTTTAATATATGCTGATGTGGTTACGTGTAATATGATGTGTAACAACTAGGACTATATTACAAATATACTGATTATCTCCTTAGTAAAAGATAGAAAAAAATAGCAAACTTTTCTTAGTTTAGCTTCTGGTAAAACTATACAACAGTATTCTTTCTAGCGAGAGAGGTAGTACACTTAAGAATTTTAAACTTTTGTCTTAAGGTGTTTAGAGATCCAAAATACTTGCAAGTTGCCCAAGAATGCGGGGAGGTTATCTGGAAAAGAGGTCTGCTTCAGAAAGGTTATGGAATATGTCATGGGGTTTCTGGAAATGCCTATGCATTTTTGTTATTATTCCAGTTGACTCACGAAGAAAAATATACTTACAGAGCTGTTAAGGTAAAAGATAACTACATTTTCTTGGTCTACTTCGTTTTTTCTTTGATAACATAATATTTGGATATGGTGCAGTAGTTGTTATCATAGTAATATTCTGTTTAACAAATTTTTTTTTTAAAGCAGTGAAGTCCAGTATTCCTAAGTTTTATTTTTAAAATTGTATGCCCTAGACATTTTCTGAATTGCTTGTGAAATATGTGAATTTTCTGTACCTTATATTTATTTATTTTTTCTGTCTTTAGTTTGCTGAATGGTGTTACGATTATGGAAAACATGGCTGTCGGATACCAGACAGGCCATTGTCACTCTTTGAAGGTTTGTGCTTATTTAATGAAATAACTTTGAATGTTTTTTATAATATTGCTTACTCCAGAGTTTAGACTTTTGTAAAAATATCCTGTATACACATTATGTAAACTATCTAAGCTTTGTTACCAAGGCTTATTTGTTCAACATTATTATATTAAGGTGCAGTATCCAAACGTATGCTGGAGAACATATAGGAAGAATGCATTTTTAACAAAGTTTATTTCAGAGACTTTAGTCATTCTAAATCTCTCGGGCAAAAGGTTATTGTCAGCTATTTAGTTAATATTGTCTTCCATGTCTGAGTTGATACCTAGTTACCTGGTCATCATTACTTTCCTGATCCTAGGTGATGCCTAGTTATTTATTCAGTTTTGCTTTCTTGGACTGTGATGATACCCAGTTAACTGGTCAGTATTGCTTTCCTGGACTGTGATGATACCCAGTTAACTGGTCAGAATTGCTTTCCTGATCTGAGGTGATGCCTAGTTATTTAGTCAGTATTGTTTTCCTAGTCAAAAGTGATGCCTAGTTATTTTATCAGTATTCAGAATTGCATTCCTGGTCCAAGATGATGCCTAGTAATTTAGTCAGTATTACTTTCCTGGTCCAAGATGATGCCTAGTAATTTAGTCAGTATTGCTTTCCTGGTCCAAGATGATGCCTAGTAATTTAGTCAGTATTGCTTTCCTGGTCCAAGATGATGCCTAGTAATTTAGTCAGTATTGCTTTCCTGGTCCAAGATGATGCCTAGTAATTTAGTCAGTATTGCTTTCCTGGTCCAAGATGATGCCTAGTAATTTAGTCAGTATTGCTTTCCTGGTTCAAGATTATGCCTAGTAATTTAGTCAGTATTGCTTTCCTGGTGCAAGGTGATGCCTAGTTATTTAGTTAGTATTGTTTTCCTAGTCAAAAGTGATGCCTAGTTATTTTATCAGTATTCAGTATTGCATTCCTGGTCCAAGATGATGCCTAGTAATTTAGTCGGTATTGCTTTCCTGGTCCAAGATGATGCCTAGTAATTTAGTCGGTATTGCTTTCCTGGTCCAAGATGATGCCTAGTAATTTAGTCAGTATTGCTTTCCTGGTCCAAGATGATGCCTAGTAATTTAGTCAGTATTGCTTTCCTGGTCCAAAGTGATGCCTAGTTATTTAGTCAGAATTGCTTTCCTGGTCCAAGGTGATGCCTAGTTATTTAGTCAGTATTGTTTTCCTAGTCAAAAGTGATGCCTAGTTATTTTATCAGTATTCAGTATTGCATTCCTGGTCCAAGATGATGCCTAGTAATTTAGTCGGTATTGCTTTCCTGGTCCAAGATGATGCCTAGTAATTTAGTCGGTATTGCTTTCTAGTCTGTATTGCTTTCCCGGTCCAAGATGATGCCTAGTAATTTAGTCTGTATTGCTTTCCTGGTCCAAAATGATGCCTAGTAATTTAGTCGGTATTGCTTTCCTGGTCCAAGATGATGCCTAGTAATTTAGTCGGTATTGCTTTCCTGGTCCAAGATTATGCCTAGTTATTTGGTCAGTATTGCTTTCCTGGTCCAAGGTGATGCCTAGTTATCTAAACAATATTGCATTTGAAGTCTGAGATACCTAGTTAGTTCAAATGTTTATTAAATGCCCAATATCTTTGACCATCAACAAACTTAGAAACATGATTGAATTATAGTGCGATTATGAGAATTTGTAGAGCAGTTAGAATGTGATGTCTAATGAGGATGAAGCACATGGACTCAGTTTTAATATTTAGTTAACATATATTGACTGAGAGATTGGAATGTTCTTAAAGTAGTTTTTTTAAGACTATTTTATTGCTCAACATACAAACAAGAACAGCAAGAAATCAAATCAAAAAACTATTTCAACATTATCTAAATCAGTTTTTCCAGCCTCTGATCCACAGAGACATCTAATAAAATATTGTCAATCAGGGACATAGATCCTGGGGGGATGGGGGGATACATCCCCCATCATTTTAGGTGGAGGGTATGGTGCATACAATCATCCCCTCACAGTTTGGTTTATTAAATTGTTTTATTGCATCACAGGCCTACAAATTGTGTGTTTGTTCTTGTGATTCTCGTATTCTTACCAATCGAATTACATAATTAGGCCTAGATGTAGGCTTTTTCAACAGCCGAAATGTACATCTTTAATATAGGCGTGCTTCTAAGCTTTTCGATCTAAGCGATAGTTCGTAAATATCAGTGAGTAGGCCTAAGTATACATGCAAGGTTTGCAAGCACTATCACAGAATCTACCTACGTCTTGCACGTAGTGTAAGATTAAGAAAAATTTTTATCACATCAGATTGAACAGAGCATGAAATTCGAAAATATTGCTCCTAAGTGTAAACTCCTGTGATCTAGATCTGGCAGGCCATTTGTAGCTTGTATCTGTATCAATCTTATGTGTATATTGTGCAGTTTTCCTATGCCATTTGTTCTTATGCATGTCTAGTCAGTTTTATTGTCGAATGCCTTACTCTCTTTAGCTGCCGAAGCCGCTGACCATAGTCTATGTTTAGTGTACAGTTAACAACAGGTTCGGGCCGCTTGGATCCAGACGCGCCCTACATCACCCCCTCCACTCCCTTTAGTCTGAGCCTCGGTTTTACAACAGGGCTCATTAGACCTGTGTTTGTGTACCTCATTAATCCATGAAATTTCAGATTATCACTGCCCTCTAATGAAGTGCTGATCCTTTTTGGTAAAAGAACAATATATTCTCTTATCATAGATAGTAAAAATATTGTATTTTCTTGTATAATTAGAACACAAAAGGAGAGCGATTTCAACGGCCTAAAGCCTCTATTTAAATTGTATTGCTAGTTTTTGTTTAGGTGTTTTTATTTAATAGATGTGCTTATAGACATTATATCACAACATGTTTGCCTTTTGATGAGCTTTAACAGGAATATAATATATTTATGATTGTTTAAGTATTTTTCGAGAAACTTGCAATTACTTATGTTGTAACAAGCACACATTATTGTCCCAGCGATGCCCAGGCGGTCAGTCGGCTCGGTAGTCACTGTGAGGTTCGCGAGTTTGACTTAAATACATTGTACAGTTCAGTCCTACTTCCATTCTGTTCCATCTTCGTTTGTTGTACGTTAGAGTTTTTTCAACAAAGACTGTATTTTGGCCTGTTGAGTCATCTGGGAAACAGATTCCAATTATGACAAGCAAGCATCTGAAACTTTTTTATATTAGACAGTTCTGCAAGCCAGTTACTGGTACTGCAAGTGACAATGCAGATGCAGATAATCCAACAATCTCAAGCAAAGGAATAGAAACTTGCCATACAGAGGAAATACTATGTTCATCAGAGGACGAGTCTGAAAATGTTTGTGCAACCATTGCATATCATGAACCACCAGATAGTTGTGAAACAAGTTTGTGCAGTAATGAAAAATCTGACACTCCACAGATACAGTGTGGAACGCCATATCATCCGGACACACAACTAATACCATGACAGAAAGCAAAATCTCAAAATATCAACTTCCAGGGCAAGTGGTTTGATGAGTTCCCATGGCTGCACTTCGACAATTAGACTCAAAAAGTCGTATGCTTTCATTGTGCCAAGGCAAAAAATAGAGGCCTTTTTACAGGGAAATTGGAGAGGCCAGTGGAGTATACCTTCATATCCACTGGTTTTTGCAACTGGAAAAAGGCAAAACAGAAATTCAATGAACACCAATTCTCCTCTCACCACAGATTCGCTATATAACCAGAAGGTTCACTTGATGTACTCCAGTGACTATCCAACTACATGATGGTAAAAAGAAGCAGCAAGAAGAATGCAAAAGAAGTCTGGCCAAAACATTCAGAAGTTTACGTTTCTTGCTGCATCAAGGTTTAGCATTACGTGGATATACTGATACGGAGGGGAACTTCCTGCAGTTAATGAAGCTCCTGGAAGAGGAAGATCCTGAGTTGACGGCCTACTTATCAAAGAAAACCACATTCACATCACCCTAGGCTCAGAATGAAATAATGGAGATGTTCAGCCATCAAATACTGAGGAACATAGCAAATGAAGTGCAGCAAAGTAAAATCTTTGCATTAATGGTTGATGGCACACAAGATGTTACAGGTGCCGTACAGGAAGCGATATGTGTACGATAAGTAGATGAGAACCTTGACGTCCA
Organism: Tachypleus tridentatus; assembly: GCF_004210375.1. Classification (NCBI taxonomy): domain Eukaryota; kingdom Metazoa; phylum Arthropoda; class Merostomata; order Xiphosura; family Limulidae; genus Tachypleus; species Tachypleus tridentatus. Next base: position 74,495,154 of record NC_134836.1, on the reverse strand, counting down.
TGAGACATTTCTTGGTTTGTACAGTGTTTCAAATACAACTGGTGAAACAATATCCTCGACTGTACTTGATGTACTGACTAGACTCAATTTACCACTGTCAGGATTAAGAGCACAAACTTATGATGGAGCTGCTAACATGAGTGGTGCATACAGTGAATGCCAGGCAAAAATAAAAGAGAAGCAACCATCAGCTTTGTTTTTTCACTGCAGAGCACACAAGGCTAATTTAATAATGCAATATGCAGTTGAAGCTTGTGAATGTGTTCGAGATTCTATCCAGTGGGTCATGATCTTGGTGTCTTGCTTCAGAGGTCAGACAAATACAAGAGAATCTTTGAAAATATTGTATCGTCAGATAGCCACAATGGTCCAGTTAAATACATCCGCCCACTGTGTCCAACACGCTGGTTGTGCTGCCTATCTGCAGTTACATGTGCTAATGATCACTGCAGTGACATTGTTGATTCTTTGTCTGAATTAGTAAATGAAAAATCAAATGTAGCAGTGAAAGCACGAGGTCTGCTGGACAGATTTGACAAAGGAAAGACAGTTTTAGGATTGTTGATGGCTCAGCATCCATTAGCTGCATTAGAGGAACTAAACCGTGCATTCCAAGCAAAATCAGCGACAGTATCTGGCATGATTGAAGCATCTGAAATGACAGTTAAGCAATTGCGGGTATTGCAAACAGAGGAAAATTACAACAAGATATTTGATGAAGCTGAGAAAAAGGTAACTTCCCTAGATCTAGTGCCTATTGAACTACGACACATTCCAGAGTCCCCCAGAAGGATCACAAGTGATGGCTCAGCACACCATTCTGCAACAGCTAGAGATTACTACAGAAGCCAATATTTTGAATTTGTGGACACAGTCATAGAACATCTGACCACTAGATTCAATGCAGATAACAATGACTTGAGGCAATGTCTGGCACTTGATAACATGATCACATCTGGCAAGATTGACTGGGTTATAAACTTCTATCCAGAAAACTCTGTACAATGGCTTGAGTTTCAGTTGCTCATGTTCAAAGGAACATAAAAAGCAGTATCTCTGAAAGTTGTGAAGGATGCTTACTGTAAAATGCATAAAACAAGCCAGCAGATGTTTAGTAAAGTGTTTCTCATGAAAATTTTGCTTGTATGTCCAGTATCCAGCTGCAAATGTGAACACAGCTTTTCTGCATTAAGACGGTTGAAGACGTGGTTAAGGTCAACTATGTCTCAGTGCTGCCTCAAACATGTGGCAATTTGTCACGCTCACAAAGATGAGGTCGACAAGATAAATATAGAAGAGCTTATAAAAGAATTCATAAACAGATCATCACATAGGAGGTCTACGTTTGGGAACATGTAGACCAGAGGACTAAATGAATCTTACTTCAATGAAAAGTATGAATAATTATGTGCTATATTGTATTGATGTGTAATTTTCAAGAGTTCACAAAGACATTTTAATTCTTTTTATCAAACAACATAAACAGTTTTTCAGTAGATATAAACTTATCAAGAGTAATTACTAATTTTATAAATATTTGAAAATGTAATTCATGCAATGAAAGTTATTAGTAACCTTGTCAAGTATAATGGCCATCTTTTATACTGTGCAGTGTGCAGGAATAAATTCATGTGGCAGTTAATTTGTGACACATTTGTCTTTATTCTACTAACATTTTAAAATCTGTTCACAACACCTTACTTATACAAACCTACATGGAAACCTTGAAGTATTGTGGCAACAAGATTACTCTGTGACTGCATGTTTACAGTTTTCAGGTTCACATAATCAGAGATTACCAATTTACAAATTGAACAGTCCACATAAGTGGTTGCAAAAATCATCCCCCCCCCCATCAAGTGTAAAATATCTACGCCCCTGTTGTCAATGATTCATTTTCTACACCTATTAATGATTTGGAACCACTGACAATAGTTTGTTTTTTCTTCTCTTCTTTCAGGATTAGCAGGAACAGTATATTTTCTAAATGACCTTGTCCATCCAGAACAAGCAGCATTTCCTGCATTTCAACTCTTTTGAATTGTGAAACAACTGCATTTTTTTGTTTTGTATAAAGATATGCTACTAAATATGTGTAACTACAAGTTTTCTGTGTTGAATCTAACCATTTAAGTAATTTTTATCTTGTTTTTCAGCATGAGATATTGTTTACCAATTTGACTCTTAGTAATTTGATCTGAAATTTACTTTTCATGGGTAATAAATAACTGGTAATTTCTACCCTCTCAATGAAAGTGCTTCGTTTTATACAATTAGTTTTGAATGCCTTTAAATAAACTAGATATTTTTTTCAGTCACTATGTTTTTTTATTCAAGTGGTTTCAAAATTGAAAACAAATTTCTTATTCATGTTTATTTCTAAATTTATTTTAATAATTTTGTTTCTTAGTCACATCAATCGACTCTACATATTTCATGATTTTTTTTGTTTATATATGTTCATCTTATCTGAACTTTAATTGTTTTATGTTAAGAACCTCAGTTCCACTAATCAACTTCACATATTTTAATGATTTTTTTCATATATGATTATAGATTATGCAAACTTGTGGATGATATTTTGACTCATAGCAATATTTTTACTGTGCTGACTGGGGAATCTTAAAGATATGTTCAGAATCTTTATAATAAAATGCTGACATTTACATTTAACGTCTGGAAACATGAGTGCATGTACACTACCCTATTCTTTTTTCGTCAGTTTTCACATGAATGGCAGCTTGTAAGTGCCCAGATTAATATGTGATTTTCACAAAAATTCTAATTAAATTATTTGTACTATAAGATTGTTACTACATTTGTCTATATTCCTTATGTAAGTTCTAGATTTGCTTGCAAACTCCACAAATATTTCTTATTGAATTATGTTCATTTAATAGTGAAACACTACCTTAACATAGGAAGTTCTAGAAAGAATGGGAAGTAATATTTTTAGGAAATCATTCAAAGTTCAAAACCATTAATTATGTATTAGTTTATATTTTTTCATTACATGTTTTTTCTAAAGATGTATTTTACATTATAAAAAATGCAAAGATATACAAGTTTCAAAAATTCTAATATTGTCATAAATTGGAAAAAAATTTAATGTATTTCCATAGATTGCAACAACTGAATTGCGTATTTTAGTTTGAAAATACAGTTCATGTGTCTCAACGAACCATTCTCTCAATAGTATTGTGTGTTTCTGTTTAATATTGATTACATTAATTATTGCAAAATGATTCGTGGAAATTCTTTTTGGATTTAGAGATTGATTGACGAACACGCCATCAATAAAAGATCAAACAGTGAGGGAGTGTTTGAGTTTAGGATCCATTTGAAGATCAGAGTGAAGAAACGTCTGTGATACAGTGGTGTTCTTGTTTAGAGGCAGATTGATAAATTACCTCCAAATGACGTAAATTTCGTTGAATTGAGTGTAAATATGAGAAAGAGCCTTAAAAACAATAACAACGCCCTATTTACTGTATATGCTGGTATATAAAATGGCATTTGAAGCTTAACAAATTCTTCAAAATTAGGGGTCGTTTTATACAACTAGTTAAAATCAGACATAATTGATTACCTTCTGATGCTAGATGATGAAAAAGATTTGGATGTTGAAGGATATTAATAACTCGTAACCATTTCAGTCGAAAGTGCCAATAAAACAAAAACTTAAAAATATTTTAATCGCTAATAAAACGATCTTTAAAATGTTTTAATTACCTGTATTGGGTATAAAATGTACTGAGTGTATTAACTATATTCAGTAAGCATATATACTTTTTCTTTCCAATACTGATGACCAAGGAGTATCGGACAGCATTTGGTTTCACTAATCAAGTACACGATTCTGAGGGATCATCTTATATGGCCAGTATAGCCTGAAACTTACATTTTAACTTGAAAGTTAGGGGGTCGTCTTATGCGTCAGCATATCTGGTATTTCATATTCTGCTATTATATTACATACCATAATCTCGTCTTTTCAATTTGAAAGGTCAGCCGTCGATATGGATCATTAGGGCAGGTTTGAAACTTTCACAGACTAGCTATTTTAAAATATCCAACACATACTACAAGGTGCTATTTAGTGTAAACTCATTATTGTGTATGTTGACTTGCATTGCCTTATTTTAACTTTGTATAGCTTTTACTGTTTTGTATCTTTTAAAATAGCTAGTCTCTGAAAGTTCCAAACCTGTCCTAGTGATCCATATCGATGGCTGACTCGCAAGTATTACTGTAAGAATTTAGAAATATTTCTTCTTCATATGGTAGTCAAAAAGCAGCCTTTTATTTACAACATCAATACATTTGTTTGTAGTTATGTATAAAGCCACACAATAGGCTATCTGTACTGTATCATCACGGGTATTGAAACACGGTTTTTAGCTGTATATGCCTTCAGACTTACCACTAAACTACCCAGTGGGGGCTATGTTAAATGTAAAAAAATGCAACTACCTTGTGAAACAGTAGACTGGTTTTGTTTTGAACTTCACGCAAAGCTAAACGTGGATTACCTACTCTAGCCTTCTCTAATTTAGCAGTGTAAGACTAGAAGGAAGTAGTTAGTCATCATCACTCACCGCCAACTCTTGGACTACTCTTTTTACCAACGAATAGTAGGATTGAACATCACATTACGATGCCCCATGGCTGAAAGAGCAAGCATGTTTTGGTGAGATGGGAATTCGAACCCACGACCCTCAGATTGAGGGTCAAATATACACAACACGACAGCTTTTTATTATTATTACTTATATAGTTATTATGAATGAAAAAAAGATGTGATATGACATGACGTTGGAATATGGAAAGTATTAGTTTGGAAGTTTAAGAAAAAAACTAAACGTGTTGGTAAAATAAAACATGCGCTAAAATGAGATATGGTTACAAACAAATCAATCGGTACAAAGTTCTGTTAGCATTCTTACCAATTTAATAAGGAACTTAAAGATGTTTGCGAACACCGTAACATTTTTTTTTAATTTCGCGCAAAGCTACACAAGGTCTATCTCCGCTAGCCGTCCCTAATTTAGCAGTGTAAGACTAAAGGGAAGGCAGCTAGTTATCACCACCCACCGCTAACTCTTGGGCTGCACTTTTACCAACGAATAGTGTGATTGACTGTAACGTTATAACGCCACCACAGCTGAATGGGAGAGCATGTTGGTGTAACGTAAATTCAAACCCTCATTTCGTTATGATGTCGAGGTCTGACATGACCAGGTGGTTAGGGAGCTCGACTCCCAGTCTTAGGAAAATATCGTGACAAAAATTATCTTTGATGTACTCATTTAAACCAAATATCTTAGTTTATCCAGATAAAGATGCAAGTAATATTATATCTACTATCGCCGAACATACTCGCCCTTTCAGCTATAAAGGTGTTTATAATGCGACCGCCAATCCCACTGTTCTTTGCTGAAAGAGTAGCCCAAGAGTTGGGAATGGGTGGTGTTGACTAGCTCTCTATTACTGTTAACTTGGAGACAGCTTATGCAGGTAAGCTCTCGAGTAGCTTTGCATGAAATTCCAAACAACCAAACCCTACTATCGCATCATTCATATGTAACATAATATTAATATCACGTGTGTTTATCTTTCATTCTTGATGTCATACTGGTGCTAATTTGAAAATGTTACTTGGACGTGATTGTAAACTAAACATACATGTACAGATAACTATATCTCTCATCAGTGACCCATTTCTATGTTGTGGCTTTTTTCTAACTATCTGGGTAATACTAGCATGAAGAGCTATAGATTCAGCTGAAGGGACTAACTAAAAATATTTAAATATGTAATAGGCTTAATATTAATGCATTATAACAAGTACAATTGTATTATACTGTTTTATGAGAATGCTTTTAAAGTTTTCTTATAACTGTGAAAGTTATGTCCTATCTTACTATTTCTGTGATCCGATGACTGCAATTTGAAAAAATATATATATCTTAAATCCCAAGATTAGAAAAACCATCTTCTTGTTCGCAGGCCTACTTTTTGCACTCTGCTGGTATTCCATAAGATACGACAATTAACTAACTGTCCATAATCAACAATAATACACAAACATCAGTCTGTCAGTGGTGTAGCAACTTGTGAATAATACACGTAGCCGGTGGTGTTGCTGTTAATTCTGTTAGGCTTAAAAAAACAACAAAAAAACAACTCTACAAGCTACACAATCAACTTCTGGGCTGAAGTGGGTATTCTTCTTGACCTCGAGCTAGATTCATAACGTCTATCCTATGCAGTCTGATTACATATAATTACTTTATTCGCTGTTTGAAGCTAATATTGTTTGCGAGACCTAAAGATGGTAACGTTGTATTTACAATAGTCAGTTGTAGCAGGTTAAAAACATAAATGGTAAAATGCAGACATGCAGTTCACTGTAGTCTTAAAATTGTTAATAGGTTTAACTTGCTCCAACCAGTTATAACCTGGTGAACTCATGCCCTCTTAGTTAGCCTGTCTATTATAACTAGACAGACTGTAGTTACATGTTAAAGTTACAAGATATCCATTCAAATGATGAGGAACAATGGGCCTAATGCTGCATATATATGTATAACACTATCTGTTTTCACGTGAACCTTAATTCGTTGTGAAGGTCTAGTTGTGGATCATGTATGTGTGCCTTTAAGAATAATCTCGCAATGCAGACAGAAGTCGTAATTTGAAAATTATCCACTGTCAAGCCCTCTGATTTGAAGCATGTTATTCAATGGCGTGTTAGTATACTGGGGACCAATGCAAAAACACTAATTGTGTTTTTTTACACAAACCAAAAATATATCAAAAAAACACATACCAATACATCTATTAAAAGTTTATTAGAGAATGGGTGCGCAAGCACTTTCAAGACAGACAAAAATTAAGTATTATTATAACAGCTTATTTACTAAAAATAATAGTGTATTTCCTAACACTAACGGCCCAGCATGGTCAGGTAGGTGGTTATAGCACTCGACTCGTAATCCGAAGGTCGAGAATGCTCGCCCTTTCAGCCGTGGGGGCTTTATAATGTTACGGCCAATCCCACTATTCGTTGGTAAAAGAGTAGCCCAAGAGTTGACTGTGGGTGGTGATAACTAGCTGCCTTCCCTCTAGTCTAACACTGCTAAATTAGGGATGGCTAACGCAAATAGCCATCGTGTAGCTTTGCGCGAAATTTAAGAAAAACAAAACAAAACCTAACACTAACTACTTTAATTGTATTTATTAATGGCCTGGCATGGTGAGGTGGTTAGGGCGCTTAAATCGCAATCTAAGGGTCGCAGGGTCTTATCCCTGTCTCACCAAATATGCTCGCCCTTTCAGCCGTAAGAGTGTTATAATATTTCCATCAATCTCACTATTTTATGATGAAAGAGTAACACAAGAATTGGTAGTAGGTGATGACGACTAGCTACCTTCCCTCTATTCTTTCACTTCTAAATTAGGGACATTTGTTTAGAATTTTGTTTGTTTAAAATTAAGCACAAAGCTACTCAATGGGCTATATGTGCTCTGCCCACCACGGGTATCGAAATCCGGTTTTTTAATGTGTAAGTCCGCAGACATACCACTGTGCCACTGGGGGGCTAAATTAGGGACGGCTAGCGCAGAGAGCCCTCATGTAGTTTTGTGCGAAATTCAAAACATATTTACAACTAATATATATATATACCTACCTCGATCTTAGTGGGATTTGCTATATCCTAACCCCTTGCGCCCCCTATCTAAGATGTAAATTAAAACATTGAAAATACAGCTTACAACACATGCAACGATTGTACAAATCTACCAGACTGAAAAGAATGTTGCCGCATTAGTTACTGAATTTCACCTGATAATATAACAATTAATTCGATCCATTATTATTATATCGTAGTTTAACATAAAAACAGTATAGTGTTTTGTCTAAAATTAATGACAGGATTGGTTTTAAAACCTTTTGTCCTCGACAAAACTAAGCGTAAACGGTTTATTTGGCGGAGTAGAGTTCTGGTTTTCTTGGTAATTTTCCAAGAACAGAACAGGAAAAGTAGTGCAGGTTTATTTATTGAGTTATCTGGAAAATTAAATATTTACATTTTATATAAACATGAGCTATTAAACTTATAAAAGTTTTAACGCTCATTATTATGAAGATTACTCATATTTTCCTTCTAAGTTAAGAAAACAGGAACAAGCAAATAAGCTTAGCCTGACGTTTATTAAAGGACCAATGAAGTAACAGTTTGTACTATTTTTTTTATTATGTTTTAACAAATACCATCCTAGCTCCATGATGTCATGCGGAACAATACAATTTGGTCATAAGTGTAAGAAAGGCTCATTCTCAATGTGACGGAGCTGTCGTATCTTGACGTGGCTGCTACGTTTTTGAAAATTTATCCACTCGGATTGTGGCAAAGTTGGTGACGAGAAATACGTAACTGGTAAGTTCTCAGCTGAGCGTTAATAAAAGTGAGGTGTGTTGTCCAGTGGGTGACATAAAAGTGGGGAGCTTAGAAGAAGTTCGATTATGTATAGTGCTTAAGTAATGAGTTATAGTGAAAGTACTTTGTTCTTTGATCAAGCGCATTTATATATAGGAATTGGGATCTACACTGTAGCTTGAACATTTTTCTGAAATGGGCTTGACATTTAATAATCTTAAATAATTTTGAATGTTTTGTAGCAGTGTTAAATATCAATATCTCGACATTTAAAACTTCCTAAATATTTTTATTTACCTTAACCCTGACGTAACACGTGCAAGAATAACAGTTTAGCAAAGGCAACATCCTAGTACATTCATGCAACATAAGTTGACTACGGTTAATATAGAACGAATGTGATGTATGTCGAAATACTAGTAGTAGAAGTAGTAGTAACTAGGCTAGTACTGTTAACATATTGAAACAAGTACGGATATTAATAATGATGTAATAATAGACGAAAGGAAAACGAAAATTTAAGACTGTTGAAGAAAAGTCTATCCTGTTTACGTTTAGCATTACCCCCTATTAAACAAATAACTAGGAGATTAGGCTTAGGCTATGCATGCAAATAGCGTGAAGAAAATCAGGCTTAAAAGTTGCGCGGGAGAAAAGTAGGCTTAACATGATAACAGTAAACAGTAGTAGCAATACTATTTGATAAGTACTCAATTAAGAAATTAATTTATATATTTTGTAGAACGTTGTTCATTAATATCAACAGCAACAAGTATAGCATAATAATTAGTATACTATCAGTACGAGTGCTGTGTGAACTTACCTGACTTCTGGAATGGAAAATAGGAAATTTTATGAGGAGCGACATTGTAAATTGGAAGTTGTAGTTTAACACTGTTATGTGACAGTGTAGTGTAACCGCTCTGAAACAGTTTAAATGAAACTTTTTCTTGCCATTTGATAAGTGTTATTATGTTCATTACATTTTATTTTAAAACGATAGACAAACAAAACATGGTTAACGTGTATTTAGTTAAAATTAAAAAGAATAACAAAAAAGAAGAAAAAAATGTTGCTTTTTTTTTTTTTTTTTTTTTCGTGGCTGACAAGTCATCAAATCTCAATCTCTACAGCGACCGGTGACAAATAAGGTTAAGAAAACGTAACAGAGAGGGAGTGAACAATACCGTGTGATATGTCTATCAGGTTATTCACCAAATTAAAAAGAAAACAAATCTATATATAATGTAAACATATATATAAAACTTGTATTCAGGTATAGAGAAATCGGGACACTTGCTTCTGATTGAAAAAAAACAAGGCGAAAAACTGTATTGATTCCAGTTTTTACAAGAATATCATGTAGCTATTACCACAAATAATTATTGTACTGATTACTAAAGTGTCCAACAGAGAATGGTCCATTGCTTCATGTTAACTTAGTAAAAGAAATATTTGTATGCAATCAACAAGGCCAACACTGCTTTTGAGTATGTTGTTTACAAATTTGAAGTCCAAATATATGTAAAGTTTGTATAGTAACTAGGGGGCAACCTAACATTTATCTTCTCCACAGTAGACATATTCAAATGTCATGCTTATATCATTGTTATTATATAACGTCTTCAGAATACAATTTTGTGATTGCTTAGGATAAGGAAGGTCTTTAGTACTTGTGCTATTTTTAGGGATGTCAAGCTGAAGCTTAATATTTTCTCTAAGTTGATCCCTAGCATTGACAACCAAAAACCAGCTATTTGATTGGTCAGCAGTATGGCAAGAAACCAACCACCTATGTATTAATTTTAGAAGTTATCTAATAACTGCTGTATTTAAAATAGCTGTCGTATTTAAATATCCAACTATTATATAAGCTGAAATGGAAGATATGACATTAAATAGGCAGAAAATGTTAAAATTACTGAGAATATTTTAAGTTTTTCATGATGTTAGAGAAACACAGGTTCAAGAAATCTTGATAGAAATGAGCACTTTCTAAAGGTGGACCTTTCTTCTTCAGGGACAAATAGGGAATTCTTTCATTCAGTACCATTATATCCTAGCAAATTTTCACTTATGTCGGTTGATAATTATGTTATATTAACATTTGTAAAAAGGAAAATTACAAGATTTGAGCAGTGAAATGGTTTGAATTTCAGTTAACTGTATTTTCTCATTTGCAGAAGTTAGGAAACAAATGGATCACTGCAAAGAGAATGTACACATGTCAAATATTATTGTACCATGTTCAATTTACTTTTTGAAAATGAGCTTAAAGCCAGAATTTGTCAAACTATCAGGTCATCTCTTAAGTAATGTTCAATTTTAGGTTCTGAAAAACAGGATTTCAAATGCTTTTAATGTTATTTAATCAATGATGTATGTTCCATTATTATTAATTGCTTCCTGCCAGTGATTCACAAGCTCTTGAATGCCATTTGTATAAAACTCTTGGGGTTTGGAGGAAAAGAACGTAGAGAGGGTAGTTTTGACATCTTCATGTGTTTCAAGCTCTTTTCCATTAAGATAGTTCTGCAGACTTTGGAATAGATGATAATCAGATGGGGCAAGGTCTGGAGAATAAGGAGGATGTGGATGTTTTTCCCAGTCTAGCCCTTCAATATTTGTAGATGTGATCCTTGCTGTATGGGGCCGTGCATTATCCTTGTCTAACACAATACCTTTACAGGCCTCTTTTTCTTTCAGTACAACATTCAAGTGCTCTAACTGTTGACAGTAGAAGTATGATGTAATCGTTACGTTGAGTGGCAGCAACTCAAAGTGGATCATATCAACAGCATCCCACCAAATGCTTAACAAGACTTTCGTTGGGTGGAGTTTCATTTTGGGCTGTGCTTTAGTCAGTTTACTTGCACTGAGCCATTGTCTGTGGCACTTAACATTTTCATAAAATATCTATTTTTTATCTCCAGTTAAAAGCCTGTTCACAAAAGGTGAGTTATGTTCACGAGAGTGCAGAGAAGTGCACATGTCCACTCTTGCTCAAAGATTGGCTTCTGTTAAATCATGGGGACCCATTTTCCAAGTTTTGACACCTTTCCAAGCTGTTATAGATGGTGGTGAACTGTTGAATTAAGCATCTGTGCTAGTTCTTCAACTGTTACAGCACAATCTTCATCAAGTGCAGCTCATAGCAAGTCATCATTAAACTCAACATGATGACCTAAACATGGTATATCACTTAAACTGTAGTTACCTTATCTGAACTTCTGAAACCACCTTTGAGATTTTCTGTCATTGAGAGACTCAGCACCATAAACACCTTGAATGTTACATGTAGTTTCTGCTACACTATTTCTTTTTTTAAAGTCATAAAGCATTATATGCCTAATGTGCTCCTCAGACATGCCCATCTTCATAAGGGTTGATTTTATTAATTATCTGAAAAATTTGAATTGGGTTGGTTTCTTTTAATTGTCTGAACATTTTTATACACATCCCACTACATATTGTAGTCATTAAAGCCTTCTACAAAGACAGAAATGATTATGCACTTTCTATATTAAATTTTTGGACATTACTTATGGTATGACCTTATAATTGCTTGTGGCATATGATATGTCTTTGTTTTTTAACTGTTCCTACTAACTGGAGAACTGTATTCTAGAATTACAGAAAATTACTTTGTAATGAACTTTTGGTATGTTAAAGAAATATGCAAGAAGACCTTGTGTAAAGGTTTTAAATGCAGTATTCTCTGAGAGGAATTATCTTGTACCATTCACCAAAGACAGTATGCTGTTTTAACATTTGAAAGGTGTTTTTTATAAATATTGTTCCTTTTTCCCTAGAACTCCCATGTGTTTGTACATATGTTATGTAAAAGTAGGCACAAGTGTTTAATACAAATTTATCCCCAGAACAAAATATTTTCATTTGTGTTTGGAATTAGTGTTGTGTGTTGATGCTTAAAAGATGATGAAACACTAAGCTGAAATATTTGTTGAAGATTCCACAATTTAAATGGGTTTCTCAGGATATTAACTTAGAAATGTAGCATGTTTTTGTGTTTGGTAGTGATTTTCTTGTAGTCTTCAATAGCTTTTAAAAAAATACACAACACTATTCTAATATTAAAGTACTGATCATCAGTGCTGTTATTAATTTTCCTAAAACCATCCACATTGGCAAATATCTTACTTTAAAAGTGCCATAAACTAAATCTTATATAGGATTTTCTTGTAGTTCTTTTATTAATATTCCATCAGAACTGATTCCATGTATAATTGCTTTGCTACTAATAAAAATATGGTTTTTGAAAGGTTAAGACCTGGAATAAAATAGTTACCAAACTACATTTGGTACTGTTGGAACCCAACCTATGACCACTGTAACATATCCCAAATCTTGTTTAAATGTTTTTATTTACAAATTACCTAATTAACTTTATTCCCTATAGTGGAGGTACTGTGATGTATTGGCTTTGCAGTTTGGGCTTATCATTGGATGGCTACAGGTTTCAAGTTGGTGCATGTCATAATGTTGTGTTTTTGAACAAAATCACTTATTGTAATTGTATTAGTCTACCAAACTGATGAGTACCAGCTGTTAGCAGAGGGTCAATATATGATGGACTGGCATCCTGTCCACGGGAAATGTATGTCATCATTTACATCTGCTTCTGCCAGTTAAGCAGGTGTTTAGCACTGGATTCTTTGTGGCTATCTGGCATGGGAGGGATTTGAATTGTAATACAGACTTTAAGATTTAGTACAGGTGAGGTTGGATTCCAGAACTGAAAGAGGATAAGTGTGAATGTAACATGAAATATTGATGAAACTTGATATGCTTATAGATTGGTACAGATTGGTTAAGAACAACTTTTTTATCCAGAAACTCTTGATAAGGGTAGAGGTCCTTTAGTCAACCATTTCTTTTTGTAAACTGTTTATTTCCATATATTACTACTGTGTAGCCTATACTACAGTGGTAAAATATGTACTCAATGTAACTTTTATATTTTTACAAATTTAATGTTTAATATACCCTTAACCAGTACATATCTTTCTTCATTAAATTATTGTATTCTAGTTAAATAATACGAAAATATCAGGATTAAAAGTAGAATATGTGCAGAAATTATGTATATTACATTATTCAAATTTATATTGCAACTATTGAAAGAGATTTTACTATTGGGGTTTAGTGCCAATATCTTTATTTTCCAGTTTATTTTCAGAAAGTTTCTCTAATTATGCCTTGACACTAACCATGTCCATTTCACTTTCTGCCAAAAAAAGAGGAAAATGAATTTCAGAGGTTAACTAAGATTTCAAGGTGAATCATTTCAAGTGGCCCAAAAAGCTATAAGAAGTTACTGAATTTGCACAAGATGAACCATTTCGGTTTGAGTTATTTCAACCCCTGAATACCCAATACTGTGTTTGTTTGTCAGCATTCTTCCCTTTAATTCCTGCAGAGTTATGGAGATAACAAGGATTTCCCTGCTGTTTGTGGCATTCTTTTTCTACATTCTGTTTTTCTTTTATTTCAAAGCTTTGGTGCTTTAGTTTTTTCTAGAAATAAAAAAAACAAACAAAGTTGACAATTTTTCAAGAAAAATAATTTTTACATTTTTAACACCATTCACAATTTCAGACTTATCTGTCCAAAAACTAGTTTTTATTTTAGTGTAAATGATTAAAATGTCAAAATGAGTTCCCAAAAAGGATTTTCATGAATTTTGAATCTGCCATAGATCACAAAATAGTTTTATTCATATGAAATACAGCTTGGTACCAGATGTTATCACATGCTCCATTATTTTAGAAATCAATGAACATAATTTCAAATGATTGTGTGGATCCTTTCAATAAGGTCTGTTTGTTTATATTCTTAGAGCATTGCTACCCTGGGTGCCCTTCTGCAAACCAAAAGTTCATTGTGTTGACACATAGTTGTTTGACATTATGAAATTGTCTGCCTTCTGAAATATTTATTTACTTATGAATTAATTTATGTTGTAAATGTTGCAAAGATTAAAACTGAACTAAAGAAACATGTTGCTGTATTAATACAATTATTTCTAATAATATTTTTTACATTTTGCTGTATGTTTTTGACTGTATGTATTATTTTAAAGTTTGATTTAACATTTTAATTTGTTTTGTAATTGTTTGGGAGGAGTGATCAGTTTAATTTTTGCATTACGTAATACAATATCTCATTTAATACACCTACAGGTAAATATGGGAAGTTTAAACATAACCATAGTATATGAAAGACTAGGATATGGTAATTGAAAGTAAATGAAAGGTTTTGCCATGTTAATAAAATGTAAAATTACATAAAGTTTAGTGAGAATCGCAAATCCTTTACAGAGATTAGAAACGTTTATGTCAGCTAGTTTGTAGTTGGTTGTACTTGAACAATGCATTTGATGAGATTCATTAAACTTGTCTTAAATGCCGTAAAATGCACAGTACATTGAAGCATGTTGCCATAGATTATATTTTTCAACTAAGTAATTTTTAGTCTTTTACTTGCAAAAATCATGCTTTTTTTTTAAAAGTCTAGGTTATTAAATTTTATAAAAGTATTGCAAAATCATGTGTTATTTTTCATGTTTTTCAATGAAAATAACTTGAATGTTAAAACTGGTATGTTCATGTAACTTAACCACCAGCCCACATTTGAATGAAATTATCTTTTGCACAACTGTTAATTTCAAATTTTGCAGTATCAATCTTATATTAGTGTAATATCAAGTTATGGAAACCTAATGGACAAAAACTTTGAAATTTCAGTAATTATTCAATTACTTAGATTTTCTTGATAAATGCAAAACTAACCCCAGTTCCTGTCTATGCTATTATTTTAGACAGTGTCAGACAAATATTTTTTTACTGTAATTTATTTTATTTAATCAGCCTGCATTATATAAACAACCATAATCAAATTTCATGTAATAACTAATGTGTGCATTTTACAATTATGATAGCATTAGTCATTACATGAAATTTTATGGATTATAGCAAGAGTCGAGTATTTTTAGTGTGTTGCACATAATAATTTTTGTCCAATATATAAAATTAAAAAAAGTAGATTAATATGCCACCCTGATGTACATGTACATTAAAATACAAAAGGCATTCTACTTTCAAGGCAAAAATAAAGATAGATTTTGTAATAGAAAGGTACAAAAGAATTTTGACTTGTCATTGTGGATATTAGTAATCAATATGGATGAAGATAGTTTTATTTCTTGGTGACAGTAGAATGTTGTGCTTTATAATTAGCATTGTTGGTGGAAACCATAGTTATACATGTATGTATTGTATCGTTTACTACGTGCCAGCTACAACTGTTGAATACTAAACATTATCGTAGTTACTTTGAATGAAAGAGAGGTTTTTGTTATTTTGAAAACGACAAAAGACTATATTTCATTTAAAAATTTGAAAGTCACAGCTGCTCTTAATAATTTGTGTTATTGGCTGTTTGTCAACGTTCAGTAACCTTCATAATACAGCTACGCTCACTGTACCATGCAAGTTATTTATAGTTAGAAACACTGCTGTAGCAGACTCCTACGGTTCAGTCACAAAAGCATTTACCTGTCTCTAAGTGGTCATTAATTTTTCAATATTTTTTCATCTTAATATAACAATTTAATATATGGTTTGGAACACACATTTTTGTGAAGTGTGATCTAGGTATTAATATATGGTGTAAAATATTCTCATAAAATCAATAACAAATGGTTGCTAGTTGTAACATCAGTTTACTTCTCTAAAATTAACTGTAATTCTGTCTTACTTAATTATAATTATATGTCATATTTATATGCATAAATCTTCTGTCATGCTATTTTCAAATATTAAAACTTATTTTAATTTCAAATTATAGTGTTGATGTTCACTATAGGCAAAAGATGTTTATTGTAAGTGAAAACTGGTGTATCCAGGCCCCACACACCTGTATCAACAACCTACACTACTTTGCTGCTGATGTCAACCTTGTACTACAGAAAAAGTATTATAAATTGCCTGTTTAAGCATTAATCATGGACAAATTTACAGTTACAGTAACTTTCTGTATTTAAAGTCACTAAAGTGCATGTAGCTTGAATATTGATGTTTTTTTTAAAGGATATGTGAGTTTTCATCCTGAAATGTTTACTGAAATTTTTTTCAAGTGTACTCTTAAGTTTTACTGTAACACTAACCAGCTATTTTCAAGTGACACCCATAATTTTATGCCCTGTTATATTGGGATAATCTAATTTGCTCTGTAAGTTTAGATCTGACTACAGGACTGTACTGCTTTACACTTGTATAAGTATTAGAAAAGAAAATACATTGTATTTTATTTGAAACTATTTAGGATTTGGTGAACAAAACTGCATGATTCATAAAGTTGTGAACTCTATACTAATGACATTCCATCAGCTTCCTATGACCAATAGTTGTGAGGCTGAACACTGTCCAGTGGTTACTGTACCAGACTATGAATCTGGTGCTTGATTTGTTTACTTCCCATTACTGCAAAATAATAAAAAACACACACACACACTTTGAGGCAGTAGGTACATTATAAGGATGGTAGTCAAAGCCTACTGTTTGGTCAGACATCAGTAGACTAATAGTCTTATAGTCATTAGTGGATATTATTGATTAGCTACTTTCAAACTAATTTTATCGGTTCAAAATTAAGGATGACTAGCACAGATAGCCCTTGAATATCTTTGTGTGAATATATATATATGAAAAAATCCAAAGCTGTTGGCTTTTCATGTTAGAAATATTAAAATCTTTTTTAGACCTTTGAGAGTTTTACAATTATTACTACTGCTTCAAAATCTGGTTAACAGTGGAGTTATTAATATATAAATTTTTTCATTAAAATTTTGATTTCATTGTTACTTGAATGTTATATTTCTTTGCCAGTAATTAACAGTGTAAACTTGTACTGGTGAACTTATAAGCTATATGGGTTGTTTAGAAGCCGAAGAATAAAAACAAGTTTACACTGTAAATCGATGTAAAGATATTACTGATAGTTTGTGGTACAGTAATTGTCATCAGCCAACAGATTTCTGTTGTAAATCTTTGATGATACCTCAATGTAGCTTTGTTCTAAAACAAACAGAACATCAGTGCTTTAGCGTTAAGTCTTAATACTTAGTGTTAAAACCTGATTTTGATACCTGTGGTTGGCACAGTTCAGATAGCTTATTGCATGGCCTTGTGCTTTATAACTTAGAAACAATTGGTGTATATGAATTATAATTCATATACAATATTTGTTTAATGAGTAAATTATCAACAGCACACTCTGTTTAACTATTTCTAAACGATTTAAAATCGGCAAGGATTATTATAAGTATATGTATATAAATCAACAATACGACCCTTATTCGTAAAGGTAGATAGGTAATTATGGTTTTCGTTAAAGTTAATATAAGTGGGAATCCAGCAACCTGAAAAAATATCACGTATTTCACACCAACGGAATGAATATAAATTTGTTATGAATAAATTTTAGATCTAACTCACTTCTTAAATTAATATTAATATAATGAATATTCAAATATTTTAGTGCAGGTTTCTCCCAATTATTAAAGACCTTGAGATTTATTCTAATGCTTGTTAGGCTTAACTGATTTTTATCGATTGTTTACATTTTAGTACTAGAAAAGTCTTAATGAAAGTTGAATAAGTTATTACTTTAAATCTTCTTTCGTTTTTGTTTCGCTGTTAAAATCTCTCGGTTAATGCTAGTATATAATTTTAAATAAGTGCTTTAGAAATCAATATATGTGCTCCCCTTCTCGCGTTGTGAAATGTGTGCGCACCCCCACCCCTCCTTCTATACGCGCTTATTCTACAACACCGTACAAAGGCGGTAAGAATTGAATCTGATTCGTCCAGATGTTACGATTTAAATTAGTAATATGCCATGTGATCAAGTAGTTCAGCACTGAATGGTGGTTTGAGATATAACAATATCATTGGGCATGTTCTTGTAGAACTAAAGGAGGCTGAATTGCAAGACCTGTTGTTACTTGGTGGCGAGATATTTATAAAGTTATTGTACACTATGAACACTTTGTATTATTGATCGTACACAGGTTAAACTTATCGTACATCTGGCAACACTGGACCCTGAATATTGTTTATATGTATTACATGTTAGGTTTATATTGAGAAAAACAAATATACACACATACATAAAGATAATATTTGTGTATTATGTGCAATTTATTTGGTTGACCTCACGAGGTCAGCATGCAGGTGTATCTGTCAATCATCTTAAGGTCTGCTAAATACTGGTTATCAGCAAGGTATCCGTGAAACGTCACAGTTTCATTTGGCGTCGGTTTTATGTAATAAATATAGAAATTCGAACTGTTCGTTCCATTTAAATTGAACCTTTGGGGATTTCAGCAGAGTTCGCATATGCTAAATGTTATCGAAATCGTTTGGTTCAGTGAGAGCCTCATAATTTTAAAACACTACAGTGTGTGACAACCGTTATATAAACATACGCGATTTCTCTGTAAAAATGATCGAGCAACATTATAATTTAAGCATTAATGGCAGAATGTTAAAATAACGACCATTTCAAAGATAAGGATCGTTTTTGAAGATATCGCTTAATGATGAGGACAGATACTGACGATTCATTTCCTTAAGACATCCAGTTTAATATAGCTGTCGTTTTTAAGCAAAATAATATTTTCTATTTATTGAAATAATTGTATAACGATGGATATCATGTGTAATTATTTAATTATTACTCTTTCCCCGTTATGTCAGGAGTAAGTTTACGTGTTAAAATATTAAAATCTGGGGCTCGTTTCCCTACGGTGAATATGGCATAATTTGTCCAGAGAGTAGTTTTGTAAAAAAAACAACAAACTTATCACTCAGAATCGTTCAAATACATTTATGGATTGCGCCATCTGTCATCAGTATTTCTAATTAAAGATAATGTTTGTTCTTTTAACAACAACAAAAAGATTAATTGTTTTGGGTACCACTGATGTTTAACTTTATGTGGTTATATACTAGTAATGGAAGATCTGTTTCAGTAAAATGAATATTAGTGGATTTTAATATTTTCTGCTTCTGTTAAACTTATGTTTACTGACTGATAATATGATATATTTAAGATGAAAAGGTGTATGTTTTAAACCTAATTTTATTTTGTTAATGGAACTATTATCATTGTTAATGAACTTGAGTTTGGAGGTTACTCAGACTTGACAGTACCACAACAATTGTGTTTTGTAGAGTACAGTTTCTAAATCTGTAAAAGTTTAAATTTTATGCACAAAAACTGGGAGAAAACAAAAAGTTTAATGGTAAGTAGATAGTAAAAACATCTGGTGGTAGTGTATGTTCTGCAAAAATCACCATTTCCTGCTCATTCATCTCAGGACACGTTCTTTTCTTTTGTGATATTCAATTTTTCAAATCCTTCATAATAGCTTTGAAATATCATTGTTTTATTTTGAATTTTTTTTCTTTTTTGAAACAATTGCTTTTTCAGAAAGTTTCTTAACTTGTGAAATGAAAACTACTAAAAAAAGGTAACAGATTTTCAGTTATTTATAGGAAAATATAAAATGTTTAGCATTTCATTTTTCCTTTTTTGAGTTTGAACAAGAATGAAGTTTGTATTTGGCTACTGTTTTTTTGTTTTTTTTAGCTTTTTACCTTTAACAGTTTTTTTAATGGTCATAGCACTGCTGTTAACTTGTAGCCAGAATTAAAATAATGTATATTGTAGTTTGGGCAGTCAGAATATAGTTTTATAAAGTACAGTTTAAATAGGATGGTAAAACCATGGCAGGATTATACACAAGTGTCTTTTGCATATTGTAAATAATGTATATTAATAATAGATTGAGAATTTGATTAACCATTTAGACATTACTGTTTAATGTTGTTACAGAATGCCATGGATGGTTTAGTAGAAGAACAGATTTCTGTTGCAGTGTCTTCCTCACAATCAACCATTGATCGGGCTACAACTTCCTCTAACCATACTGGTCAGGGGACCCAAAATGGAACAGCTCAACCTACAGGAATACTTTCAGCTAGTTCCCTTGTCTCGGGAACACAAGTTAGAGGCAATGGGACAATACTGCTTATGCCACGTGCATCAGAGAAAAATGTGAGTTCTTATGTTGTTTATTTCACAAATTTTAATGCTTTTATTCACACCAATCCTTGCAGCATGTCGAATGACAGAACTAACAAGGTAATGGCTAAAACATATCAAACACTCTAGAGTCAAACATAATATTTAGAAGATATTGTATGGCTTTTTGGGGATTGACAGATGACTTCCATATGTATGGAGGAGTAAGAAGTTGGTAATTTATTACCAGTATGGGTGAACTGGAACAACCTGCAGTTCATCAGTTTACAAGAACAATTTAGGAAGGTTAATAATTCCAGGAACTAACAGAAATTATTTATATTAAATAATCATAATTCAAACCAGGTGGTGTCCCATTTATCAAAAGATAATATTCAAAGAAAACATAGTCATTATAGAAAGAAAAGTGTATATGCAAGTAAAAATAACTAGGTTGGCTCACAAAGAGTTTAATAGAAAAAAATTAAAGAAAAACATCATAAATTTAAAAATTCAACTTGACTGGTATAACAAGAGACTTAGAAGATTACAGAATATCAAGAAAGTGAAATGGAAAATTAGGACATCAAATAGGATGTATGAGAAAAAGTTGGCTGAAAATGTAAAAATTGTAAGGATTTCTTTAAGTATATTAAGGGTAAACAAAATGTTAAAATCAGGGCAGGACCCTTGAGGGATGATAAAGGATGATGGCTGTGTTATTAAATTTTGCTTTTTTCTTTGGTTTTAACTAATAGGATTTAAACAGTATTCCATATCTTGAACAACTGATAAATGGAAACAAGATCAAACAAGATTTCTGCATTAATTCTGAGCTGGTTAAGGAAAAAATTATGAAGTTTTAAAGGCTCCTGGGCCAGATAATAATTCTCCAAGAGTTTTGAAGGAGGCTAAAGATTAGATATGTAATACTATTGTTTGTCAGACCTTAAAAAGTGGTCAAGTAGCAGAGGATTGGAAGTTAGCTAATGTAACTCCTCTTCTCAATGGATGTGATAAAAATTATCTCAGAACTTGTAGACCTATTAGTCTTACACCAGTTGTGTGAAAAGTTTTGGAAGTTCTGTTAAAAGTTGCTTTGCTAAAGCATTTAATAAAGTTTAGAAATTTATTGGATAGTTACCATGGTTTTGTTAAGGGATGATCTTGACAATGTTAAATCGTTTTACATTCTTTGAAATGGTTACTGCTTATGTAGATATGGGTAAGGGTGCAGATGTGGTGTATCTGGATTTTCAGAAAGTATTTTAAAAGGTTCCATGTAAAAGACTTGTAAAAACAAAAATTATCTATATAAGTGTGGGAGTTAAGTTAGCAATTCAATAGAAGAGCGACTGGATGGAAGAAAGCAGAGGGTTGTTATAAACAGAGTTCACTCACACAGGATTAATGTCACAAATGAGGTTCTTCAAGGCTCAATCTTAGGACCTTTGCTCTTTTTCAATTACATCAATGATATGGATAAAGAAATAATTTAATTTGCAGGTGATATCAAGATTTTCGGTGTTGGTGGTTCTGAAGAAGATGCTGTTACTTTACAAAAGGATTTAGATCATTTATTGAGGTGTTTAAGATTGTAATAGGAGATCTAGTTGAAGTATTTAAGAGGGGATCCAGTTGAGGTGTTTAAGGTTATAAAGGAAACTAATAGTGTAGACACTTCATTTTTTTCATAGTTAATGGTGAGAATAGTAGGACTGGGGGATAGAAATGTACATTTTGGTAAGGTAGGAGTCCTCTTCAGCTAAGACAGTTTCATTTTTCTAACTGGGTAGTTGACCTGTGGAATGGGTTGCCTACAGATGTTGTGGAGGCGGTAAATTAAAGTGAGTTTAAGAAAAAGCTATATGTATAAGATGATAAGGGCTAGTTTAAGGGCTTTTGTTTTTAATTATTTTAATTTAGTTTAGAGCATGAAACAGTTGAGATGGACCAATATGTCCCATATTGTCCCAAAATGTTATAACAAATGCTGTTTTTTAAATCAAATCCAAACAGCATATCTGTGTAAGAATGTGCTGTGCCATATTTCAAAAGAAGTTATCAAAGGGGGGGGGGACAGTTCTCCTGTAATCAGACAAGTTTTACAAAAGTTTATCTTATATATGTAAAAACAGCTGGTTTGGGTTGAGAAAATTTTTATGTAGAGGAGCTCCTATATATATACTGTATTACTTCAAATTTAAGATGCACCTTTTTTCACATTTTTCTAAACTGAAGATTAGGGAGCATCTTAAATTTGAGTTATTGTTTTTAACTTTTCAAAAGTCTCGAAAACATAATTTTCCTTGATGTATCCTTGTTAATACAAGTCATTCAAAGATGGTATTCATAATATTACGATGCTTGGCTGAATAAAGACAATCATGCTTTGACATTGAGTGGTAAACCAAAAGGGCATCAGCATCAACAATAATGGAGTGGATTTTGAAAGCTTGGAAAGAAGTGTTGGACAATATTATTAGAAAATCGTTTTTAAAATGTTCTTTATCCAATGCAGAAGATGGAACACAAAATAATATTTTTGGGACAATAGTGAAACAAGTATGAAGACTTTTTAAGTTCACAATATAACAGTGAGTCAGAAGAAACATTGGAGTAACATTGTGATTAAATAAAGAAAGCAGGAAGAGACATTACTGTAATGAAAATTTAAAATTTCCTGTACATATATTTTTATTATATTTAATTTTAAATACATTACTAACATTTTTGATTCAGTGCTTAGTGCTACCTCTCCATATATTATAACTATATTCATTTAATTTGTTGAATTTTGTGCAAAGTTGCTCAAGAGCTAGCTGATCTAACCACATGCAACTCAGAAGTGGTAGACTGGAGGTAAGACAGTCAGTCAACACCATCCATTGCCAACTCTTGGGCTATTCTAATAAAATAATGGAATCGATCATCACGTTATATTTCCCCTATACTACATGGTTAAAAGAAAAAGTATAGACTGTGATGGGATTGTGAATTGAACACCTCAACAACCAGGTCATGTTAAGCCTTGCATTTTTATAAAATGTTATTCATTGTGATTTTAATGTTCTTTGTAGTCTATCTAATAACTTTAGTGTCATTCTAGATTGCTACAACAGTGTCTTCAACGACCCAGGCCATTGCCGTACCTCAACCTGGAGGTGCCGTTTCCATAGTACACGTTTCTATCCCTAGTGGCACTCAACCTATTCATGTGCAGTCCGTTATTCAACCTAACCAGCAGTCTGTAATACAAGCACCAGGAGGAACTGGACTTCAGTCGGTAAGGTTCACTATAAAGATATCTTCTTTTATATGCATTACATCAGAAGAGTGTTTTGTATGTGTATATATGTGTTATGTATAAAATAAATTTTTATTGGAGGAATATTGTAAAAAGAAAGATATTTGTTTGCGAAGGGAACTTTAATTTAGATCTAGTTATTATATTTAGTGTTTCAACAAATTTTTCAATATTATAATGAAACTTTGGACCAATGACTTTCAAACTTTTTTATATTGATAAAATATTTAAACATCTTGAACACTTACTCTTCTGACATCTTAAGCAACTTTCATAAATTGTGGTAAAGTCACAGTGTAACTATAACTATTCTAATTTCAATAGTATGTGTTTAATGTGTTGATTTTCTGTAATTTTTGTCACATTTTGGCAAACATTCAGTAAGCAGCAATATGAGATTTATGTAATAATTGAATCTGATATTAAAATTAAGACTTTAGTGTAAATATTGCTTGTACACATTAAGTAGAATAAATTAAAATGAGGTATTACATGAATTTCATTCTAAGTACTACATGAAGAGGTTAAGAAAGTTCTTTTTTATACAATCATAAAACATATCACCTTGTTTCTCATTCACACCTTTAGATACTTTGTTGAAATAGATAGACATATAGGAAAAAAATATTTTTCTTTTTATATAAAACATATGGATGTAGCTGAGTTACGGCATAGTTAGGCTGTTTATTTTCAAAATTATACAGTTTTCAAAGTTATTTTAATATGTTTCAAACTTCTATTCATATTGAAAAATATTCATTCATCTATCAAAATAACCAAGTCACAATGTGTTAAGCCTAACCACACAAACTGGGATAATCATGACAGAGTTAGGGTTTTGGTGTTGGTGTCATGTTTCAAAATGAACATAATTTTATGAGTGTGTATATTTTACAGTTTTAGATATATTAAAATGCTATCCATATACAGTTTGTTTAATTTAGTTTTATTCCTTCTAACATTTTCAAATGGAAATTTTAGAATATAACTGTAAGAAATGTGGGAATTTTACATATGATTTTGCTTACAAACACTGCATCTTGTCAGAATAAGATTTATAGTGTTTGATCCTAAATTAATTGTTGTGGACATTTTCCATCATAGCTGGGAAAGAATGTGATCCTGTTAAACAAAGGATCAGTTATTCACAGTGCTGAGGGTGATGGAGGTGTCCATCCTGTTCAGGTAAGTGTTCCTTGGTTCACTAAAATCTTTAGATATTAGAAGTGGGTAAACTCTGGATTATAGTGAAGCAGTCTATGAGTGTTTTGTATTTTATTTCTACATTCTAAAACAAGCAGAAAAAATTTCAAAATTATGTTACTATAACATTACACGATGCATTAAATATTTCTTACCTATTAAAATATAAGATGTTTATTAGACAAACGATTTGTAAGGTGAACTACATTTAAATGAACAGTTTGTAACCATATTGTATAATTGTTATATCAAAGAGTATTAGCAAACAAGGTTTGTATAGAGCTTGTAATTTTAATAATCCAATTTTAGAGTCCTGAACAAAACAAATATTTGTCTGAGTAGTCCAGAAAGAACTAGAAATTATGGTCCAGTGTAATCTAATGTTTTCCTTTAAATTATATAGTTATAGCATCTTTTTTTTATAAACTTGAATATAATGTGATCTAATTGTGTGGAAGAAATATATATTGGTAAGTAAGTATGTGGTTTTGTACAAATTCTTGTTTTGTGTGAAGTACAAACAAATTTTGTTCACAGTTCACTAGGTTAATGATCCTGTACACTTTGCTGATTCTGTGGTTTGTATTTGGTTATAAAAAACATCTATTTACCAAAGGTAATAAAATTATATGTTTAATATTTTGGATAAAAGAATAATTAATACAAAAACGAGTGATGTGACATCTACTTTGTTGTATTAGAACAATGAATCAGTATTGTAGTAGTTATTCTTATTGTGAAGTGGTTACTAATATTAAGTGTTGCACTTCATTATGACTAAGTGCAAAAACAGTAACAAGAACATACTTGTTTAAGAAAAAAATACAGTGATTGATGAATATATCAGTTATATTCATTTCACATGTATTTATCATTGAACTTAAAATTTTCCTTTAATTTAGATTTACGTTATATATACTTAAAATAACCTAAATTACACAATCTACTATCTTATTATTTCACGTTATTTGCATCTTTATATCAAATTCGATGTTAAAATGAACAGGGATGCAACTTTACTGTATGTTGTTGATGTAAGTTGACAAATTGGAGAATAATTTTCTTCTCTCCACTTATTTGTTCCTTCCAATATGGATTTGGTCTTGGGAGGGGGAGTTTGGACAAGTACAATTTTCTAATGTTATCAGCAGACAACATCATTTGGTAACAGTGGTCTTAAATATGTTTGTTTTTTTAATTTTGCACAAAGCTACTCAAGGCCATCCCTAATTTAGCAGTGTAAGACAAGAGGGAAAGCAGTTGGTCATCACCACGCATCACCAACTCTTGGGTTACTCTTTTACCAACGAATAGTGGGATTAACCGTAACATTATAATGCCCCCACGGCTGAAAGGGCGAGCATGTTTGGTGCAATGAGGATTCAAATCTGTAATGCTCGGATTATGAGTCGAGTGCCTTGACCACTGGCAATGCTGTTCCCTTAAATACGTACCAACTTCTTTTGTCTTAGCAGTAAGTCTGTGAGCTCATAATGCTAAAAATTAAGTTTCAGGCCAATGGAGGGCAGAACACAGATAGCTCTTTGTGTAGTTTTGCACTTAAAAGAAGTAATTAAACACAAAATTTGCATCTATCTGTACGAGATCTGTTCAATATTTTGTTCATCATTCTTTTTCATTAATTTAAAAAAATCCTTGAAACAATAAATTTTTTATTGTTTATTCTTTTATCTGTTGATTTTTAACCTCTTGTCCATCAGAATGGTTATCAAAGTTTGTGTGTTTGAGGTTTGTAAGTAATTTATATTAATCTGTGACATCGAATACAATATTTATTGATGTATTATTTTTCTTCCTCACCTAATGGGTGGAACCCTGCAGATTTTACAGAATATTTCATTATAATTAATTTTGTATAATCTTATTTTATTTAATACATTGATTGAATCAGGTTTTGATAATTCTGGTGGGTAACAGAAAAATAGTTCGGTATAAAGCTATGTGCTTAACATCATCCAATCCTTTAATAAATCAAAATATATAAGTTTTCTGTGAATATTATGCTGTGTTAAAATGACTTTACATGTGGTTGCTAGAAGCAGTTAAGTTAATATTTCTTGTTATGATTGTCAAGGTCAAGCAAGCCCGTACTTGAATATGCTGTCAAATGAAGTTGATAATTGTAGATTTGATCTTGTAATGTTGCAGCTCATCACGACAGCCAAGGGGGATGGTTGTGATGGGGAT
Source organism: Tachypleus tridentatus (assembly GCF_004210375.1). Classification (NCBI taxonomy): domain Eukaryota; kingdom Metazoa; phylum Arthropoda; class Merostomata; order Xiphosura; family Limulidae; genus Tachypleus; species Tachypleus tridentatus. Next base: position 74,467,881 of record NC_134836.1, on the reverse strand, counting down.
GGAATCACACTCGCTTTAAGCACTGCAGAAGATGAATCGAGGAAGAGACGAGAGATCCTTGCTAGGCGTCCTTCCTATCGTAAAATATTGAATGAACTTTCATCTACGGAACCTCAAGGACCTGTAGTTTCTCTTGGCACCACTGTTGAGGTGAAAGAAGAAAGTGGAACAGCAGGCGACAATATTCATGAGTCAGACACTGGTACGGCTTTGGCATCAAATACTGTCACAGTTGCAGGAACGCAATATCACACAGCACAAGGTTTGTTGAAGGGTAAGTACTTTAAGAATGGGAATAGAATAGGATATTAATGTATTTATAGAATCAGAACTAAATATTTGCTACCATCAATCCTGCTTTCTCTATGAATGCCCTCCAGTGGCTCAGGTCTAAGTCTGAAGGCTTATAATAATGTTAAAAATTTGGGTTCAGTAATCATGACAGCCACAGCATAGGTAGCCCATTGTGTTCCTTTGTACCTATCAGCAAACAAACAAAACTTTTGTAAATATCTATTGAATTTTATGATCTTGTTCATGGATAAAATTGTTCTGTTATTTTTTATTTTCAACTTGTACTGTTGTTAACATGTTATGTATTTTGGCTATTGGCCTGCACTGTTAATATATGATATATTCCAAGTATTAACCTGTACTGTCCTTAATTAATATGAATTCCAAGTGTTATCCTGCAATATCATTAACATATTACATATTCTAAGTATTATCCTGTAGTGTCATTAACATATTGTTTTCCATTATCCTGTAGTGTCATTAATATATTGTATATTCTAAGTATATTCTAAGTATTATCCTGTAATATCATTAACATATTGTGTGTTCTATTATCCTGCAGTGACATTAACATATTATGCTTTCCAAGCTCTTAATTAATGTTATGAAGTTTAATGTTCTACACAAATGGTTTAACTAAAATAAAAGTACATGTTACTAAAGGCTTTAACAATTTCATGTCCATTTAAGACATTATTGTAAGCATTTTATTACTATAAATAACTGCCTAATTTGTTTGTCCAATTGAACATTTCTGAAGTAGTTCCAGCTTCAGCCATTCAACTGGCCACAGGCTCACAGGATGGCACTCTCCAGGGACTGCAGACACTGACTATGACCAATGCTGGTACTGCAGCTACAGGGACAATTGTCCAGTATGCTCAGGGTCAAGATGGCCAGCAGTTCTTGGTGCCAGGTAGAAAACATATTTTCTTTGTTCTACTTAACATTGTTGCTGGTACTGTTACACAGGAAAAGATTTATTTGTATTGTATTAAAAAAAACTCTGTCACAGAACATTTTAAAACATTTGAAAGATTTTTCATAACCATAAAAATGTATCATAAATGGATGAGCAACAGTTATGAAGGTATAACTTAAAAGCTTAATACTGTGTTTTTTCACAATCATTAAAGAATGAACAACCAACAGATTATTTTGATGAGAACAATAGACTGTATTCAAAAGGCCCTGCCGGGCTAACAAGAAAAAACTTAACATCAACTTTAACATCTCCAAATGCAGCCCCCTGCTAGTACAGCAGTAAGTCTAAGGATTTACAATGCTAAAATCAGGGGTTTGATTCCCCTCAGTGGGCTAAGCAGATAGCCTGATGTGGCTTTGCTATAAGAAAAAACAAACACTCCAAATGAATTTTTAACTGTGAATTGCTACTAAATCTGTGCACTTATAAACTTCATCAGAGATCTGTTAATTAAATGTTTATCACATCAGTAGTGTTTAAATGTGTAATATGTTTGCTAAGTTTATATTAACATAACTAAAAGTAAAGAACCAAGCCTTGCTTCAGCTACTCTTACTTGGAGGGGGGGGGTAAAATTATATTGACACTTCTTAGCAATTTAAAAAAATCATGTTTTAAGTTTTTAAAATCCATAAGAGTGAACTTTGAGAGTATATGACCCACCTTAGCACCCCACTAGTGCAAGTTCTGTAAGGAACACTTTAGTCTGGTCAGACTGATACTGGTACAAGGTTATCATAGGATATATTTCTTTAACTTTAAACTTTGACTTGAAAATTAATATACAGGATAACAAGAAAACTTGGATCTCAATAACATAAGATTTTATTTGGTTTCAACTTTAAAAAAATGTAACTTGTATATTTTAACTAAAATAAACATGGATGAATTGACAAGGTAATGAAGAGTGCTTGCGTTTTATGTGTCAAAACGTAATAATATGAGTATTCTTTGTTTTGTGTGTGTATAATTACATGTGCATAAGTAGCTGATTTGATTTTCTCTTCCAAACAAATTCCAGTTACCTTGTCAGCTGCTGACCTTCAGGCCTATCAGATCAGGACAGCAGGAGTGACCACAAGCACTGGTCTCCCCCAAGGTGTTGTCATGACACCAGCTTCAACCATCCAAAATCCCCAACAGCTGGCAGAAGAAACATCACGGCGGAGGGAACACAGACTTCTAAAAAACAGGTTACTATTTTATAAACTTTCAGAGAAATAAATTACCAGCTTTGAATTTTTTTCTTATTCTTCTTGCTTCAGCTAGGAAAGAGTGATCTTAGAAGATCTAGTTATGAATTTTGAGATTATTCTTAATTAATAAAGGAAATTCTAAGTAAGCAATTGTGAGGGCTTTTGTGTCAGTGGAACTTCAGGCAGAGAAGATATAATGGAGTTTATAACTGTTATATACTTCAGTTGTCTGTTTAATTGAAAAATAAGACACTTCAGCTTCTATACTGAGTCCTTATTCAGGTTACCATAGTTTACTAAAATGTTACAGTAAAGCTCCAAGCTGTGCAGGTTGGCCAAGTGGAGTATCTAGCAGTTGTCAGTAAGACTCCTGTGGTAAGCTTTGTCTAGAATTCTGTTTTTATCCTTTTTTATAATATTTTATGATATTTTGGCCTTGCTATATCTTTTATTATATTCTAATCTTTGTGTTTGGTCTGACTAGTTTCTCTAATGTAGATATTGTCACAAGAAAGTGGTGCTTTATTAAATGACTTTTTTTCATATAACAGACAGATACAGTCCATTTAAATTCTGAAACCTATTGTTCTTGAGGAATATATTACTATAATATAAAAATATATCTTACTGTTGACATGATATCATTAATGTTTGAGAATATTTGATTTGGGAAAATTGTTATAAAAAATTAAATGGTATTAAAAAAGGTTTTTAATATAAAGCACTTGGCCATTTCTTGACAAACAGACAAGTTGTACCAAAATCAAGGTTATTTTTTATATCAGAATTCTAAATTTGTTTCATTTAATAAAATCATAATTAGCAGTGTTCCTGAAAGTATCAAATTTATAAACCTGTATCATCAGTGTATCACAAATACAGGATCAAATAAAGTTATCAGTTTTAATTGGATGGTTGAGGAAAAGTTAAGAAAAAAAGAACTGAACCACTCCTTTTCATATAAACATATCAGTATAAAGTATCTGAGCAATTACTGTGTAATGCATCATTATAAAGCATGTAATGCATTGTATGTATAATACAGCATTATAAAGAGTTTTAAAATAAGCTAAGTTTTATTTTAGTATTTCAGTACGGGCCTGAGACTCATTGTTCTGTCTCATTATTCTTAGTAAACTAGTAAAATGCTTTTCAGACTCAGGGATCATGGGTGATTGTCAAATCTCACTATTCTGTCACATAAATGTTTTCTGAGAGTTAGTGATGTGTTCTGTTAACTAGCTGACTTTTTTTAGGCTACCAGCTCAAAAGTAGGGAAGGCTTGTGCAGCTGTCCACGAGTAGCTCTGTGGAAATGTCCTAAAAGCAGTAAACAGGTCCTTTTAAAATAAAAACCATATTGTTACTTAACAGTCACATAAAGAAATATTCAGCTTTAAAGACCCAGTTTTCTGCTTGTTCTCTGTGTTGGTAATAATGTGGCATACCCATGTTGGTAGAGCTTGAACTGGTTTTATGATATAATCCATTTCCTTCCATGCAGCTTTGATAGAGCTTAGCTGTGAATGCTAGCAAGACACATTCTTTATAAAAAGTTATGATACACAATTATTAAGTTATGTTTCTGTGAATATATTGAATGTTTCTACTTTGTTATAATTTATTGGGTTAACTGTTTGTTTCTTGGTGAAATAATTGGGTGTAAGTCTTAAAGTTTCAGTGTTACTGTACTGTTTACTGTTTATTTGTTCATTGGTAAGCAGAAAGATACCCAATGAGAAATCTGTGCTTTGCCCACCATATGTATAGAAAACAGTTTTATCATATTATAGGTCCTCAAATTTAGCACTGATCCACCATGGGCACCCTCCACTGTTTCATTCACCAATACACACATGCGAAGTCAGAAACAAAAGATTGCAACACTTATAACCAAACACTCAACTGAAGCTACTACATATTCAGCTGTTTATGTTTGTGATATTTTTAGACTAGGGAAGTAATAAAAAATATATTTTTCACTGTTTAAATATGAAGCTTGAACTGCATGCAGGGTAGAACTGTTTTCTGAAAAAGTTAGATGTGTGTCAAGAGTAGCATCAGTTTTAGTAACTGGTGTGAATTTGGTTTTGTGTAACCAGTTTAACTGCTTACAGATCAGACAGAACTTAATAAATAAATTTCATGACTAAGTAACTCTTCTTTTAGGTCAGTATACATAAACAACATGTTAGTCATTTATATAAACAATAAGGGTTTTATCTTTGTTTTTTAATTTCATGGAAAGCTACTTAGGGGTTATCTGCACTATCTTAACTTACTTTTGGAGTGATAAACTAGAGAGAAAAAGCAGACAGTCAACACAATCCACTGCAAACTTGTTAACTACTCTGATTGAATAGTTGAATTTTAACATCACTCTTATTACACCCTCATAGCCACAAAGTGTAAAGCATGTTTTCCTTTGACAGTAATGGGGCATGAACCATGGTACTCTTGATTCACAACCTGACACACTAACCACTGGGCCCAAGACTAAAGTAAACTAATGATTTTTGTCTGTTTTACAGTGGAAACACTAATAATTTGTATTTTCAGTAAAGCTAAAATTCAACATTTCTTTGTAGTTGTTAGGTAGTTTTAACAAGTGCCACAACAAAATTATTAAGGCAAAAAATATATGATTATCAACTGCTGTTTTTCTGCAGGGAAGCAGCAAAAGAATGTCGAAGGAAGAAGAAAGAATATATTAAGTGCCTGGAAAACAGAGTGGCTGTCCTCGAGAATCAGAACAAGGCTCTCATTGAAGAACTGAAATCTCTCAAGGAGTTATATTGTCAGAAAAATGAATGAAGTTCTTTCCATCACTTTCAACTGTGATTTAACCTGACGTCCTCCTTGCTCCTTTGGACCTGTTATATGTCCTGAGCCTGTGAACTTGACAAGAAGGTAGTCTGGACGAATAAAAGGCTGACTGAGAGATACTTTAGATATGTGACATTTAAGGCTTATTATCCACAAATCTAAAGTGTCATCTGTGAGTACCGTAATAGGTGCAAAGATGTTGTTAAATAATCAAAAATTATATAATTCTATGTTACCATTATCAGTTCTTGCTGTTTTACGTATCATCCCACCATAAATGTTTCCTGGTGTGTTTGTGTAAAGTAACATAGTCAAGTTATTTTACTCTGGTTCTAAGAAATTGGAACTCTGTTTTTGTGTGATTTTAATGTTACTATTAATATCTTTCTCTGTTTTTTGTTTGAGAATATATGGAAGTTGAATATGTCATATATTAAAATGATTCTGGACTCTCATCATGTCCTTTACAGTGCATGTTGGCATGTCTGGTCCTGCAGTATCTTACAGCTTGTGTATTCACAATATAATCATGCAACACAGTTTTCATTGTAAAAGGCTACATGATAAGGCTATTATGCTAAAAGCATGTTACTCCTCCCTACAGCTTTCCATAATCCATCTGGTGAACAAGAATGACAGTTTCACAGTGCTCTAGTTGTCTTGTGACTTGACATTTTGATGTAATATATACCTATGCCTTTTAAAGAAACATATTTTGTTACCACTTTTAAATTTACTTGCTTTTCATACTGTGGTTAGCACTTGTTGAATGATAGTAGGGATTAGGCATACACTTATTGGAAGTGAAGATATGTAATTTTTTAATCTAGAAAATGTTTTTGCATTTTCTGCTAAAATCTTTCATTTTGTATATTAATGAAAGTAAATAACAATAACAATTTAGAGATTAATTGAAACTAGTTAAAGGACTTTGGAAGACCTTTGTCATTTATGAGATGTTTTTTCTTAATATCTATTTAAGTCTTTACTGTCTTGGTTCTCCAGTGAAAGTTCACATGTTTTGAAATACGTCTAACTTTATTTATTAGTCAAAATTAAATATTTTGTTCTGTTACAAAAATATGAGTTATGGCTCATTCATAATATTTTTATTTAATGTTTCACCACTGCTTTCATTTTCATGTAATAAATTAAAAGTCTATTTAACTGAATTAACATAAATTTTATGAAAAGGCATTAAACATCCAGTTTTTATTGTGCAATATGTAGACAAAGAAGAAAAAATAGATTGTCTTTTTATATTTGTCAAGGTAATTACATTATAACTTAATGAAGACAAACACTAAACTACCAAAATTTTCCAGTGTTACATGTTTGAATGCAGAACTTTGTTTTACTTTATGATATGGATTGTGTTTTCATCTAATCCTGAACTTAGGTCAAGAAAAGATTGTCAGTGGAACTCGGTAGTGGATGCCACCATTATAGCTACTGAAAAATAAATCTTATTCGGTGGACTGAAAAATATAAGTAATAATTCATTAACAGAAAAGTTTACATAGATTATGGTATTAGCTTGCCCAGCCTTACCTTAATCAGTTGGAAGTTTCTGGTTCTAGAAAAAAGTTATGTAACTTTCTGAATAATAATTTTGTTATCAATAATTCTGTTTCCTAGGTTAAGGTTACAGCACATTTCAGGTCATCAGATTTAAATTTTGGAGTAAATCATATCTTATTTCTTTCTGTCTTTTGAATTGATTTCATTGTCATGCAAAATAATGAATTCATTTGACATGCATGCGAAACCACTTTAAAAAATTCTGCACTCTTCGCATGAAAGTTCAACATTCGTGTGCATGAAACTATTTTTGTAGGTTTTTGTAACCTTCAGTGACTTTATAAGATACACAAAGAAACCTGTTTATTTCAATATTATTATCATTACATTTTTTTAAAATCTGATTAGTTGTTTTCGGCATTAGAAATAGGAAGACCATTTTTAAAAATCACTACCAGAAATGTTTTTGTGTATTGTGGGTCTTTGTTTTAGGAAGGATATTACCTATGATAGTCTAAGGCTACAAAGCTTTTAAAATAGAATATCAAATGAGTAAACAAAAACTATATATATATTTTTGTACTTAGAATAGAATAGATCACATAGTATTGGTGAGCTTTGTCAAATATTCAAAATTAATTTAGTCCTGCATAAATTTTAAAATTCAATATGAGTATTTTACTCCAAAAATACATAACTATATTATTACTAGCAGTTGCCTATTTAAACAATTACATGGTAATTTGGTTTTTTAAAATAGTGATGGATAAATATTAAATGTGGAGTAAACTCAATCCTTTGGATGAGAACATATATACAAGATGATTTTTAGTGGGCTGTTTACAACCATCTTTCAATGACAAAAATTGCATTGCATTTGTTTTTAACCAAATAAAATTAATTACAGTGCAATGTAAGCAAAAATGTTTGGGTTTTAAGGCAGTGAATGCATCCAGCCCAACAGAGCACTGAAATGTGCCAAGTAGCCATGGGGATTTTTTCCATTGGTTGCCACCATTCCTTGTTATTTTACTGAGTGCAAGAAAAGACTGCTACCAAAGTGAGTACTTTTAGAAAGTTGTCATTTCTATAAAAAGTGTTGAAGAAAAGATATTCAGTTCAGTTGAAATTTAATTGATATGGTACAACAAAGTCATGTATATGTATAATACTAACATGAAAAAATATATAAACTAAACAACAACAAATATATGCTGAAACAAACCTGTCTTTATGAGTTTTTCTACATTTATGCTTCTATCTTCAGTCAGTAAAGGAAGTCTCATTTTTTGTTCAGTACACATGAAAACTTGGATCAAGGCAAAATTTTAGATATTTCAAAAGAAATGAATCATTTTCCTGTGATGCACTTTTGAAAATAACCATTTGATATGTAATTTTGTTCTACAATTTTGCATTCAGGAGATGCAGAGCATGATGGACAGACATTTGGCTATAGATTGTTTAAGTTTGTTAGTGAACCATCATGTATAACAGTTACTCTTCTAAGTGCAAGGTATAAGTTTTTAAGAAGAACAGTTAAGCTACTGCCTGTAACTATGCTTGTTTGAATAAATACACATTAACGTGGAGGACACTGAACAAGGGAATAATCTCTCAATGAAAGAACAGTTTAAATAGCATAACATAAACCTTCAGAATCATTTTGAATCATACAGTGATGTTTGAGTTTCGACTTGAAACACATAGTGTTTACATTTTTGTTCTGTGTTTCTCTCAAGGGGTAATACACATGTATAAATAGTAGAAGATAACTCTTAAAAAGATGTGTAAATTTATGCGATGTTTTCTATCCCAGCAGTGTAGTTTTGTAATTTAGATTAGTATTGTTCTTTTTGCCCTGTTTCCTGGGTTACAAATTATGGAGAGCTTTAATTTCTTTTCTTTGTCTAACATTTAGATACTTGCATATGTCTAAAATGATACTTTAAGTGGAGTTATCAACTGTCTTCCCCCATTTAGAAACCAAATTTTGTATGTTTTTATTTTATTCTTTTGGTAATTTTTAAGATGTGATTTTAATTAAAATCTTTTTGATAGTTAATTGTTATGAAGCTGACTGTTGGACCTGTTACACAAATTCATGAATTGTAATTTTGTGATTTGTTTATATATTGATGAAATTATTTCTGTAATCTGATACAGGTATGCTTGACTCCTTTTCTCCTTGTCTTTGAGAATTAATCTGATATATGTTTTTAAATCTTCTTGTATGTTCAATGACTATGAAATTTTTTTCTTTTATCAAAGAATCCGGATAATAAGTATTTCCAACATAATGAGTTTTCCATGAAACTCATATTTTGTAAGATATATTTTACGTATTATTTAAATAAAGAGAAGAAAAATATGACAAAAAGGTGAACAAGAACTTTGAAAATATTATAATAATTAAGTATCGAATCTATGATTGGTGCTAAAATTACACAGCAGAGAAACCTTCTCAGATACATACAATCAATACAAAACTTATGTTATTGGTTTAAAGGTACCATTATATCATACTCTGTTTTTTTGAAGGCTGTAAAATAATGTTTGAATATATATACATATACAGATTATGTTATTGGTTAAAAGGTGCCTTTATATCATACTATTTTGTAAAATAATGCTTAAAGATATATATACAATCTTCACTCACTTGGTTTACAGACTGCAACTCCTAGCATTGGTATTAATACAGCAATAATTTTTGCAATAAATCAGTGAACATTCTTCCAAAAGTTTGGTATAAATTCTTTCTCACAATTTTTGTACCAGTAAAATATTGTCCATAGAGAATGTAAATTCTTAGTATGAAGATTGGACTCCAGAATCTCTGAAGAACCCTTACAAAATAATCATTAAGCTCACCTCATGTGAAAAGTTGTGGTTTGCCAGATTTATTGGGTTAAAAACATTCCCTGTTATTTCTGTTGACATCAGATGAAACTGTAACAAGGGATTCTGTTGGAGTAGGTACAAGTACATCATGTCCATGAGCAACAGGTCTTGTACTACATTGAAGGTTTGGACAAGATATTTCTTTTTTATTTTTAGTTTTATAACCTTGCACATTAAACAATAAAAAATACCAGTCATCTCTACGGTTTCTAGACTCACAGTTCTAAAAGGCAAAGACTTTGTAATTATCTTTTTTCAGTTGTCTCACCTTCCAAGACTATTCGAATCCATACCTTACCACCAAATACTATCCACACTTTCAGGTGTGTATGCCCTATAAGAGTGACAGTCAGTTCCTTAGCTTAAATGGTGGATGCCAATGTGGCACTGATTGGCAGCCTTTTCTCTGGTCAGTAGGTCAAAATTAGAGCTGGCAGAAGATAACCTTAGCAGCTTTCTCATAAATACAACCCAAGAATGGGCATTTCTGTTTATTGAGAACTTTAGCTTCAGTCACAATTGAAAATCTTATTCTCGTTTGAAACCCCATCACACCAAATATGTTCGCCCTTTCAACCATTAGTGCGTTATAACGTGACGGTAAATCCTAGTATTCGTTGGTAAAAGAGTAGCCCAAGAGTTGGTGGTTGGTGATGACTAGTTGCCTTCCCTCTTATCTTACACTGCTAAATTAGGAACTGCTAACGCAAATAGCCCTGTGTAGCTTTGCGCAAAATTAAAAAACAAAGAAAGAAAATCACGTCAAGTTACTGTTTTCCGTTAAACCTGTTTCCACAACTTCCTAATGAATCAGAATAACGTAATAGATCAATAAACCCTGCAGCACTGCCATCGTTTTTACTAAATAATTTCAGATCCACTACAATGTATAACAAATAATTTGTCCAAGTTTCCATTAATGACTGTGAGTTTTTTGTATTTAATTAGTAAACAACCTGGATTAAAAGACATTTAAGGTGCTCTTACATTTTTCGACAAATAATCAAACATATAGTTCAGGTTTCTTGTAATCAGACGACTTACTGATATCTGCGTTAAAATATTTGCTTACATTAGTTGGCAGGACGATAATATTTTATAAACCTCTCGGAAGCTAACGTTGACTTTACCTCATTACAGGAAAACACTGACACCCTATGAGTGAATTACTTCTTTACGGGGGTGACTATTTAATGATGGTAATCATTCTGTCTGTTCGTACTTCTTATAAGTTCCCGGATGTCCTAGATGTTGGTATTAGACAAGAGTTTAGTTTATAAGTGTTTGAAAGTAAAGGCTGAAAGGGTTATTTATTAAATGTTTACTCTTGGTGGACACTTACACACAAACTGCTACACCAAAACTCTCGGCCTGGTATAGCCAAGTGGTTAGGGTGCTCGGCTCGCTGGTTCGATTCTTTGTCCCACCACACATGTTTGCCAATTCACTCGTGAGGGAGCTATAATGTGACGATCAATTCCACTATTCGTCAGTAAAAGATTAGTCCAAGAGTTGAAGGTGGACAGTGATGACCAGTTGCCTTCTTTTGTCTTTCACTGCTAAATCAGGAACAGCTAGCCCTGCTACCCCTGTGTAGCTTTTCACGAAATTCATACAAAACTATGTATTAACCGTGAATGTTTCCTTTAATAGAAAATTACCATGCAAAATATTTTGTAGGACGCAATAAAATTTACCTTGTTTCATTTGTTCATGAACAGAACAATTCTATAATTTCCATTCAGTCGATTACATTCTACCCTTATTCTTGAGCCGCAGTGCAACATCCCTATGTACCGATCATGGGTTCTAACTTGTCATTCTTTTATCTGGGTAATGCAACATCTCTAAGTACCGATCATGGGTTCAAACTAGTCATTTTGTTATCACTAGACTTATTTTTAAAATTTGTCTGTTTTTATATTGTCTTCCTTAAGTAACACTTTAATCATATAGAACGATAATCTGTTGCTGCGGTTGCATCCTTAAAAGCCACATTAAGCTACTAATCAAGGATGTCAACGGCAAATAACAATAGATCTCAACCTGATTAAAATACACAGAAATGGATTCAAACGTCGTTAAAAGCACTAATCTTCAGGATGGTAAACCATTTCTGTAACTTTCTACTTATTGCTATTATCTCTACATGTTTCGTGAAAAGAATATGAATTTTTATTTCATTAATATTTTAAGCGATTCTGAATACCAATGTTTTCTTCTTATAATCCATAGATGTACCGGTGAAGTCCATATCAGCTTTTTAAAGTAATATATCCACCAACTTCTGAATCCATCACTTCACTGATTGTAGGATCCTTAATTACACACAAGTCACAAGAAGTAATATATATATGTAAGTATTGAAATTAAACACACTAATTATTGCTTCAATTTTCTAAGTATTTAACACCAGACAATGAATCGTTTTATCCTACATTTCTGGTGTAACAGACAAAAACAGGAAATATTTAATAAGTTGAAACATATAGGTCTCATTTGTTGTGAATGATATACATAAAAAGCTTGATAATTTGACGTTTAAAGAACACCATATGAGATATAACAGCAAACTTTCTGCTAAAGCAGACTGTGTTTGCTCATCAGAGGTAATTTATCTTCACTTATTTTGACAAACATTTTAGAATACAATAAATTTTACATTGTCACACATTTTCTCAAAGTCTTTTCTAAATGGTCAGTCAGTGATGATAAGATAATGAAAAAATGTAAGTTTTCAAATGTTTAAATACTGTTTCCAATTACACGTGATTTTTGTAGTATAATAATTAAAACAAAATAAAACTACACTAAAATGCACGCCAAATCATATTGTTTCAACTCTACATGAAGTAAATGAGCCTTATGTTTGTGTCACGATTCTCTTTGAAGATCCTTTTTTCGTGTATCTTCCTTGATGATCCTGGTGTCCCTTGATAATCCATACCTTTCCTTTACCAATACCTATTTTCAACCTAGAAGGTACCTAATGTGGTTTATAGGTTTGACGACCATGCCAGAGACCATTAGGGCCCGGCATGGCCAAGCATGTTAAGGCGTGCGACTCGTAATCTGAGGGTCGCGGGTTCGCATCCCCGTCGCGCCAAACATGCTCGCTTTTTCAGCCGTGGGGGCGTTATAATGTTACAGTCAATCCCACTATTCGTTGGTAAAAGAGTAGCCCAAGAGTTGGCGGTGGGTGGTGATGACTAGCTGCCTTCCCTCTAGTCTTACACTGCTAAATTAGGAACGGCTAGCACAGATAGCCCTCGAGTAGCTTTGTGCGAAATTCCAAAACAAACAAACAAACAGAGACCATTAAGGTTCAGATATATTCATATTTAATTTAGATCTGCTGACCAAAAGGAATGAAATCAATCTTCACCTATCTACTGTTAATCAAATAAGAGGATTGATTCCACTCTTATATCGTCCCCATAGCTGAAGGTACAAATCATGTTCAGCGACATATCGTAGCTCGAACCTTCGATCTTCTAATATGTACAAAATATCCATTTTTTAAAAATTAGAATGAATTAATATAAATCGCTTGTGTAAAATATCTCAATGTAGGTTCTTTAAAATGTTCATACCCCTTTGAATATTTGTTTATACATAACACTTTTGGGGAAAAAAATGTTTTTTATATAATTCTGCATACTACATCATTAATACAGATTATATTTTATAACTTTTACTTTCTCGTTGAAGATTCTTCGGATTTCGTATATATATTTCAAGAAATCATTGTCTTCTTTCAGGTCGATTCTTGACAGTGTTTCAAACTCTTTGGCTGACATGTTGTACATAACTATAGTTTTTCTTAGTGGTCAATGTGGGGCCCAAAACGTTACCCAAGACGTGGAAAAATGGCTTGTGTCCATAAAAACTCTAAACACGAAAAAAACAGTAATACTACGAAATACTTAACAACTATAGTTATCTAATAAACGGAAAGATTAATCTTTCATTGAATATCAAAATCAATACCCATGAATAAACTAATCATCATTTAAACAAAACTATATCTTAAATAATTTTGTCACGAAATTATTCAACTGACACTAAGGTTTAACGTTAAAAATATGCCAATTTTTAGAGTAAAGTGGTAGACATCAAGAAAAACCATTAGGTTTTAAAAAGTCTCGTAGTAAAAAAGGGTTCCATACGCTCAGTAAGTACAATAATCAACACATTTATCAAACACTGATCTTCTCTGTCACAGGATTCGTTTGACTGACGTACAATAACGTTCTCCAGTTTTAAACCGTTTTGTTCACTTTTGTATTTACATGTTTTAACGCACTGGAGTAGTATTTATCTGTTATTTACAAATGAAAAAGTCATTCTAAATGTATGTTCATAAGGCCTACACGGTCTCCTGTGTATGTAGGTTTGTGCTTAACAACAAACAAATCAACTAACTACTCACAGGACCAATGGTTAACAATTTTGTTGGAAGAAAGTCTTCTTTTATGAGCTAAAAACATCAAACTGGACCCAGCACCAATGCAAACAGGTATAACAAATAAAAGATAAAGCCCCCAGTGACACAGAGCTGTGCTGTGTACTTACACCGCTAGAAACCTGGTTTTGATACCTGCGGTGAGCAGAGCACACAGACCTTTATGTAGCTTTATGCTTAAATATAAAACAACCAATCAATCAAAAGATAAAAGTGAAACACAAATGAATCCATTCTTGGAAATCTTATTTCAGTGCATATTAAACCCTCAACGTACCAACAAAGTTTTGAATTTCTCAAAATCTATTATAAACAGGAAACCAGGAACAGGGCTCATAAACTGTGGAAGATAACGATATTTACTTACTGATCTTATATTTCTCAGACAGTCCATAATCTAGAACTCTCAACTGTTTTATATTAACACAGAATAAGGAATAGAAGAATGACATTTACGTAACTTTCAAAATAATAATGTAATTACATTTTTAAAGTAAATGTTACTGTGAATGTAAACCAAAAATTTATGCCAGAAAGAAGTGTCCTCAAAAATAGTTATTGTTTATTTAAATACGAGGGTTTTATTTCTATAGCATGCTTCGACTTTGGAAGCAGTATTTTAACATAAGGAAATAGAGTACCTGCTAACATTTCATGGCTTTAACGTTTCACTTAACTAAAACTAAAGTCTCCAATCATTTGTTAAATAGCATTTTGACTTTATATTTGTATTTGATGTGGCTGTTTAGTAAGCATTTAAATGTGCTATGTTTTTAAAAAGCAAATAATGTGTACATTTGATACGACACAAAAGTAATTTCTAACGCCCTGAATAACTAAGAAATAATTTAAATAAACGTACCCACTAAACAAAACTGTGGTGCTTTCATGTAAGATCGCTACTATTACGATACTGTAGACCAAATGAAAAGAAAGAATCTGTGTAAGTTTCAATGTGTATTATTGTACTTACTATAAAACCTACTTTCAGAATATAAAACTGAATCATCAGTTAAACATACCTTTTCGGTACGAACGAAGTCACCATATTACTGATAAAGACTGCGTCTGTGAGCCACTTGCTACTTTTTCATATTTTTAAATAATGGGCAGATACCAAAGGGTTATAAGATAACAATGTCACTCCTCTTTTCAAGGAAAATGCCCATAATTAGTGGTCCATTAGTCTCGCATCATTACTCTGAAAAGTTTGACAAAGTTTAGCATGTTATTCATTTAGAGCAAATCATGCCTCACAAATCTTTTGGTATTCTTTGGAAAGGTTACTGCTTATTTAGGTGAGGGTAGCCGTGAAGAGTTTATGTATCTGGATTTTTAAAAAAAACGCATTTGAAAAGGTGCTACATAAAAGGCTTATAAAATTATCTCTATAGGTGTGGAGGACAAGTTAACTAATTGGATAATAAATGGCTGTATAAAATAAAGTAGAGGACTGCAACAAATTCAATCTAACTGGATTAATGTCACAAGTGAGGTACATTACGGCTCAGTCTTTAAACCTTTGTTCTTTTTCATTTACATCAATGGCATGATGGATGAATAGTCAACAAAGTGATTAAGTTTGCAGATAATACTCAGGTCTTGGGTTTTTATCTGTAAAAACAATGCAGTTAACTTACAAAAGTATTTAGATTATTCAGTGAGTTGGGGAAAGTAAATGGGTAATGAGTTTTAATTATAATAAATAAAAAGTATTGTATGTAAGATATCACAATTTGAATTATGAGTATAATTTAGATACAAATAACAGTTTTGTGAAATAAAAGGATCTTGTTGTAATGATTGATCAGCCTCTTAAATCATTTAGCGTCAAACATGCTCGCCCTTTCAGCCGTGGGGTGTTATAATGTGACGGTCAATCCCACTATTCGTTGGTAAAAAGAGTAGCCCAAGAGTTGGCGGTGGGTGGTGATGACTAGCTGCCTTCCCTCTAGTCTTACACTGCTAAATTAGGGACGGCTAGCACAGATAGCCCTCGAGTAGCTTTGTGCGAAATTCCAAAACAAACAAACAAACAAACTTAAATCATTTAACCATTGTGTTGTTGTTAGTGATAGAACAAACAAGAGTTTAGGTTGTATTTATAAAATATTACATATTGTGTTCAGTATTAGGTTCTCTACCTTAGAAAGACATTGAATTGTTGGAAAGGTTTGGAGAAAGGTTACTAGAATAGTGTGTGGGATGGAAGGATTGTCATTGTTCGAGAGGTTTAAATCTCTTAAATTCTTTCTCTTGAAAAAGTAAGAGTTAGGGGTATCTGATTGAGGTGTTAAAGGTCTTAAAGGGAATTGAAAATGTTGATGCACCATCTCCAACAGATGATCTTTGGAATTGGTTGCATTCAAATGTTGTATAGATAGTAATTTTACGAGTTGAAGAGAAAACTTGATAAGTATATGAATGATAAGCAGTGGATTGAAGATATTTTTAATTTATTAATTTAATAGTTTTAGCTTAGTTTAGTGGATGGGACAGACGAAATGATCGGTTGTTATCCCAAAACATTGTTTCATGTTAGTTTTTGTTTTTCCATGATTACGAGATTAATTACCTTAGTTGACGTAGCTGTTGCAACAATATAATTAATACTTTGTTTATCTGACAGCAAATAAGTTTTTAGTTCTACTAATAAATTTAGTTATATAAACATAAGATATGATCCGAGAAGCCTACTTGAGATTTTACCAATTTTTCAAAAGAATCTTTATTTGAGCTACAGATACAAAAAAGACTTTAGTGTTTTTTTAATTTAAATTACATAAATTTTACGTAATTTTATTTCTTCTTTAAACGTTTATTCAATTAGTGATTTTAACATCAATATCAATTTTTCACATAGAGCCATGAACTTAAAGGAAACAGTCATGGACATTGTACTGTTCTCAAATAACATCAGCAAATACTATAAATTCGATTAATATTAGTACATGTAAATTTGAAAGTAGTAACTATATATATTAAGTTTAATTAAAGTTAAAAATAAACTTCTTATGTTTTCCAAAATTTTAATCTCTTTAAAATACGGTGAACTGCGTTTTTAATTTTAACCGTGTTTGGCTTTGGTTGTTCTTCCCGGATGATGCGTTGTCTATAAAGTAACCATTGGGTAGTGAGATTTTCAGTTGATTTATTGCGACACTCAGAAGAACACGTGACAGTGTATCCTAGTTTTGACACAGATTGAAAGAGAATGCAATTATATAATGCCTTTACAAACTTATAATACTTTTTAAAACACATTGACACCTTCCATCCAAGATTTATAAATTGTTTGTCAGCCTTTGGCTTCACTTTTGGTAAAATTTCCATCAAACTTTTCTTTAAGCCGTGAATCGTCATTAAATATCCACGATCAGTAAATTATGTCTGAAACACTAACGTTTCATCAGCTGATAAAATCATCGTCACGCTCTTTTTGATCTTGAAGAAGAGTGAGCTTTTGTGAAACAAGAACTTCTGCAAGTTCAGTTACATGGTATTTAATTCGTTGTAGGAATGTATTAATACTCTGATCGTCTCCAGGAATAACGAAATGTTTTGTCTTCAGATAGTGAATGAAGAAAGGGAATATGGTCCCACCTCCTTGAAACTGATATTTATTGTCTTTAGAGAGATGCCAACGTCGTATACGTGCTGGAGTGGTAAGGGAACTGCCTACTTTACATTTGGAGTGCGTTTCAACTGGAATCTTGTGTCTGATTCCATCGATATTCAGACGTAGTTTTTATTCCTTCATAAAACATGGCAAAATATCAAGCTCCAGCAACTTATATTACCCGAGATTTTTATTTCCTAAAATCCCATTATTTTATTTGCTATCGTTCATTAACTTGTCATATAGTAACTATATTTCATCAATGTTTATATATTTCCGTATCTAAGCATTACTTTTTAATTGTTACGTAATACATTGTTTAAAACACGTTTTATCAATAAACGACAACAGCCAACAATACTTAAGCATTTACAAATATTATTGTCGCGTGAAATAACTATCATTGATTTGTGAGTCTGGCGACAACACAAACTCGATAACCCGGAGTGATGATCCGATGTCGCTCAATATAGGTAAGAGTTTAACTTCCGAGCAAAAATCGAATGTAGACTACAGCCAAGTTCCAACGGCAAAGTCAACACGTAAAGTTAAAAAAATTGATGTCATTGGCAAATGTCGTACATAAAATAATGATATGTAATAGTTCCCCTAGCACAAGGTTCTGGGTAATAAAGAACAAACATCTATGGGAAGATGACGTTTAAAAAGTAGGAAAATAATAGGTAAATTTTAGGTAGGGTTACATAAGCGTGTTGCCTACAGAAACATCGTGTACCACATATAAATACACTTGGCAGTTATAAAACCAAAATTTGAAGGAAGGAGGAAGAGGTTAACGAAACCTGACCCTCCTGGGTATATAAACATCAATACCCAAATACCCATACAAGAGAAAGAGGCTCAGTAAGTTTTTTTGGCGAGATTTAAGCTGAGAAAGGCGAGTTTTCTGCTAGCTCCTGAATACACAGAAAAATTATAGGAAAATCTACTAACCTTACCTCTACGTGAGTTACCTACACTTATCTGGGCGAAGTTAAATACTAATACCTACTTGGACGAAAGAACACCAAAAAATATCTATATTATAAGTAACAAATACTGTTGAACGTGAAAAAGCCAAGACCCAATCTGGTCGACGAAAGTGCGAGTCGCCAAAGTTGTCGACCACTGTAGCGTAGAATACCAAAATGACGCCGAAAAAAAAAGCATTCCCAACGAGCGGCCTCAAAAACAAGCAAAGTAAGTGTAGTTCGTTAGGTGGCCAGAAATTAGAGTTAATTTCAAATATAGAAAAAATTCCGTTAATGGCATTATGTAATGTTGCTAAAACAAAATTAATATCTCTTGAATACGATTAAAATAGAAATTTAAGAAAAAAAACGAAAAGCTAAAACTAAAATAGTTAAGTAATTCCAGTGAGAATTCTGAAAATGAAGATGGAGAAAAAACTACTCGTACTGAGGTAGAGACAGTTCCTTAACTTCTCATACTGAGGTAGAGACAGTTCCTTCCTCCATTACAAATACTAAAAATGATGTAACTAACGTAAACAACACCTTGAATGTTGAAATAAAACCAATGAAGAAGCTACAAATCTAGAACAAACTGAGGAACAAAATAACGAAAACAAAGATTTTACATTAATGGTCTCTAAAAGAAAAAGGATAAATTCACTACAAAATGATACCATACATTCTAAACACACACATCACTACAAAATGATTTTGTTTGTTTGGTTTTTGAATTTCGCACAAAGCTACTCGAGGGCTATCTGTGCTAGCCGTCCCTAATTTAGTACTGTAAGACTAGAGGAAAGGCAGCTAGTCATCACCACCCACCGCCAATTCTTGGGCTACTCTTTTACCAACGAATAGTGGTATTGACTGTAACATTATAACGCCCCCAAGGCTGAAAGGGCGAGCATGTTTGGCACGACGGGGATGCGAACCCGCGACCCTCGGATTAACTTTGTTAAAGTTACTTGTGATATTCTGTAGTACGGCTAGCACAGATAGCCTTCGAGTAGCTTTGTGCGAAATTCAAAAAACAAACAAACAGAGAATCTAAATATACCCTACAGCAAATTCGACAGAATAATCTCCAAGGTCACAAACAAACCTACAAATTTAATAAGAGAAGACATGGATCAAAATTATAACATCTTGGAATTAATAAACAATGGTATCATTTTATGGTACCAAAAATTCCAAGTCGAACAGTTAAAAACACCAGCATATGCAATTACACAATGTTACAATTGCCAAGATACGGACACGTTTCAGCGGCATGTCTAGCAACACCGAGGTGCTGTGGATGTGGCGGGGAACACCACATATCTGTATGTAAAAAAGAAAAGGATAAACCAAAATGTCCCAATTGTGGAGAAACACACACAGCAAATTATAAAGGTTGTGACAAATATAAAAAGACAAAACAATGTATTTATGAAATAAAAACAAAACCAATACCGGATAACACGTTTAAAACAACTGTACAACATGGCACAGCTACAAGTACAGGTCCAGTTACATATGCACAAAAGCTGAAAGAAAACATTACACAACCAATATCACTAACAAACGAACAACAAAACACAACCAGAACAGTAAGCAATACACAAGAACCTACAAAAACACAGATACAACAAACCTCCAAGAAAACAACAATCTTACAATAAAAGACAGTACAAACGATGAAACAAGTTTAATAGTAAATATAATCAAAAACATTTTTACAGATTTCATTACAGAATTTACAAAACCGACCCAATCTAAAATAGCATTGATATCTTCAAAAGCATTGCTAAAAACATATAACACCAAACATACCACAAATAATCACAACAATCATGGGATACATACTAAAAACATCAATTCACAGTTCTAAGTATCAACATCCAAGGTGCACTTGCTTCCAAGAAACACGACATCGAAGACATAATAAAAGATACTAACTCTGATATTTTTATTCTAAGTGAAATCCTAATTTATCCCAAGAATAGATTCAAAATATGGAATTACACATCAATAAGAAAAAATAAAACAAATAATCAAGACACCAACAGAGAAATTATGCTACTATATAAAAACAACCTTTCCGTTACTGAACTTAAAATAAACAGTAATAACGAAAATATAATGGTTAATATTCTCTTAGAAAACCACCCAATAATAACAGTAGCAGGTATTTATTGTTCACCAACTAAATGCATTGACATAAACCTAATCCACAACATCTTTTCCCACAACCAAAATACAATTATAATAGGTGATCTGAATATTAAACATAAGAACTTTAGATGTAAATCCACTAACTCAAATGACAGACACCTATTACAATTCATCGATGATAATAACATAACCATTATTAACGACACTACACCCACACATACTACCTATGCGACTAATTCAAATGATATCTGTTTCATTAAAAGATGCTGACAGCGATCATCTTCCAATATGGTGTATCTTCGATCTCATCCCCCATAAAGATAAAATCTACAAACAAGATAAATTTGACTACAAAAAAGTAAACTGGCAGGAATATCAAAAAGTTTTAAACAACATACTACCAGATAAAATTAAGCATATAGCTAACAACGAATCATCAATTGATAGTTATAATCAAATAATAATAGAGTGCCTACTAAAAGCAGCTACGGACACTGTATCAAAGCAACAACAGACAACCATAAACAATGCATGGAAAACAACCAAAAACTATTAACAATTATAAAACAACGAAGACAATTAAGAAGACAGCTCATGGCAAAAAAAGATCAAGAAATAAAAACACAAATAAACAGTATCAGAAACAAAATCAGAGCAGAAATTAAGCTGTTAAAACAAGAAAAATGGGATAACTTCTGCTTCCAATTAAATAAACAAACTGACCATAGAAAGTTTTGGTCGCATCCAAAAAGATTCACCAATGAACCCACTACAAGAAAATACCCAACACTAGAACATAACAACACTTTAGTGAGCACCAACAAAGAAAAAGCAGAATCTTTCAGACATCAACTACAAAACATGTTCAAAACACATAATGACCCATATATGAACAACTATTTCTGTAACAAAGTAAATAACCATGTAACAAATAACATAGAATTATATAAACCATATTTTCCAATAAATATTATTAACAATAACACTAATAACACTAATAACACTTATGACTATAATACTCTACTGCTTACCAAAAAAAAAATAAAATCACACTAACTGAACTCAAAACAAGCAATCAAGAATTAAAAAAAAAAAGTACCAGGAAATTACGGCATACAAACAATTCTTCACAAAACAGACACTCCAAAATTATTTGACCACCTATTAACTGTCTTTAATTCAATCTACTCTGGGTACATCCCAGTTTCCTGGAAGCAAGCTAATATATTAATGTTCCACAAAGAAGGAAAACCAGCTAATAAGCCAAATAGTTATCGACCAATCAGCCTGACCAGCTGCGTAAGTGAAATTCTTGAATGAATAAGTAATAGACTCTCCACATTTTTGGAGATTACTTTTTAAAAATTACCAGAACAAAACAAATTTAGAAAATTTAGACAAACGACAGATCATTTAATTAGGTTAACTGAAACGATAATAAACAGCTTTAATAAAAAAGAATGTACTGTCGCTTGTTTCCTTGATATTGAGAAAGCATTCAACACTGTATGGCACAATGGTCTTCGGTTCCGTGTGAATGAAACGGGACTACCGCGTGGAATTATTCACTGGTTATCTAACTTTTTTGGAAAATAGAAAATGCAGAGTAAATGTAGAGGGAACTTTCTCAGAGTTCTTCACTCCAGAAGCTGGCGTCCCTCAAGGAGGGGTGGTTAGTCCTATTCTCTTCATCATGTATGTGAATAATATGCCACTTAAAGACCCAAATCTTGGATACTCGTCACAGTTCGATCATGATGTAGTAATTTGGAAAAGTGCCCCAACACCAGAAATAGCAGCCACTGACATACAACCACAACTAAACAGAATAAGTGAATACTGCCAAAAATATAGAATTAAAATAAACACAGCTAAGACACAATTAGTGTTATTTTTAAAATCAACAAAACATCAAAAAATACAACCCCAGATTTACATGAACCGAGAGCTTCTCCAGACTGCTACATCTGCAAAATTTTTCGCACAAACATGTTTCTAAATTTACCTGGATAAAACATAAAAATTACAATTTGGCGAAGAATAAACTATGCTAAGAGTCTAACTAGTAAAAACTACGGAACAACATCAGAAAACATTATTAAAATATACAAAACATATATAAAACCAGTTGTAGACTATGCAGCTCCTGCATGGATTAACGTAAGTAAAAAACAATTGCAAACCAAACTACAAACATTACAGAATATATTAATTACAACAGCATAAAGAGTACCCAAAACAACTTCCACAAAGTTCATGCACAAATACTCTAATACACAAACAATACCAGATAGACTTCTACATAGTACAATAAAATATTTTGATAAAAAATTGGAAAAAAAACGAGCTGTTATGCGAACTAGACAGATATTGCATATATGATGAAGAGTCCTAAACACCTCTCACCAATTAATTTATACATAAGATCATTAAGTTAAAATTAAGTATTAAAAAACAATAAAAATAATAATAATAATAATATATATATATATATATATATACTAGTGCTAAAATAAAACAGGCCACCTATGTTCTAGACTTAGATAATCTGAAAGTACAATACACATGGACATTGCCCTGAAAAGGGCCTGAGTTATGTTTGTCACTCTGGCCCTCATGTATTTACTTTAAATATACTAACAAGTCCACTCTAACAATGAAAAGGAAGGAGGAAGAGGTCTAGTGTACCTGACCGTCCCGGGTATACAAAATTTATATACCCAAACACCTAGAGAGGCTCAGTGACAGTGTTGATCAGTGAACTAAACGAATAATTTGTGTGGAAAAATCGTTCATTACATCAATAAATTTTCTTTCTCATTATCATTTAGTTGATTCATTCATAGTTTCAAAATGTTAAGTTTCTCGTATATATTTTTAAGAGCTATTGTAAAGTACACACTTAAAAAACTAGTAAAAATCGAAATCGGATTCCACTGTGTTGATTACATTCTAACTTGTGATAGATCTACCTGTAAAATTCACTGTGTTATTTACAGCAGTATTAACGTGCGATTGTGTACTGCATAAAACAGTAATACAGTATAAAGTACAGTATTAGGAAAAGATTAGATATACTTGCAAAGTTATAAGTTAGCAGTGCCACACTTGTAATTATATCTTGAGAGCACAAGTTTGCAACATTCAAACGTCCCATGTGAAAATTAACACCATTTTAAGCGTCTTACACGTATTACATTTTACGGAGAACTGATACCATTTTAGGGGTTTTGCATGTATTGCATTTTACGTCCCTTAAAGCGAAGGGAGCATCTTGTTATTTTTTATTCTATCCTAGATTTCAAACTGTATTTTTTTTTCGGCTTAAGTAATCAAGCACGCTTGTCTAAAACATTCAGGAACCAGCATTTCCAAAAACCCCCAAAACAGTGTTCAATAATTTTCCAAGGATAGATTAACGAACATAAAGGCTCTAGGCTTACAGCAGTAGAGTTCGATTGTGGTATGAATACTATTCAGACATAAGAAGTACTAGTACAATAGAAAAACACATGCAACTGGATTCTGTGGCGGAATATCAGTTAATTACTTCTAAAGTAGCCTATTTTGGCCACCGTATATTGTTTAACCAATAGTTATAGACTCTGCTGAATGGTGAAAGTTAACGTTATCCTTATAGTTCTCTTATACAGTTCTTTGAAAACATGATCAGGTATACATTCTAGCTCTATGAATAGATTCAAACCCTTTCTAGAACTATAGGCTCTAGTTCTGGATGAAATTGTTAACTGTACTGCAAATTTAGGGGCCCTTCTAGAGCAAGAGGCTTCAGTTCTAAGTATAATGGTTAACTTCACTACAAATTTAGGGGCCCTTCTAGAGCAAGAGGCTTTATTTCTGGGTATAATGGTTAACTCTACTAGAAATTTAGGAGCCCTTCTATTGCTAGAAGCTCTGGTTCTTGGCTAATCTATTCCTGTTGTTTGTATTTTAATCCTAAAATGATTGATAAAGAAAACAAAAGGAAACACTCAGATTTTCTTTAAATATCTGAAAAGCTAAAGGTACTACATGTTTTTCTTAACAAAAACTTAGCATCACTAAAATATCCACTTTTTAGGCCCGTAGACACGTTCTACCTAGAAACTTCTATGAGATCTATGCAATTCATTGCAGTTAGATCAATTGACAGCACGAACTTATTCTCAACAACGTATTTATAAAGTGGTTCTTAGTCTTTGAGTAGCACCACAAAGTATTTTCTTGAAAGCTCGACGAAAATCAGGACTAAAGATTGTGTAGATTATAGGATTCAGCATTGAATTCGTGTAACCCAACCATTGTGACATAGTGAAGATTCTCTCATCTAGATGGCAGACACTACAAATGGGCATTATAAAGGCCAGAACAAAAAACGGCATCCAACATACAATAAAAACACCAGTAATTATTGCGAGAGTTTTCGCAGCTTTTTTCTCGCGTTTCGATTCTAGGTCCCTTTCCTGTCTCTTTTCTCTTTTCAGAGCTGTGTTAATATGAAAGAACTTGTCTTTTGCCCCTTTGCTCTTTGTGAGGATTGAAGCGTTACCGAGAACATTCGAATCGGTTGAACAGGTTGGAATCGATAAATTTGTTGTTTCAGTTGAAACTTCGTTTTCGGATGGTTCTGGATGTCCATAAGAATCAGATTTTGCTACTTGAAGAGAAATCTTGGTTCCCGGTTTGTGGCGGATTCTTCTGCGGGCCTCTTGGAATATTCGCCAGTACAGGGCAAGTATGACCACCAGGGGCAAGTAAAATGAGGAGCATATAGCAAACACTTGATAAGCAACGTCTTGGCTTATTAAACATCTTTTCTCTCTTTTTATTCGCTCCTGGAAGCCTTCGTCTTTCCATCCAAAGATAGGAGGAACAGAGATTGCTATAGCAACAGTCCAGGCAAGTAAAATCATAAGTCCAACGTCCATGGGACTTCTTTGACGAGCATAATCAACATGGATGACTGCTCTGTATCGGTCAAAAGCGATGGTCAACAGATGAAGAATGGACGCCGTGCAGCACAATACGTCACAGGACGTCCATATTTCACACAGTATTGAACCCATCCGCCATTCCTGCATAATCTCGTAAACAGCACTCAAAGGCATCACGAGACAAGCTACCATTAGATCTGCCACGGCTAAAGACAGAATAAGGTAATTGCCAACAGTCCGAAGTATACGATCTGTTAAAATCGCAACAATGACGAAAATGTTACCAATTGCCGTGATTAGAGTGAGAAAGGCCAAAATGATAGAAATTAGAGAGATGACCAGGTCACTTCTTCTGTTTGGCCAGCTTTCAGAGTCAGTAAAGTTCGTGGAAATTACGACAGTGACGTTATAATCACTGAAATTGAGATTGGAGACGTTCATATTAACTATACACAAACTCTTGACAGTACTGGAGTGATTTTGATTTTATTGTTCGGGGTCTATTGTACTTTTATCAATTCAACTATTTTTCAGTTACTTATTTAGTGCTTTTGTAAAGTCTTTTAATAAAAACCGAAATTCACTTTAGATTATTTTACAACATGGGTCTTTCTATACGACATAAAGTATCAAACTAATTAGTGTTATTCATTATATAAAACTATCCATTATCTTGTTGAATTAAATCAAAAGTAAGTGAAGAAGTGATTTACAGGGAATATACTTCTTTGTATACAAACAATTGGTCCTCTAATACATCAAAATAATCTAACCATAATTGAAATGGTCCAGAGTGTTCTAACAACACATTTTCATCAAAACTAGAAACCTTATTGGTGTAGCCTATATCTTCTGTTTCTACATTGAAACTCAAAATTCTTTAAAATATGTTAGGATGTTGTTGTCTAGAAATATGCTTCATGTTATTTAAAAAAAAATCTATTCATAAAATAAGGGTTAACATTCAGATATAAGTCATGACGGAGTCCAAGACGGACCTATTACTACTGTTTAATCTGTAATAAATTTATATGACAACTTGGTGAACGATGTTTACTGGTGATGAAGATATTTCTCACTGCACCTGCATTCAATTTGCACCAGTTTTCATTCAAGAGCTAGAGACATAAATGTATATATTTGTTTCTTCTGTACTTTTCGTTTTCCGTTGAGCCGTAAAGACTCATAAGAGTTGGACCAAACCTCCTGTGTGAAAAAAAAAACAAAATGTAGAAAGAATTATTATTATTATTAGTAGTAACTTGAAGTTTGAATAAACAAAAGGTAGAATTACTGTCATTTATCAACATAAAAATATTTACTGTAACAGTTTACAGAAGCTGACTTACATTACATAAAAACATTTATTGTAACAATCAGTAATGTCGAGAAAACCCACTTTTAGAGAAAAATATATATGTAAAAACGGCTCGTTTGGGCTGATAATTTTTCTTTTACGTATAGGAGCGAACAACGACCTTTTCGATCCTCGTCAGGTTCACAAAGAAAAGAAGACGTAACTGACCGGAAGCTGACTACATGTTTGAAAGAGGTTGTGTAACTGAGTGTTGGAATGTAGAGGGCGTGCTTAGACGTTTGAATATTGAATTTTTAATTATTTATTTTATTATTATTATTTATTATATTATTTTAATATAGGTAGAAAGTTGTTCCTTTGTATTGGTTTATTTTGGGCTTGAGTTGTTGTATAAGTAAGGCTTTTTTTAATTTTGCGTTTGTTTATGTTTGTTTCTTAATTTAGTAGTTGAGTGTTTTCTATGGTTATGTGTTGTTTATTTGACTTGCAGTGTTCAAAAACGTGTGAAGGTGACTTTTTATGTTCTTTGAATCTGGTTTCCATTTTTCTACTTGTTTCTCCAATATAGAAGTCGTGACAGTTATCACATTGCATTTTATATAATGTTGGTGTGGTGTTTGTCAGTGTAGTTTTTACATAGTATAGAACTCAGTTTTGTGCGTGATTTTTGAATAAATTTGGTATTAACTGGAATGTCATATTTTGTTACTAGTTTTTGTCAAATGTTGATTATTTTTCTGCTGATGTTGGGAATATATGGTATGAAGCAGTATATGATTTCGTGAATTATTGATTCGTGAGATATATTTACTTTTGTTGGTTGATTTTGCTTTCTGTCTAGGTGTGTGCGTATAATGTTTTCTACGGTTTGTGGAGGAAACTTTTGATGTTGATGAAGTATTGTTTTATTTTGTCTTATTCATCGTTAATTTTATCTGGTGAGCATAGTTTTATGGCTGTGTTTATTTGGTCTCTGAGTATGTTAAGTTTTTGTTTTGTTTCAAATGTATAGGAATGTATAGTCCAGTATGGGTTATTTTTCGGTGGGTTCCTGTTTTAAATTGTGTATCGGTTCTTGTAATTTTGAGGTTAAGAAATTATATTTGATTGCTTTCTTCCTGTTCACATGTGAAGTTAATGTTGGGATGTATAGAGTTAATGTGATTGAAAAAATTAAAGTATTATAATTGTTACTATGATTTATAGTATAGATCTGAATCCCGCATCTACATATCTGTACCAGTATAGTGGTGGATGTAGAGCTGTGTTAATTTGCTTGTGTTTCAACTTGTGTCATAAAAATATTGGCTAGAACTGATGATACTGGGTTGCCCATGCTTAGACCATTTGTTTGTATATAGTTGTGGTTGTTGAACATAGAATTTGTCTTCATCGTGGTGAATTCTATGAGGGTTGCTAACTGGTTACTGGGAATGTCTATAGATGGGTTAGGGTCTCGGATATAGAGTTCTAAGGCTATCTTGCAGGCTTCAGTAGTTGGAACTTCTGTAAAGAGGGATATAACATCGAAACTGACCATTAAGGCTTTATGATTAAGTTGATTTAGATTAGACTTGAAATTAAAAGAGTATTTGAGGAATGAGCTGGCTGATGTTACATATTTCGAGAATGCCCATGCTATGTATTTACCAAGATTGTAATTAAACGATTCATATGTGGACATTATTGGTCGTAATGGACAATCTGGTTTATGAGGTTTGGGGATGCCGTATATTTGTGGTGTGCGTGAGTCAGTATTACGTAGGTAGGAATAAAGTGTTTGTGAAATTGTGTTGGCTTTTTTCATTTGTAGTAGTAATTTGTTTAGTTACGTTTCGTGTGTCTTTGTTAGATTTGTGTGTATTAGTTTAAATTTGTTAGTGTCTGAGGGATGTTCTTCATTTTTTGGATGTATTCATTCGTGTTTATTATGACTATTGCGTTTCCTTTATCTGCTTTCAGAATTCTTATGTTTTTGTCTTGTTTTAGGTTTTTAATTGAATTAATGTCTCTTTTTGTAAGATCATAAAAAGTCACCTTCAAACATTTTCGCACACTGCAAGTCAAATAAACACAACATAACCATAGAAAACATTCAAATACTAACTAACGAAACAAACATAAACAAACGCAAAATTAAAGAAGCATTACTTATACAACAACTAAAGCCCAAAATAAACGAATACAAAGAAACACCTTTAAACCTATATTAAAAATAATATAATAAATAATTCTAATAAAATAAATAATATAAAATTATATATTCAAACATCTAAGCACGCCCTCTACATTCCAACACTCAGTTACACAACCTCTTTCAAACATGTAGTCAGCTTCCGGTCAGTTACCACTTCCTTTCTTTGTGAACCAGACGATGACCGAAGAAGGTCGAAACGTTGTTCGCTCCTCCACGTAAAAACATTTTCTCAACCTAAACGAGCCGTTTTTACATATATATTTACTGTAACAGTTTATAGAAGCTGACTTACAATACATAAAATACATTTACTGTAACAGTTTATAGAAGCTGACTTACAATACATAAAATACATTTACTGTAACAGTTTATAGAAGATGACTTACATTACAACACGGATTTCAATCAGTAGAATATATATCATGTCACAATTAATCAATAATCATCAAACTCTACAGAACATTACATGCAATTGTTTTCAGTAAAACCTGTGTCAAAAGTCTTATTATTAGAGAATGTCAAACCATCGGAATATATACCTTCTTCTTAAACCAGCATTATTGGCTAGTTTATCGTGTTCAGAATATATACCTTCTTCCTAAGGTTAAACCAGCATTATTGGCTAGTTTATCGTGTTCAGAATATATACCTTCTTCCTAAGGTTAATTCATTATTATTGGCTAGTTTATCGTGTTCAGAATATATACCTTCTTCCTAAGGTTAAGCCATTATTCTTCTTAAGGCTAGTTTATCGTGTTCAGAATATATACCTTCTTCTTGAGGTTAAGCCATCATTATTTTAAGACCACAGAGTAAAAATATATAAATGAATGAAAAGGAAATAAAGAGAATAAATTAGAATGAGAAAAAATCGATTATTTTCTGATGCTTACAAATAACCAATAAAGTTGAGTTATATCCATATTTAACTAATAAAGTTGAGTTATATCCACATTTAACTAATAAAGTTGAGTTATATCCACATTTAACTAATAAAGTTGAGTTATATACATATTTAACTAATAAAGTTGAGTTATATCCACATTTAACTAATAAAGTTGAGTTATATCCATATTTAACTAATAAAGTTGAGTTATATCCACATTTAACTAATAAAGTTGAGTTATATCCATATTTAACTTGAGTTATATCCACAGTTGAGTTATATCCACATTTAACTAATAAAGTTGAGTTATATCCATATTTAACTAATAAAGTTGAGTTATATCCACATTTAACTAATAAAGTTGAGTTATATCCATATTTAACTAATAAAGTTGAGTTATATCCACATTTAACTAATAAAGTTGAGTTATATCCATATTTAACTAATAAAGTTGAGTTATATACATATTTAACTAATAAAGTTGAGTTATATCCACATTTAACTAATAAAGTTGAGTTATATCCACATTTAACTAATAAAGTTGAGTTATATCCACATCTAACTAATAAAGTTGAGTTATATCCATATTTAACTAATAAAGTTGAGTTATATACATATTTAACTAATAAAGTTGAGTTATATCCACATTTAACTAATAAAGTTGAGTTATATCCACATTTAACTAATAAAGTTGAGTTACACCCATATTTAACTAATAAAGTTGAGTTATATCCATATTTGAGCACCTAGTTATCATTATCGTGTTTCACAGCTGGCATAACAGTAATGCAATTCTGTTCTTATAACACACGAATTTTTGTAGAGAAATAATAAAAAAACACCACTACCTTGAAGTAAGTTTAATTTATAAGCGTATATTATTTCCATGTTTTCTAAATAAGAGATTCATTTCTGGCCGTTAGATGGTAGCACAATTGTTCTTATATTCCTATCGTAGGTGTCCCATTGCAGAATCAAGATAGCTACCAAAACAATTTCAGTAAAAATAAATAAATAAATAAATAATCTAAATTAATATTCCTGGAAAGTAAGTATCTGTCCAACTGAGAGATCTGTGTACATGTTAGTGATGCCTGAGTTTAAAGTTTCAAATCAAAATTGCTTCTACGAAATTTCGTTTTTTGTTCCAATTTGTGCCGGGGCCGAGTCTGGGATATGCGTGTTTATATGTGGTACTATACTTCATGGCCTAGGATCCGTATCATGTCCACTGGTTCTGGCATGTGGTCATAAAAGCTTTGCACATATAATAAGTTGGAATGAAGTTGGAAGGCGTGGGTTTTGTCATTGTCCTCCTAACGTTGGTCCCAATGCTCTGGGGTACTTGTACCATTTAGAACGAACCATTCCAGCTTCACTGGCCTCTCATGCAATCCAAAATCAGAGAAACTGATTAATATTGTCAGGATGTACATTTATTTTGGATTATATAATAGATGTTCACTTATCAACATACTTGAATGAAACTGTTTGAGATGAAACGAGGAAACAAGTAGTAAACAATATTGAGAAAAATAAAAATGATGTAGAAATGACTATCTCAAAAAAATATCGAAACCAAATATGGATGAATGCACAAAACTATAAAAAAATACCTACATAACTAGCCTGTCAATCTTACAAGGTTGTGGGTATTAACCAGTGTCAGACTGTATAGCACTATTCAGATCAAATGATTTTATTCAAGCCGGAATTCATGCAACTGAAAGAAATTCAACATTTAGACAGAGATAGAAAATATTATTGAAAAGTTTTGGATAATTACGTAGGTATTTTGATATGGTTTTATGTGCTCATTCCTACCTTACTTCTATACCTTTTGGCATTAGCATCCCTACATCATTCTTAATTAGTTGTATATATATTTTTGTAACAACTCGAACTGGTTTTATCATTTATGTAAGAAAGTGAGAAATTATACTTTCACTAAATGGTTTTATTATGGATTGATATTTATCCATAGACACGTAGACAAGACATGGTTTAGAGGAAAGGGTATTCGATTCCCGGTTTGCAAGTCACAGGTTCGAATCCTACAATCGAACATACTCGTCTGTATTCCCATTATTTGTTGATCAAAAGTAGCCCAAGATTTGGTAGTGGGTGGTGTTAACTAGTTGTCTTCCCCTGGTCTATCGCTTCAAAATTAGGGACAGCTGGATAAGACAACCCTCGAGACAACTTTGTCCGAAATTGAAAAAACAAACCATACAAAGAGATTCATAATTTATGACGATTCGTTTTACGCTTTTATGTTAATAAACTAATCAGTTTTTAATTCGAAACTTCTAAATATTATTTGTTTGACTGTTATCGCTTGTATGTCACTTTTATAACTAAAATTATAATAGAAATTTAAATTCCAAAATTTTGTTAATTCTTAGAACGACCACAAAAGCTAAGCTAGTCCTTTAATTTATAAGTGAGGAAGTCTTAGGAATGAAAGCAAAACGAGGCCACTAATTTGAAATAAGTTCATTAAAACAAGCTGCAAGTGTTAACTAAAGTCGTAGAATAGCCCACTAGTCCTACCAAACAAAATCTTCAGAAAAGAACAATACAATTAAATTGTCTTTTTACAGAAATACAGTTAATGAAGTATCTGATATAATTAAATGGACAACAATGGCAAAGAAGAACTCTGGTTTTTCCAGAGTAAAGTAGGCGGTGCTACTGCTAACTTGCGATCTATTTTTGTAGAACAAACTGAGTAATCGTATGTAATGTAATTAGACTTTTAATAGGTAGCCGTGTGAGTACGGTTAAAGATCCTTCTAACTACAGCGTGTGTTACATTTCACACATGTTAGAAAGCTGATACATGTTGGGAGAAAGAGGATATTTTTCAGCTCAAAGAATTTCTCAACATCTTGAATTATTAATAACTCAGATAAACTCATAATCTTCGTCCTTGCAAAATCCCAGTGATTATCTCTAGTCCTTACATTTCTGTAAAATCCCAGTGATATCCATTTCTTACATTTTTGTAAACTCTCAGTGATCTCTAGTTCATACATTTCTGTAAAGTTTCAGTAATCATCTCTAGTTCATACATTTCTATAAAATCCCAGTTATTTCTAGTTCTTACAAAATATGTTAAATCCCAGTGCTATCTAGTTCTTACATTTCTAAAATCCCAGTGAACTCTAGTCATTATATTTTTGTAAAATCCCAGTGATCTCTAGTCATTACATTTCTGTAAAATCCCAGTGATATCTAGTTCATACACTTCTGTAAAGATCCAGTAATCATCTCTAGTTCTTACATTTCTGTAAAATCCGAGTGATATCTAGTTCATACATTCTTAAAAATTCTAGTGATATCCAATTATTACATATCTGTAAGATCCCAGTGATCTATAGTCATTACATTTCTGTAAAATTCTAGTGATATCCAATTATTACATATCTGTAAGATCCCAGTGATCTATAGTCATTACATTTCTGTAAAATCCCAGTGACCTCTGGTTCATACATTTCTGTAAATTTTTAGTGATCATCTCTAGTTTTTACATTTCTGTGAAGTCCTAGTGATATCTAGTTCATACATTTTTGTAAAATCCCAATCATCTAGTTTTTACATTTCTAAAAATCCTAGAGATCTCTAGTCCTACATTTCTATAAAATCCCAGTTATCTCTAGTCCTTACATTTCTGTAAAATCCCAGTGATCATCTCTAGTTTTTACATTTCTGTAAAATCTGAGTGATATCTAGTTCATACATTTTTAAAAATTCTAGTGATATCTACTTGTTACATATCTGTAAGATCCCAGTGTTTTCTAGTTCATACACTTCTGTAAATTTGCAGTGATGATCTCTAGTTCTTACATTTCTAAAAATCCCAGTGATCTCTAGTCATTACATTTCTGTAAAGTTCCAGTAATCATCTCTAGTTCTTATATTTCTAAAAAATCCCAGTAATCTCCAGTTCCTAAATTTCAAAACATTCCAGTGATATCTAGTCCTTGCATTTCTGTAAAATCCCAGTGATCATCCCTAACTCTTACATTTCTCAAAGTCTCATTTATACGTGAGATCAATTTTTGGTTAGTTTGCTTGTTTAAACAAAGAAACTTTTCGACGCCTATAAACTTGCCCTTTTTATTGTCTCAATCTAGTGCCAACCTTAAATTCCTAGTGTCTGTCGTAAAGTTCCAGTATTAACCTTAATGCCTTAGTGTGAATCCATCAGTTTTAGTGTTAACTTAAATGACTAGTGTCAGTCTATCAGTTGTAGTGTCTGTTTTAAAGTACTAATACCACCGTTAAAACCTGTTTTTTGGGGGGAGGGGAAGTCATCTAAAATCAGCGTTAACTGTAAAAAAAATATTGTATTATTTGGAATTGATGCCAAGGGTTTTTAACCAACAGGGGGCATCATAGGGAAATATCACATTTTCTTGGACCAAAGACAACTGGAGTTTGCCTGCAAAAACCCGCGTATGTTACTTCAAAGATAATTGTTTGTTTGTTGTTAAGTGCAAAGTTACACAATTGACTATCATTCAGAGTTCGGGTATTTGACTTACGAACACACACATTTTGAAGTCAAAAGTTAAAGTTTTGATTTTACAGGAGGTAATATCTTGAAAATTCACAACGGGAAATTTTTAAGAAGCTAATAATTAACTTAAAATTTTAATGCTCTTTTAAGGTCCGGCATGACCAGGTGGGTTAAGGTGTTAGACTCGTAATGCGAGGGTCACACGTTCGAATCCCTGTCGCACCAAACAATCTAACCCTTTCAGCGGTGGGGGCGTTATTATGTTATGGTCATTCCAAGTATTCGTTAGTAAAAGAGCAGCCCAAGAATTAGCAGTGGGTGGTGACTAACTGCCTTCCCTCTGGTCTTACACTGCTAAAGTAGGGACGGCTAACGCAGATAGCCCTCTCATAGCTTTGTGCGAAATTCAAAAACAAATTAATGTGCTTTTATCTTATGGGTCATCGGTTCTTTAATATTATTATCCCCGTTCGTGGTTTGTCATTCTTTTTTATTATTTTCTTTCCATTTTTTCTTATGACATATAATTCTGTAGTTTGTTGGGCTATTCATATGTCCATAGAATACTATTTTCCTTCTTATATGGTGTCCATAAGTTTCGTTTTTATATTCTAAAAATTTCTCTTCTCGTTCTTCTGCGCGTCTATCACACTCTTCCATCTTTTCCAAATATCCACCTTTCAAAGTTTTATGTTTATTTTTACTGATTAACCAGCTCTCTACAGCAGGCAACACTGTTAATCAACCGTAGTATGTGATGATTCTTATCTATAGTGAAAGGCTTTGTTTGTTTCTTTTTTATTTCCACTTAAACCTACACGAGGGCTATCTGCACTAGCCGTCCCTAACTTAGCACTGTAAGACTAGAGAGAAAGTACCTAGTTATCACTGCCCACCATCAACTCTTGGGCTGCTTGTTTACCAACGAAGAGGGGGATTGACCGTCACAATAAAACGCTCCCATGGAGGGAGATTCGAACGTGCGGTCCGCAGCGTATGAGTTGAGCGCTCTAACCATCTGGCTATGCCGGGCCGAGTGTGTTAATGTCATTGATATTGTTAAAAGCAGTTTTTACATAAGCTAGACTTATGATAACATAATTAAATAAATAAAGTTTGAAAATGTTTGGCTATCTTATATGTTGAGAGAAAATACCATTACTGATACACCAAATGAGCTCAATATTAGAATAATTTCTAAACTAAATAATTTTTAGAGTAAAAATTTGTATAATTGGTTAAAGTATCATAGCAAATGTTCAAAGTTTAGTTTTAATGTTAAGATTTAATTATTTGAATAAATTGTCTTATTTTCTGTTTGAACGTACGATAGCATCATTTTTTGGACTGTTTCATGCGATGATTTCTTGAAGTTCTAAAATATGAAAAGTTGACCTCCCAAAGTTTTGAAAATGTAAAAATTTGGCCTCCTTAAATTCCGACATTATGCAAAGTTGACTTTTCTTTAAATTTTGAAAGTGTGAAAAGTTGACCTTCTAAAGTTTCGGAACAATGAAACGTTCACACCGAAAATTCATTCGTTAAAGTTGAGATATTGGTTTGGTTTGTTTCGAATTTCGCGCAAAGCTATACGAGGGCTATCTGCATTAGCTGTCTTTAATTTAGGAGTTTAAGACTAGGGGGAAGACAGCTAGTCATCACCATTCACCACCAACTCTTGGGCTACTCTTTTATCAAATAATAGTGGGATTGACTGTAACGTTATAACGTCTCCACGGCTGAAAGGGTAAGCATGTTTGGTGTGAAGGGGATTGAAACCCGCGACCCTCAGATTACGAGTCGAGTGCCTTAACCACCTGGCAAAGCCGGGCTAGTAGAGCAATTAACCATGATCCTTCTCAAGTGCGAACAGAGTAAGATTGTTTAACGCCAGCTAGGAAACGGTGTTTAAAATGAAACTTTAACAAAATTGAAAGTAAAGCTTCGAATTAATGGACAGTTTACTTTAAGTGTTTTAACCATTATTGTATTTCTACACTACACTTGCTCGTCGAGTGCTCAGCGGTAAGCTGTGGGCTTATAGCACTAAAATTCAGGATTCGATCTCTGTATTTGACACATTATGTAGGGGTGTGCTAAACAGGAAGCAAAGAAACAAACTAAACT
This sequence comes from Tachypleus tridentatus, assembly GCF_004210375.1. Classification (NCBI taxonomy): domain Eukaryota; kingdom Metazoa; phylum Arthropoda; class Merostomata; order Xiphosura; family Limulidae; genus Tachypleus; species Tachypleus tridentatus. The sequence goes on along the minus strand of NC_134836.1, from coordinate 74,430,954 downwards.
TTGTTAGTTCTTCAAGTAAGTTAATTTCCGTTTTGTCTGAAAATTCAGTAGATAAAACTTTCAGATGATTTAGTAATTAATTTATTTTATATCTACACCAATCTCGAGTTAATTCCGCACGTGTAATTACGTCATTCTTAGGAAGGAAAGAAACATGTAATTTCCGTGACGTCTACTTCACGAAACGTTTTTTTTTTAACGGTACTCACACGGTAGCTTGTTTAGTCGAAACTCGAGGAGTACGTTAACTAACTCATCTAATCAATATACTACGAAACTGGAGGTCTTGTAGGTACCCATACACTATCAAAAAACATAAAACCAAAACCAGTGTCATCGCTGATGTTAATTACCTTGTCTTCATGTTAATTGAATATTGTAAAAAGTCCACGAATAACAGACAAAGTGTTTAATTAAAAAGAAAATAGAATGAATATACAAAGAACTCGATCAACTCTGTCATTATTGATATATGTGTCCTATTTTCGCGATCGTAGGCGGGATAATTGGTTAAGGAACTACAAGAGAGAGCAGTTGCCTCCATTTTCTTTTTCTGTGGGATATCATATAAAAAGACATTCACAATAATCAAGTCAAACTTTTTTTAGACCCTCCATTCCAACGTAAGGATCTCAAATCTCCCAAGTTCACGATCATTTTTTTGACTAGACCAAATTCTATCATCCATACTCAGTAATCCGAGCCTAACTTGTCTTCTTTATGTTTTTAGTTTTAGGCTTAGCTGCTTGAATTTCTTTAATGGGTTAATAACTTATGTTGGCTCTAGTTAATAAAGGTTTGAAGTTAATTTTAGGGAGGAAATAAAAACAAAAACAAAAAACACGAGTGATTATGAAAACTGCTGCATTTACTCAATAGATAGAACTCATAATTATCACGTATAAGGTTGTTAAAACATAAGAAAAATTCTCATAGCTGAGTCAAACCGATTGAACTTTTGTTACAATCTATTGATTAAATAGACTCTCGTTTTGTACAGAGATACCTTCATAAGTGAACTCTGCTTAGATTTTAAAACTTTGACAGATATTTCGGTCATTTTCACCTAACCAATACTAAGATACATTATAATACACTTGGTTATATATTCCTTGCCTTTCTCCCCTTCAGTCTGTAGGTTTATAATGCTAAAATCGAGTTTTGATACCCACGGTGGGTGTAGCACAAATGGTATATTGTGTAGTTTTGCGTTTAAGAACAAAGAGACAATAAAAACATATTCTGCAGCACGAGTTTTGAGAGACCCTAGCGGTAGAATCAAGGATCATGTGAATGATAATTCACTTGCAGTTTCGATTGTTTTACTACAAGGTGGCCCGTAAGTCCCTACCCATCCATACGTTATTATGTTATATTCAATTTCGCATGTATTATACATTTGTTTCTTTTTTTCATAGAAATATAGCCGATGTAAGCCCATTTACACTTGCAGAGCGTATTGTGCATAATATTATGCAGCGAGAATGAGGGACGGCACAGAGATGCACTGGATACAAAAGATATATGGATGGGTAGGGACTTACAAGCCACCCTGTAGTTGGTGTCTATATACAGAATACAGTCGTGGAAAGAACACATAAAAACATTCTGTAAAATAAACTGTTTTCTCTTGTATCCGGCTAAGTTGATACTACTGAATTCTTCAGCATATTTTAACTGTTTTAGTTACGAATAATGTCACACCCTTTAAATAAACAACTGCTTATGAGTTTACGGCCCGGCATGTCCAAGCGTGTTAAGGCGTGCGACTCGTAATCTGAGGGTCGCGGGTTCGCATCCCCATCGCGCCAAACATGCTCGCCCTTTCACCCGTGGGGGCGTTATAATGTGACAGTCAATCCCACTATTCGTTGGTAAAAGAGTAGCCCAAGAGTTGGCGGTGGGTGGTGATGACTAGCTGCCTTCCCTCTAGTCTTACACTGCTAGCACTCGAGTAGCTTTGTGCGAAATTCAAAAACAAACAAACAAACTTATGAGTTTGTAAGCATGACGTAATGACGTATCAAGGTTTACGCGTTTTGCATGAATAACAAAACAGGTGTCACTCTATCGGCCAGGACTTGGCCTATCTGTTAACGTGTCAGGTTAGGGTTCTTTGCTTTCAACTGTGGGTACGTTATAATCATGGTCAGTAATTCTAAATTAAGAACGGCTATATCTGTACCTTTGAGTTTCTAACCTGGCTTGTTAACCCATACATCTCATGAGGTGCTTTTCAAGTTGAGAGTAGTAATACAGAAGAAAACTGTCAAAATTAAAATGACGTAACTTAAAGTTACTCCTATTATCCTTACCTAAAATACATACAACGACTGTTGATTTACTACAAAAAAATAGTTGGTTATTTGGTTAACTGTAGAGGTGATCTAGAGAGTTAGACACGTGTTCAGGATGCACAAAGACGATAAAAATATCAACAAAATATGTACACCAACATAAAGGATAGAGGGCGCTGAGTGTTTATGTGACCATTGAAAAAGATTTGTTAGGGTCGCGGCCTCTACAGGAACTTTAGATAATCCACTTAATTGAGAACAGACGATACTGTTAAACAGGAAATGAGATTTTCTGTTGACGACGTTTCCTGAATTAATTTCCTCTGGTTTGATATCTAGATATTCTAGTTGGACTAATAAATTTTTCTTCAAGTTTTGAAGTTTATTTGATAAGCATTTTTATTAGAATTACGGTTCATTTTCACGAACTTAATTTTATCTTTTCAAGACATCAGTTGTTGTTACTTTCCTACAAAACCACATTGTTGGATATTTACATTCTCTACGTCGCTGAATATCAATCAAGAATTTTAGCGTTTTAAGTCCTTAAACTTACCGATTACGTTTTTATGCTTACCAGCTATTATTTGAGTTGTATAACAACGCATGAGAAATATTTTAAACTTTCATTCATTCTTCAAAATTAGTTTTATAAATAGAATAGTATTGGTTATAATGTTTAATATTTAAGTAAATATAAATTATTTTTACTCTTACGTAGTTTATTTTCCATTATTAACTTAGCATATGGTTTTAGGACCAACTTATATCTGCTGAGATGATCAAACATGTTTAGATGTTACTGGGATTGTGGCCATAAACATCGATAATAATTTGGATACATAACCGATGCCAGTCATTATAATTTCATTTATTTGTAATTTAATTTTATGACATTACATTCTTATAGACAGATGAGTATATAATGTTACGTATATTCTGACCTATCTAGATAGATAGCGTGATTTGATCAAAGGTTAATAATAATTTAGGAATTACTATATTGTTTTCTTTAACATACTTTACAATTACGTATGTTCTCATATTCATCGGCATTATTCATGACTAAAATACTTCCATATATAAGTTCATACATGTATTATAATAAAAGTTAAAGGAAGTGAAAGAAATTTCACTTACTTGAGTATTAATATTAATTAACGACCCCTTATTCCTTAGTGATATAAGTTACCTTGGTATATATGTGTGTGTGTTTTATTATAGTAAAGCCACATTGGGGTATCTGCTGTGTCTGCCGAGGGAATCGAACCCTTGATTTTGGAGTTATAAATTTGGGGGACGTTACCTAGGTAACTGCTAAAAATAGACAATGAGATTTTTGTTTGTTTGTTTTGGAATTTCGCACAAAGCTACACGAGGGCTATCTGTGCTAGCCGTCCCTAATTTAGCAGTGTAAGACTAGAGGGAAGGCAGCTAGTCATCACCACCCACCGCCAACTCTTGGGCTACTCTTTTACCAACGAATAGTGGGATTGACCATCACATTATACACCCCACGGCTGGGAGGGCGAGCATGTTTAGCGCGACGCGGGCGCGAACCCGCGACCCTCGGATTACGAGTCGCACGCCTCACGCGCTTGGCCATGCCAGGCCTAGATAATGAGAATAAAGCAGAATTTATATTTGTACCACTACGAGGAACTTCTGTTCCTATCTTCTGTTAAGACATGTTCGTTCATTTACCTTGAGAAACAAACTAGATACTTTATCAAAATATTAGGATAATCAATAAATAATGTGTTTACTGGTGGGTTTTTTTCGAAAAAGCAAAATTTGTTTATTTTCTACCCTTGTAAATGAAAATATTCTTCGTCAAAATGCTAATTTTTCCTCTAAAAGATTTGTGTGGATATTAGTTTTTTAGTTTAAGACAAAGATTTGGTTTGTTTTGAATTTTTCGCAAAGCTACACGAGGGCTATCTGCGCTAGCCGTCCCTAATTTAGCAGTGTAAGACAAGAAGGAACGCAGCTAGTCATTACCACTCACCGCCAATTCTTGGACTACTATTTTACCAACGAATAGTGGGATACACACTGATAAAAAGGTGAGCATCTTTGATGTGACGGGGATTCGAACTCGTGACCCTTGGATTACGAATTGAGTGCCTTAACCACCTGGCCATGCCGGGCCTTAAGACGAAGGCCTGGCATATTCTGATGGCTGGGAACACAGAAATTGTGGGTCGCGAGTTCGAATTCCATCACCGAACCAGCTCGCTCCTTCAGTCGTAGCTACGTTAAGATATAACGGTCAATTCCACCTTTCGTTGGTAAAAGAATAGTCCAAGAGTTGGCGATGGGTGATGACTATAATTGTTTATACTAAGGAAGTCTAGCGCAGATGGCTGTCGAGGAAACTTCTGACAAAAAACAGTCTTCAACTTAGCAGCTGTCATTTTAAACTAGACCAAACAAGTTATAAAAATTCCATAGCTTATACCTTATATTTATATAATTACGTAAACAAATATTATTTGTACACCACACACTTCTAGTGTTGTCTGTTGCCTTAATAGATAATTTCAGTTGTATCCTTCTCGGTTGTAATTTAAAAGAACCAAACGATTTATCCAATTCGGTCATTTCCATATACCCCACACAATCCCTTTTCAATAGGTCTATACAGCAAACTGCCCGTCGCCCCGTATTGTTAGGGATAGTAAATAGTTATTATGCAACTCATGCCTGGCTCTGGACTTTTCGTAACAGTTTAAAATGATACGAGTTAAAAAAATTCTCATATTCTTTTTTAACCACTAGGAAGAATGAACTACAATGGTCCTTATATGAATAGTACTATACGGTTGTTGCAGTTAATACAGTTGGTACCATATACGTATATATACGATTGTTGGAGTTGGTACTATACGATTATTACAGCTGATACTGTATATACAGTTTTAGCAGTAGGTACTATGTGGTTGCTACAGCCGATACTGTATATGCAGTTTTAACAGGAGGTACTATGTGGTTGCTACAGCTGATACTGTATATACGGTTTTTACAGTTGTCATTGTATGGTTGCTACAGTTGATATTATACAGTTGTTACAGTTGTCATTATGCAGTTGCTACAGTTGATATTATACGGTTGTTACAGTTGTCATTACGTTGTTGCTACAGTTGATATTATATGGTTTTTATAGTTATCATTATGTGGTTGCTACAGTTGATATTATACGGTTGTTACAGTTGTCATTATGTGGTTGCTACAGTTGATATTATACGGTTTTTACAGTTGTCATTATGTGGTTGCTACAGTTGATATTGTACGGTTGTTACAGTTGTCATTATGTGGTTGCTACAGTTGATATTATACGGTTTTCACAGTTGTCATTATGTGGTTGCTACAGTTCATATTATACGGTTGTTACAGTTGTCATTGTGTGGTTGCTACAGTTGATATTATACGGTTGTTACAGTTGTCATTATGTGGTTGCTACAGTCGATATTACACGGTTATTACAATTGTCATTATGTGGTTGCTACAGTTGATATTGTACGGTTTTTACAGTTGTCATTATGTGGTTGCTACAGTTGATATTATACGGTTTTCACAGTTGTCATTGTGTGGTTGCTACAGTTGATATTATACGGTTGTTACAGTTGTCATTATGTGGTTGCTACAGTCGATATTATACGGTTATTACAATTGTCATTATGTCGTTGATACAGTTGATATTATACGGTTTTCACAGTTGTCATTATGTGGTTGCTACAGTTGATATTATACGGTTTTCACAGTTGTCATTATGTGGTTGCTACAGTTGATATTATACAGTATTTACAGTTGTCATTATGTGGATGCTACAATTGATAATATACGGTTGTTACAGTTGTCATTATGTGGATGCTACAATTGATAATATACGGTTGTTACAGTTGTAATTATGTGGTTGCTACAGTTCATATTATACGGTTGTTACAGTTGTCATTGTGTGGTTGCTACAGTTGATATTCTACGGTTGTTACAGTTGTCATTATGTGGTTGCTACAGTTGATATTATATGGTTTTACAGTTGTCATTATGTGGTTTGCTACAGTTGATATTGTACGGTTGTTAAAGTTGTCATTATGTGGTTACTACAGTTGATATTATACGGTTTTCATAGTTGTCATTATGTGGTTGCTACAGATGATATTAAACAGTATTTACAGTTGTCATTATGTGGTTGCTACAGTTGATATTATACAGTTTTTACAGATGTCATTATGTGGATGCTTAAATTGAAAATATACGGTTGTTACAATTGTCATTATGTGGTTGCTACAGTTGATATTATACGGTTTTCACAGTTGTCATTATGTGGTTGCTACAGTCGATATTATACGGTTGTTACAATTGTCATTATGTGGTTGCTACAGTTGATATTAATCGGTTTTCACAGTTGTCATTATGTGGTTGCTACAGTTGATATTATACAGTTTTTACAGTTGTCATTATGTGGATGCTACAATTGATAATATACGGTTGTTACAGTTGTAATTATGTGGTTGCTACAGTCGATATTATACGGCTGTTACAGTTGTCAGTATGTGGTTGCTACAGTTCATATTATACGGTTTTCAGAGTTGTCATTATGTGGTTGCTACAGTTGATATTATACAGTTTTTTACAGTTGTCATTATGTGGATGCTACAATTATAATATACGGTTGTAAAGTTGTAATTATGTGGTTGCTACAGTCGATATTATACGGTTATTACAATTGTCATTATGTGGTTGCTACAGTTGATATTATACGGTTTTCACAGTTGTCATTATGTGGTTGCTACAGTTGATATTATACAGTTTTACAGTTGTCATTATGTGGATGCTACAATTGATAATATACGGTTGTTACAGTTGTAATTATGTGGTTGCTACAGTTGATATTATACGGCTGTTACAGTTGTCATTATGTGGTTGCTACGGCTGATATTATACGGTTGTTACATTGTCATTATGTGGTTGCTACAGTTCATATTATACGGTTGTTACAGTTGTCATTGTGTGGTTGCTACAGTTGATATTATACAGTTTTTACAGTTGTCATCATGTGGATGCTTCAATTGATAATATACGGTTGTTACAATTGTCATTATGTGGTTGCTACAGTTGATAATATACGGTTTTCACAGTTGTCATTATGTGGTTGCTACAGTTGATATTATACAGTTTTTACAGTTGTCATTATGTGGATGCTACAATTGATAAAATACGGTTGTTACAGTTGTAATTATGTGGTTGCTACAGATGATATTATACGGCTGTTACAGTTGTCATTATGTGGTTGCTACAGCTGATATTATACGGTTGTTACATTGTCATTATGTGGTTGCTACAGATCATATTATACGGTTGTTACAATTGTCATTTTGTGGTTGCTACAGTTGATATTATACAGTTTTTACAGTTGTCATTATGTGGATGCTTCAATTGATAATATACGGGTGTTACAATTGCCATTATGTGGTTGCTACAGTTAATATTATACGGTTTTCACAGTTGATATTATACAGTTTTTACAGTTGTCATTATGTGGATGCTACAATTGATAATATACGGTTGTTACAGTTGTAATTATGTGGTTGCTACAGTCGATATTATACGGCTGTTACAGTTGTCATTGTGTGGTTGTTACAGTTGATATTATACTGTTTTTACAGTAGTCATTATGTGGATGCTTCAATTGATAATATACGGTTGTTACAATTGTCATTATGTGGTTGCTACAGTTGATATTATACGGTTTTCACAGTTGTCATTATGTGGTTGCTACAGTTGATATTATTCAGTTTTTACAGTTGTCATTATGTGGTTGCTACAATTGATAATATACGGCTGTTACAGTTGTTATTATGTGGCTCCTACAGCTGATATTATACGGTTGTTACATTTTCATTATGTGGTTGCTACAGTTCATATTATACGGTTGTTACAGTTGTCATTGTGTGGTTGCTACAGTTGATATTATACAGTTTTTACAGTTGTCATTATGTGGATGCTTCAATTGATAATATACGGGTGTTACAATTGTCATTATGTGGTTGCTACAGTTGATATTATACGGTTTTCACAGTTGATATTATACAGTTTTTACAGTTGTCATTATGTGGATGCTACAGTTGATATTAAACAGTATTTACAGTTGTCATTATGTGGTTGCTACAGTTGATATTATACAGTTTTTACAGATGTCATTATGTGGATGCTTAAATTGAAAATATACGGTTTTCACAGTTGTCATTATGTGGTTGCTACAGTCGATATTATACGGTTGTTACAATTGTCATTATGTGGTTGCTACAGTTGATATTAATCGGTTTTCACAGTTGTCATTATGTGGTTGCTACAGTTGATATTATACAGTTTTTACAGTTGTCATTATGTGGATGCTACAATTGATAATATACGGTTGTTACAGTTGTAATTATGTGGTTGCTACAGTCGATATTATACGGCTGTTACAGTTGTCAGTATGTGGTTGCTACAGTTCATATTATACGGTTTTCAGAGTTGTCACTATGTGGTTGCTACAGTTGATATTATACAGTTTTTACAGTTGTCATTATGTGGATGCTACAATTAATAATATACGGTTGTTAAAGTTGTAATTATGTGGTTGCTACAGTTGATATTATACGGTTATTACAATTGTCATTATGTGGTTGCTACAGTTGATATTATACGGTTTTCACAGTTGTCATTATGTGGTTGCTACAGTTGATATTATACAGTTTTTACAGTTGTCATTATGTGGATGCTACAATTGATAATATACGGTTGTTACAGTTGTAATTATGTGGTTGCTACAGTTGATATTATACGGCTGTTACAGTTGTCATTATGTGGTTGCTACGGCTGATATTATACGGTTGTTACATTGTCATTATGTGGTTGCTACAGTTCATATTATACGGTTGTTACAGTTGTCATTGTGTTGTTGCTACAGTTGATATTATACAGTTTTTACAGTTGTCATCATGTGGATGCTTCAATTGATAATATACGGTTGTTACAATTGTCATTATGTGGTTGCTACAGTTGATAATATACGGTTTTCACAGTTGTCATTATGTGGTTGCTACAGTTGATATTATACAGTTTTTACAGTTGTCATTATGTGGATGCTAAAATTGATAATATACGGTTGTTACAGTTGTAATGATGTGGTTGCTACAGTCGATATTATACGGTTTTTACAGTTGTCATTATGTGGATGCTACAATTGATAATATACGGTTGTTACAGTTGTAATTATGTGGTTGCTACAGTTGATATTATACGGCTGTTACAGTTGTCATTATGTGGTTGCTACAGCTGATATTATACGGTTGTTACATTGCCATTATGTGGTTGCTACAGTTCATATGATACGGTTGTTACAGTTGTCATTGTGTGGTTGCTACAGTTGATATTATACAGTTTTTACAGTTGTCATTATGTGGATGCTTCAATTGATAATATACGGGTGTTACAATTTTCATTATGTAGTTGCTACAGTTGATATTATACGGTTTTAACAGTTGATATTATACAGTTTTTACAGTTGTCATTATGTGGATGCTACAATTGATAATATACGGTTGTTATAGTTCTAATTATGTGGTTGCTACAGTCGATATTATACGGCTGTTACAGTTGTCATTATGTGGTTGCTACAGTTGATATTATACGGTTGTTACAGTTGTCATTATGTGGTTGCTACAGTTCATATTATACGGTTGTTACAGTTGTCATTGTGTGGTTGCTACAGTTGATATTATATGGTTGTTACAGTTGTCATTATGTGGTTGCTACAGTTGATATTATACGGTTTTTACAGTTGTCATTATGTGGTTGCTACAGTTGATATTGTACGGTTGTTACAGTTGTCATTATGTGGTTGCTACAGTTGATATTATACGGTTGTTACAGTTGTCATTGTGTGGTTGCTACAGTTGATATTATACGGTTGTTACAGTTGTCATTATGTGGTTGCTACAGTTGATATTATACGGTTTTTACAGTTGTCATTATGTGGTTGCTACAGTTGATATTATACGGTTGTTACAGTTGTCATTATGTGGTTGCTACAGTTGATATTATACGGTTTTTACAGTTGTCATTATGTGGTTGCTACAGTTGTTATTATACAGTTTTTACAGTTGTCATTATGTGGATGCTACAATTGATAATATACGGTTGTTACAGTTGTAATTATGTGGTTGTACAGTCGATATTATACGGCTGTTACAGTTGTCATTATGTGGTTGCTACAGTTGATATCATACGGTTGTTACAGTTGTCATTGTGTGGTTGCTACAGATGATATTATACAGTTTTTACAGTTGTCATTATGTGGATGCTTCAATTGATAATATACGGTTGTTACAATTGTCATTATGTGGTTGCTACAGTTGATATTATACGGTTTTCACAGTTGTCATTATGCGGTTGCTACAGTTGATATTATACAGTTTTTAGAGTTGTCATTATGTGGATGCAACAATTGATAATATACGGTTGTTACAGTTGTAATTATGTGGTTGCTACAGTCGATATTATACGGCTATTAAAGTTGTCATTATGTGGTTGCTACAGTTCATATTATACGGTTTTGAGAGTTGTCATTATGTGGTTGCTACAGTTGATATTATACAGTTTTTACAGTTGTCATTATGTGGATGCTACAATTAATAATATACGGTTGTTAAAGTTGTAATTATGTGGTTGCTACAGTCGATATTATACGGTTGTTACAGTTGTCATTATGTGGTTGCTACGGCTGATATTATACGGTTGTTACATTGTCATTATGTGGTTGCTACAGTTCATATTATACGGTTGTTACAGTTGTCATTGTGTGGTTGCTACAGTTGATATTATACAGTTTTTACAGTTGTCATTATGTGGATGCTTCAATTGATAATATACGGTTGTTACAATTGTCATTATGTGGTTGCTACAGTTGATATTATACGGTTTTCACAGTTGTCATTATGTGGTTGCTACAGTTGATATTATACAGTTTTTACAGTTGTCATTATGTGGATGCTACAATTGATAATATACGGTTGTTACAATTGTCATTATGTGGTTGCTACAGTTGATATTATACGGTTGTTACAGTTGTCATTGTGTGGTTGCTACAGTTGATATTATACAGTTTTTACAGTTGTCATTATGTGGATGCTTCAATTGATAATATACGGTTGTTACATCTGTCATTATGTGGTTGCTACAGTTGATATTATACGGTTTTCACAGTTGTCATTATGTGGTTGCTACAGTTGATATTATACGGTTTTCACAGTTGTCATTATGTGGTTGCTACAGTTGATATTATACAGTTTTTACAGTTGTCATTATGTGGTTGCTACAATTGATAATATACGGTTGTTACAGTTGTTATTATGTGGCTCCTACAGCTGATATTATACGGTTGTTACATTTTCATTATGTGGTTGCTACAGTTCATATTATACGGTTGTTACAGTTGTCATTGTGTGGTTGCTACAGTTGATATTATACAGTTTTTACAGTTGTCATTATGTGGATGCTTCAATTGATAATATACGGGTGTTACAATTGTCATTATGTGGTTGCTACAGTTGATATTATACGGTTTTCACAGTTGATATTATACAGTTTTTACAGTTGTCATTATGTGGATGCTACAATTGATAATATACGGTTGTTACAGTTCTAATTATGTGGTTGCTACAGTCGATATTATACGGCTGTTACAGTTGTCATTATGTGGTTGCTACAGTTGATATTATACGGTTGTTACAGTTGTCATTATGTGGTTGCTACAGTTCATATTATACGGTTGTTACAGTTGTCATTTTGTGGTTGTTACAGTTGATATTATACGGTTGTTACAGTTGTCATTATGCGGTTGCTACAGTTGATATTATACAGTTTTTACAGTTGTCATTATGTGGATGCTACAGCTGATATTATACGGTTGTTACATTGTCATTATGTGGTTGCTACAGTTCATATTATACGGTTGTTACAGTTGTCATTGTGTGGTTGCTACAGTTGATATTATACAGTTTTCACAGTTGTAATTATGTGGATGCTTCAATTGATAATATACGGTTGTTACAATTGTCATTATGTGGTTGCTACAGTTGATATTATACGGTTTTCACAGTTGTCATTATGTGGTTGCTACAGTTGATATTATACAGTTTTTACAGTTGTCATTATGTGGATGCTACAATTGATAATATACGGTTGTTACAGTTGTAATTATGTTGTTGCTACAGTTGATATTATACGGTTGTTACATTGTCATTATGTGGTTGCTACAGTTCATATTATACGGTTGTTACAGTTGTCATTGTGTGGTTGCTACAGTTGATATTATACAGTTTTTACAGTTGTCATTATGTGGATGCTTCAATTGATAATATACGGGTGTTACAATTGTCATTATGTGGTTGCTACAGTTGATATTATACGGTTTTCACAGTTGATATTATACAGTTTTTACAGTTGTCATTATGTGGATGCTACAATTGATAAAATACGGTTGTTACAGTTGTAATTATGTGGTTGCTACAGTTGATATTATACAGTTTTTACAGTTGTCATTATGTGGATGCTACATTTGATAATATACGGTTGTTACAGTTGTAATTATGTGGTTGCTACTGTCGATATTATACGGCTGTTACAGTTGTCATTGTGTGGTTGCTACAGTTGATATTATACGGTTTTCACAGTTGTCATTATGTGGTTGCTACAGTTGATATTATACAGTTTTTACAGTTGTCATTATGTGGATGCTACAATTGATATTATACGGTTTTTACAGTTGTCATTATGTGGTTGCTACAGTTGATATTATACGGTTTTCACAGTTGTCGATCTGTGGTTGCTACAGTTGATATTATACAGTTTTACAGTTGTCATTATGTGGATGCTTCAATTGATAATATACGGGTGTTACAATTGTCATTATGTGGTTGCTACAGTTGATATTATACGGTTTTCACAGTTGATATTATACACTTTTTACAGTTGTTATTATGTGGATGCTACAATTGATAATATACGGTTGTTACAGTTCTAATTATGTGGTTGCTACAGTCGATATTATACGGCTGTTACAGTTGTCATTATGTGGTTGCTACAGTTGATATTATACGGTTGTTACAGTTGTCATTATGTGGTTGCTACAGTTCATATTATACGGTTGTTACAGTTGTCATTTTGTGGTTGTTACAGTTGATATTATACGGTTGTTACAGTTGTCATTATGCGGTTTGCTACAGTTGATATTATACAGTTTTACAGTTGTCATTATGTGGATGCTACAGCTGATATTATACGGTTGTTACATTGTCATTATGTGGTTGCTACAGTTCATATTATACGGTTGTTACAGTTGTCATTGTGTGGTTCGTACAGTTGATATTATACAGTTTTCACAGTTGTCATTATGTGGATGCTTCAATTGATAATATACGGTTGTTACAATTGTCATTATGTGGTTGCTACAGTTCATATTATACGGTTGTTACAGTTGTCATTGTGTGGTTGCTACAGTTGATATTATACAGTTTTTACAGTTGTCATTATGTGGATGCTTCAATTGATAATATACGGTTGTTACAATTGTCATTATGTGGTTGCTACAGTTGATATTATACGGTTTTCACAGTTGTCATTATGTGGTTGCTACAGTTGATATTATACAGTTATTACAGTTGTCATTATGTGGATGCTACAATTGATAATATACGGTTGTTACAGTTGTAATTATGTGGTTGCTACAGTTGATATTATACGGCTGTTACAGTTGTCATTATGTGGTTGCTACAGCTGATATTATACGGTTGTTACATTGCCATTATGTGGTTGCTACAGTTCATATGATACGGTTGTTACAGTTGTCATTGTGTGGTTGCTACAGTTGATATATACAGTTTTACAGTTGTCATTATGTGGATGCTTCAATTGATAATATACGGTTATTACAATTGTCATTATGTAGGTTGCTACAGTTGATATTATACGGTTTTCACAGTTGATATTATACAGTTTTTACAGTTGTCATTATGTGGATGCTACAATTGATAATATACGGTTGTTACAGTTCTAATTATGTGGTTGCTACAGTCGATATTATACGGCTGTTACAGTTGTCATTATGTGGTTGCTACAGTTGATATTATACGGTTTGTTACAGTTGTCATTATGTGGTTGCTACAGTTCATATTATACGGTTGTTACAGTTGTCATTGTGTGGTTTGCTACAGTTGATATTATACAGTTTATTACAGTTGTCATTATGTGGTTGCTACAGTTGATATTATACGGTTTTTACAGTTGTCATTATGTGGTTGCTACAGTTGATATTATACGGTTTTACAGTTGTCATTATGTGGTTTGCTACAGTTGATATTGCACGGTTTTACAGTTGTCATTATGTGGTTGCTACAGTTGATATTATACAGTTTTTACAGTTGTCATTATGTGGATGCTACAATTGATAATATACGGTTGTTACAGTTGTCATTATGTGGTTGCTACAGTTGATATTATACAGTTTTACAGTTGTCATTATGTGGTTGCTACAGTTGATAATATACGGTTGTTACAGTTGTCATTATGTGGTTGCTACAGTTGATATTATACGGTTGTTACAGTTGTCATTATGTGGTTGCTACAGTTGATATTATACGGTTGTTACAGTTGTCATTGTGTGGTTGCTACAGTTGATATTATACAGTTTTACAGTTGTCATTATGTGGATGCTACAATTGATAATATACGGTTGTTACAGTTGTCATTATGTGGTTGCTACAGTTGATATTATACGGTTTTACAGTTGTCATTATGTGGTTGCTACAGTTGATATTATACAGTTTTTAGAGTTGTCATTATGTGGATGCAACAATTGATAATATACGGTTGTTACAGTTGTAATTATTAGGTTGCTACAGTCGATATTAAACGGTTATTACAATTGTCATTATGTGGTTGCTACAGTTGATATTATACGGTTTTCACAGTTGTCATTATGTGGTTGCTACAGTTGATATTATACAGTTTTTACAGTTGTCATTATGTGGATGCTACAATTGATAATATACGGTTGTTACAGTTGTAATTATGTGATTGCTACAGTTGATATTATACGGCTGTTACAGTTGTCATTATGTGGTTGCTACAGTTCATATTATACGGTTGTTAAAGTTGTCATTGTGTGGTTGCTACAGTTGATATTATACAGTTTTTACAGTTGTCATTATGTGGATGCTACAATTAATAATATACGGTTGTTAAAGTTGTAATTATGTGGTTGCTACAGTCGATATTATACGGTTATTACAATTGTCATTATGTGGTTGCTACAGTTGATATTATACGATTTTCACAGTTGTCATTATGTGGTTGCTACAGTTGATATTATACAGTTTTTACAGTTGTCATTATGTGGATGCTACAATTGATAATATACGGTTGTTACAGTTGTAATTATGTGATTGCTACAGTTGATATTATACGGCTGTTACAGTTGTCATTATGTGGTTGCTACAGTTCATATTATACGGTTGTTACAGTTGTCATTGTGTGGTTGCTACAGTTGATATTATACAGTTTTTACAGTTGTCATTATGTGGATGCTTCAATTGAAAATATACGGTTGTTACAATTGTCATTATGTGGTTGCTACAGTTGATATTTACGGTTTTCACAGTTGTCATTATGTGGTTGCTACAGTTGATATTATACAGTTTTTACAGTTGTCATTATGTGGATGCTACAATTGATAATATACGGTTGTTACAATTGTCATTATGTGGTTGCTACAGTTGATATTATACGGCTGTAACAATTGTCATTGTGTGTTTGCTAAAGTTGATATTATACAGTTTTTACAGTTGTCATTATGTGGATGCTTCACTTGATAATATACGGTTGTTACAATTGTCATTATGTGGTTGCTACAGTTGATATTATACGGTTTTCACAGTTGTCATTATGTGGTTGCTACAGTTGATATTATACAGTTTTTACAGTTGTCATTATGTGGTTGCTACAATTGATAATATACGGTTGTTACAGTTGTAATTATGTGGTTGCTACAGTTGATATTATACTGCTGTTACAGTTGTTATTATGTGGCTCCTACAGCTGATATTATACGGTTGTTACATTTTCATTATGTGGTTGCTACAGTTCATATTATACGGTTGTTACAGTTGTCATTGTGTGGTTGCTACAGTTGATATACAGTTTTTACAGTTGTCATTATGTGGATGCTTCAATTGATAATATACGGGTGTTACAATTGTCATTATGTGGTTGCTACAGTTGATATTATACGGTTTTCACAGTTGATATTATACAGTTTTTACAGTTGTCATTATGTGGATGCTACAATTGATAATATACGGTTGTTACAGTTCTAATTATGTGGTTGCTACAGTCGATATTATACGGCTGTTACAGTTGTCATTATGTGGTTGCTACAGTTGATATTATACGGTTGTTACAGTTGTCATTATGTGGTTGCTACAGTTCATATTATACGGTTGTTACAGTTGTCATTTTGTGGTTGTTACAGTTGATATTATACGGTTGTTACAGTTGTCATTATGCGGTTGCTACTGTTGATATTATACAGTTTTTACAGTTGTCATTATGTGGATGCTACAGCTGATATTATACGGTTGTTACATTGTCATTATGTGGTTGCTACAGTTCATATTATACGGTTGTTACAGTTGTCATTGTGTGGTTGCTACAGTTGATATTATACAGTCTTCACAGTTGTCATTATGTGGATGCTACAATTGATAATATACGGTTGTTACAGTTGTAATTATGTGGTTGCTACAGTTTATATTATACGGTTGTTACATTGTCATTATGTGGTTGCTACAGTTCATATTATACGGTTGTTACAGTTGTCATTGTGTGGTTGTTACAGTTGATATTATACGGTTGTTACAGTTGTCATTATGTGGTTGCTACAGTTGATATTATACGGTTTTCACAGTTGTCATTATGTGGTTGCTACAGTTGATATTATACAGTTTTTACAGTTGTCATTATGTGGATGCTACAATTGATAATATACGGTTGTTACAGTTGTAATTATGTGGTTGCTACAGTTGATATTATACGGCTGTTACAGTTGTCATTATGTGGTTGCTACAGTTGATATCATACGGTTGTTACAGTTGTCATTGTGTGGTTGCTACAGTTGATATTATACGGTTTTCACAGTTGATATTATAAAGTTTTTACAGTTGTCATTATGTGGATGCTACTATTGATAATATACGGTTGTTACAGTTCTAATTATGTGGTTGCTACAGTCGATATTATTCGGCTGTAACAATTGTCATTGTGTGTTTGCTAAAGTTGATATTATACAGTTTTTACAGTTGTCATTATGTGGATGCTTCAATTGATAATATACGGTTGTTACAATTGTCATTATGTGGTTGCTACAGTTGATATTATACGGTTTTCACAGTTGTCATTATGTGGTTGCTACAGTTGATATTATACAGTTTTACAGTTGTCATTATGTGGATGCTACAGCTGATATTATACGGTTGTTACATTGTCATTATGTGGTTGCTACAGTTCATATTATACGGTTGTTACAGTTGTCATTGTGGTTGCTACAGTTGATATTATACAGTTTTCACAGTTGTCATTATGTGGATGCTTCAATTGATAATATACGGTTGTTACAATTGTCATTATGTGGTTGCTACAGTTGATATTATACGGTTTTCACAGTTGTCATTATGTGGTTGCTACAGTTGATATTATACAGTTTTTACAGTTGTCATTATGTGGATGCTACAATTGATAATATACGGTTGTTACAGTTGTAATTATGTTGTTGCTACAGTTGATATTATACGGTTGTTACATTGTCATTATGTGGTTGCTACAGTTCATATTATACGGTTGTTACAGTTGTCATTGTGTGGTTGCTACAGTTGATATTATACAGTTTTTACAGTTGTCATTATGTGGATGCTTCAATTGATAATATACGGGTGTTACAATTGTCATTATGTGGTTGCTACAGTTGATATTATACGGTTTTCACAGTTGATATTATACAGTTTTTACAGTTGTCATTATGTGGATGCTACAATTGATAATATACGGTTGTTACAGTTCTAATTATGTGGTTGCTACAGTCGATATTATACGGCTGTTACAGTTGTCATTATGTGGTTGCTACAGTTGATATTATACGGTTGTTACAGTTGTCATTATGTGGTTGCTACAGTTCATATTATACGGTTGTTACAGTTGTCATTTTGTGGTTGTTACAGTTGATATTATACGGTTGTTACAATTGTCATTTTGCGGTTGCTACAGTTGATATTATACAGTTTTTACAGTTGTCATTATGTGGATGCTACAGCTGATATTATACGGTTGTTACATTGTCATTATGTGGTTTTACAGTTCATATTATACGGTTGTTACAGTTGTCATTGTGTGGTTGCTACAGTTGATATTATACAGTTTTCACAGTTGTAATTATGTGGATGCTTCAATTGATAATATACGGTTGTTACAATTGTCATTATGTGGTTGCTACAGTTGATATTATACGGTTTTCACAGTTGTCATTATGTGGTTTGCTACAGTTGATATTATACAGTTTTACAGTTGTCATTATGTGGATGCTACAATTTATAATATACGGTTGTTAAAGTTGTAATTATGTGGTTGCTACAGTCGATATTATACGGTTGTTACAATTGTCATTATGTGGTTGCTACAGTTGATATTATACGGTTTTCACAGTTGTCATTATGTGGTTGCTACAGTTGATATTATACAGTTTTACAGTTGTCATTATGTGGATGCTACAATTGATAATATACAGTTGTTACAGTTGTCATTATGTGGTTGCTACAGTTGATATTATACGGCTGTTACAGTTGTCATTATGTGGTTGCTACAGTTCATATTATACGGTTGTTACAGTTGTCATTGTGTGGTTGCTACAGTTGATATTATACAGTTTTTACAGTTGTCATTATGTGGATGCTTCAATTGATAATATACGGTTGTTACAATTGTCATTATGTGGTTGCTACAGTTGATATTATACGGTTTTCACAGTTGTCATTATGTGGTTTGCTACAGTTGATATTATACAGTTTTTTACAGTTGTCATTATGTGGATGCTACAATTGATAATATACGGTTGTTACAATTGTCATTATGTGGTTGCTACAGTTGATATTATACGGCTGTAACAATTGTCATTGTGTGTTTGCTAAAGTTGATATTATACAGTTTTTACAGTTGTCATTATGTGGATGCTTCAATTGATAATATACGGTTGTTACAATTGTCATTATGTGGTTGCTACAGTTGATATTATACGGTTTTCACAGTTGTCATTATGTGGTTGCTACAGTTGATATTATACAGTTTTACAGTTGTCATTATGTGGTTGCTACAGTTGATAATATACGGTTGTTACAGTTGTCAATTATGTGGTTGCTACAGTTGATATTATACTGTTGTTACAGTTGTTATTATGTGGTTCCTACAGCTGATATTATACGGTTGTTACATTTTCATTATGTGGTTTGCTACAGTTCATATTATACGGTTTATTACAGTTGTCATTATGTGGTTGCTACAGTTGATATTACAGTTTTTACAGTTGTCATTATGTGGATGCTTCAATTGATAATATACGGGTGTTACAATTGTCATTATGTGGTTGCTACAGTTGATATTATACGGTTTTCACAGTTGATATTATACAGTTTTTACAGTTGTCATTATGTGGATGCTACAATTGATAATATACGGTTGTTACAGTTCTGATTATGTGGTTGCTACAGTCGATATTATACGGCTGTTACAGTTGTCATTATGTGGTTGCTACAGTTGATATTATACGGTTGTTACAGTTGTCATTATGTGGTTGCTACAGTTCATATTATACAGTTTGTTACAGTTGTCATTTTGTGGGTTGTTACAGTTGATATTATACAGGTTGTTACAGTTGTCATTATGCGGTTGCTACAGTTGATATTATACAGTTTTTTAGTTGTCATTATGTGGATGCTACAGCTGATATTATACGGTTGTTACATTGTCATTATGTGGTTGCTACAGTTCATATTATACGGTTGTTACAGTTGTCATTGTGTGGTTGCTACAGTTGATATTATACAGTCTTCACAGTTGTCATTATGTGGATGCTACAATTGATAATATACGGTTGTTTACAGTTGTCATTATGTGGTTGCTACAGTTGATATTATACGGTTTGTTACATTGTCATTATGTGGTTGCTACAGTTGATATTATACGGTTTGTTACAGTTGTCATTATGTGGTTGCTACAGTTGATATTATACAGTTTTTACAGTTGTCATTATGTGGATGCTTCAATTGATAATATACGGTTGTTACAATTGTCATTATGTGGTTGCTACAGTTGATATTATACGGTTTTCACAGTTGTCATTATGTGGTTGCTACAGTTGATATTATACAGTTTTTACAGTTGTCATTATGTGGATGCTACAATTGATAATATACGGTTTATTTACAGTTGTCATTATGTGGTTTGCTACAGTTGATATTATACGGTTTTACAAGTTGTCATTATGTGGTTGCTACAGTTGATATTATACGGTTTTACAGTTGTCATTATGTGGTTGCTACAGTTGATATTATACAGTTTTACAGTTGTCATTATGTGGTTGCTACAATTGATAATATACGGTTGTTACAGTTGTAATTATGTGGTTTTGCTACAGTTGATATTATACGGTTGTTACAGTTGTCATTATGTGGTTTGCTACAGTTGATATTATACGGTTTTCACAGTTGTCATTATGTGGTTGCTACAGTTGATATTATACAGTTTTACAGTTGTCATTATGTGGATGCTACAATTGATAATATACGGTTGTTACAGTTGTCATTATGTGGATTGCTACAGTTGATATTATACGGTTGTTACAGTTGTCATTATGTGGTTGCTACAGTTCATATTATACGGTTGTTACAGTTGTCATTATGTAGTTTGCTACAGTTGATATTATACAGTTTTTTACAGTTGTCATTATGTGGATGCTACAGTTGATAATATACGGTTGTTACAGTTGTCATTATGTGGTTTGCTACAGTTGATATTATACGGTTTTCACAGTTGTCATTATGTGGTTTGCTACAGTTGATATTATACAGTTTTTACAGTTGTCATTATGTGGATGCTACAATTGATAATATACGGTTGTTACAGTTGTCATTATGTGGTTGCTACAGTTGATATTATACGGTTGTTACAGTTGTCATTGTGTGTTTGCTACAGTTTGATATTATACAGTTTTTACAGTTGTCATTATGTGGATGCTTCAATTGATGATAATATATACGGTTTATTACAATTGTCATTATGTGGTTGCTACAGTTGATATTATACGGTTTTCACAGTTGTCATTATGTGGTTGCTACAGTTGATATTATACAGTTTTTACAGTTGTCATTATGTGTTTGCTACAATTGATAATATACGTTTGTTACAGTTGTCATTATGTGGTTGCTACAGTTGATATTATACAGCTTTATTTTAGTTGTCATTATGTGGTTGCTACAGTTGATATTATACGGTTGTTACAGTTGTCATTGTGTGGTTGCTACAGTTGATATTATACAGTTTTACAGTTGTCATTATGTGGATGCTTCAATTGATAATATACGGTTGTTACAATTGTCATTATGTGGTTGCTACAGTTGATATTATACGGTTTTCACAGTTGTCATTATGTGGTTGCTACAGTTGATATTATACAGTTTTACAGTTGTCATTATGTGGATGCTACAATTGATAATATACGAGTTGTTACAATTGTCATTATGTGGTTGCTACAGTTGATATTATACGGTTGTTACAGTTGTCATTATGTGTTTTGCTACAGTTGATATTATACAGTTTTTTTACAGTTGTCATTATGTGGATGCTTCAATTGATAATATACGGTTGTTTACAATTGTCATTATGTTAGTTGCTACAGTTGATATTATACGGTTTTCACAGTTGTCATTATGTGGTTTGCTACAGTTGATATTATACAGTTTTTACAGTTGTCATTATGTGGTTTGCTACAATTGATAATATACGGTTGTTTACAGTTGTCATTAGTATGTGGTTGCTACAGTTGATATTATACACTGCTGTTACAGTTGTCATTATGTGGATCCTACAGTTGATATTATACGGTTGTTACAGTTGTCATTATGTGGTTGCTACAGTTCATATTATACGGGTTGTTACAGTTGTCATTGTGTGGTTGCTACAGTTGATATTACAGTTTTACAGTTGTCATTATGTGGATGCTTCAATTGATAATATACAGTTATTACAATTGTCATTATGTGGTTGCTACAGTTGATATTATACGGTTTTCACAGTTGATATTATACAGTTTTACAGTTGTCATTATGTGGATGCTACAATTGATAATATACGGTTGTTACAGTTGTAATTATGTAGTTTGCTACAGTCGATATTATACGGTTGTTACAGTTGTCATTATGTGGTTGCTACAGTTGATATTATACGGTTGTTACAGTTGTCATTATGTGGTTGCTACAGTTGATATTATACAGTTTATTTACAGTTGTCATTTTGTGGATTTGCTACAGTTGATATTATACGGTTGTTACAGTTGTCATTATGTGGCGGTTGCTACAGTTGATATTATACAGTTTTTACAGTTGTCATTATGTGGATGCTACAGTTGATATTATACGGTTGTTACATTGTCATTATGTGGTTGCTACAGTTCATATTATACGGTTGTTACAGTTGTCATTATGTGGTTGCTACAGTTGATATTATACAGTTTTCACAGTTGTCATTATGTGGATGCTACAATTGATAATATACGGTTTTTACAGTTGTAATTATGTGGTTGCTACAGTTGATATTATACGGTTGTTACAGTTGTCATTATGTGGTTGCTACAGTTGATATTATACAGTTTTTACAGTTGTCATTATGTGGTTGCTACAGTTGATATTATACGGTTGTTTACAGTTGTCATTATGTGGTTGCTACAGTTGATATTATACGGTTTTCACAGTTGTCATTATGTGGTTTGCTACAGTTGATATTATACAGTTTTTACAGTTGTCATTATGTGGATGCTACAATTGATAATATACGGTTTTTACAGTTGTAATTATGTGGTTGCTACAGTTGATATTATACGGTTGTTACAGTTGTCATTATGTGGTTGCTACAGTTGATATTATACAGTTGTTACAGTTGTCATTATGTAGTTGCTTTACAGTTGATATTATACGGTTTTCACAGTTGATATTGCATACAGTTTTACAGTTGTCATTATGTGGATGCTACATTGATAATATACGGTTTGTTACAGTTGTCATTATGTGGATTACTACAGTTGATAATATACCATTGTTACAGTTGTAATTGTATTAGTGTTTGCTACAGTTGATATTATACGGTTGTAACAGTTGTCATTATGTGTTTGCTAAAGTTGATATTATACAGTTGTTTTAATTGTCATTATGTGGTTGCTACAGTTGATATTATACGGTTTTCACAGTTGTCATTATGTGGTTGCTACAGTTGATATTATACAGTTTTTACAGTTGTCATTATGTGGATGCTACAGTTGATAATATACGGTTGTTACAGTTGTCATTATGTGGTTGCTACAGTTCATATTATACGGTTGTTACAGTTGTCATTATGTGGTTTGCTACAGTTGATATTATACAGTTTTCACAGTTGTCATTATGTGGATGCTTCAATTGATAATATACGGTTGTTTACAGTTGTCATTATGTGGTTGCTACAGTTGATATTATACGGTTTTCACAGTTGTCATTATGTAGGTTGCTACAGTTGATATTATACAGTTTTTTACAGTTGTCATTATGTGGATGCTACAATTGATAATATACGGTTGTTACAGTTGTAATTATGTTTGTTGCTACAGTTGATATTATACGGTTATTACAGTTGTCATTATGTGGTTGCTACAGTTCATATTATACAGTTGTTACAGTTGTCATTGTGTAGTTGCTACAGTTGATATTATACAGTTTTTTACAGTTGTCATTATGTGGATGCTTCAATTGATAATATACGGTTGTTACAATTGTCATTATGTGGTTGCTACAGTTGATATTATACGGTATTCACAGTTGATATTATACAGTTTTTACAGTTGTCATTATGTGGATGCTACAATTGATATTATACGGTTGTTACAGTTGTAATTATGTGGTTGCTACAGTCGATATATATACGGCTGTTACAGTTCGTGATTATGTGGTTTGCTACAGTCGATATTATACGGCTGTTACAGTTGTCATTATGTGGTTGCTACAGTTGATATTATACAGTTGTTACAGTTGTCATTATATGTAGTTTGCTACAGTTGATATTATACAGTTTATTTACAGTTGTCATTTTGTAGTTTGTTACGGTTTGATATTATACGGTTATTTACAGTTGTCATTATGTAGTTTGCTACAGTTGATATTATACAGTTTTTTACAGTTGTCATTATGTGGATGCTACAGCTGATATTATACGGTTGTTACATTGTCATTATGTAGTTGCTACAGTTCATATTATACGGTTGTTACAGTTGTCATTGTGTGGTTGCTTTACAGTTGATTATTATTATACCGTTTTCACAGTTGTCATTATGTGGATGCTTCAATTGATAATATACGGTTGTTACAATTGTCATTATGTGGTTTGCTTTACAGTTGATATTATACGGTTTTTACAGTTGTCATTATGTGGTTTGCTACAGTTGATATTATACAGTTTTTACAGTTGTGTCATTATGTGGATGCTACAATTGATAATATACGGTTGTTAAAGTTGTCATTATGTGGTTTGCTACAGTTGATATCTAAGAAGCGGTTGTTACAATTGTCAATATGTAGGTTGCTACAGTTGATATTATACAGTTTTACAGTTGTCATTATGTAGTTTGCTACAGTTGATATTATACAGTTTTTACAGTTGTCATTATGTGATGCTACAATTGATAATATACGGTTGTTACAGTTGTCAATTATGTGATTGCTACAGTTGATGTTATACGGCACAGTTGTCATTATGTGGTTGCTACAGTTGATATTATACGGTTGTTACAGTTGTCATTGTGTGTGCTACAGTTGATATTATACAGTTTTACAGTTGTCATTATGTAGATGCTTTGGTTGATAATATACAGTTATTTACAGTTGTCATTATGTGGTTGCTACAGTTGATATTATACGGTTTTACTCAGTTGTCATTAAGTGGTTGCTACAGTTGATATTATACAGTTTTTACAGTTGTCATTATGTGGATACTACAGTTGATAATATACGGTTGTTACAGTTGTCATTATGTGTTGCTACAGTTGATATTATACGGTTGTTACAGTTGTCATTGTGTGTTTACTTTACAGTTGATATTATACAGTTTTTACAGTTGTTGTTATGTGGATGCTTCAATTGATAATATACAGTTGTTACAATTGTCATTATGTGGTTGCTACAGTTGATATTATACGGTTTTCACAGTTGTCATTATGTGGTTTTACAGTTGATATTATACAGTTTTTACAGTTGTCATTATGTAGTTGCTACAATTGATAATATACGGTTGTTACAGTTGTAATTATGTGGTTGCTACAGTTGATATTATACGGTTGTTACAGTTGTCATTATGTGGCTGCTACATGGTATTTAAAACCTGTAGTTTTGGATTAACATTAATATGGTTGCTACAGTTGATATTACAGTTTTACAGTTGTCATTATGTGGATGCTTCAATTGATAATATACGGGTGTTACAATTTGAT